>NC_090447.1:438696718-438999748 GCF_031143425.1 Pleurodeles waltl
CGCACACAACATACAACACCCCCCACCCCCCCTCCCCTAACAGACGATCAACTTACCTGGTTCGTTGATCCTCCGGGAGGGGACGGGATCCATGGGGGCTGCTCCGCCGCCACCACATCGTCAACAGAACACCACCACGCCGAATCACAGGACGTGATTTGGTGGGCGGTGTTCTGTTGGCGTAGCGGTGGAGGTGGAGCAACCTCCACTTCCCCCCAGTATGGCTGCTGGCGGCTCTCCGTCCGAAAAAGGACAGAGGGCTGCCAGCAGTCATAAAACGCCGAGCGGAAAACCGCCACCACTGGCGGTCTTCAGCACGGCGGTCCCTCGACGGTCTTGTGAAAAGACCGCTGAGGTCAAAATGACCCCCGATATCCTTAGCAAACAGTGGGAATACTGTTGTTACACAAACTACCTGGTTAGCGTCAAAAAGAAAGCTGCATGGGTGAGTGTACGTCAGAAAAGTCAGCAATGCGTCATTTTTCTCCCTCGCAAGAGAGCGATGCATCAATTTCCGGATGGGGCACATCGGATCGGCACATAGTTGGGTTGACTTGGACGCCCAGGGACGATGCGTGGAAAATCCAGTCGCATGATGTTAGAAAACCGCACTGCGTGGGGTTTGCTTCATTATCAGCCTTCGTAAGCGGGTGTTGCGCGTTGTTTCTCTAGCCGCGTTGCGTCGTTCTCTCAGCCATGATGCAGGTGGAGCGTTGTTTTCAGCCGTGAAGCCAGGCGGAGTTTCGTTTATCAGCTGCATTGTGGAAGGTGCATTGTAAAGTACAAGTTACTTACCTTCGGTAACGAAATATCTGGTAGAGACATAGGTGGTCATTACAACCCTGGCGGACGGTGTTAAAGCTGCGCAAATACCGCAAACAGGCCGGCGGACAAAAAAATGGAATTACAACCCTGGCGGAAACCGCCAACAAAGACAGCCACTTTAACACACCGCCTGCCACGGCGGGACAGACAAACAGCGCGGCAGTCACCGCCAACAGACAGGCGGGAGACAATGTACCGCCCACAGTATCACAACACACCAATCCGCCACCTTTTCCGGGGCGGATTCTCCGTGGATAAAAACACGGCGGAAACAGCTTTTGCTATGGGAAAACGCTCACCTCTACACACTCCACGAGGAACGACGACTCCATGGAGCCGGAACTACAAATCCTACCTGCCCTTGTCTTTCTGCTCCTCTACGACCAACAGCGACGTAGGCGCAGAAGATACCGGTGAGTACTGCATCTACGACACAGGGGAAGGGGGAGGCAAAAGTTAGGGGGACACCCACCAAACACCCCCACCCCCACCCTTGCATTAGACAACATACACACCAATGCAGTCACAAAAATCACAGTAACAAGCCACAATCCCCCGGAAGAATGCAAAGACAAAGCGAATTGCGGTCAAACATTGTATTGTGCCAATATACATGTCATTCAAAAATATACTGATATATATCACGAAATCTGTCATAATTAAATATACAATACAAGAAGTAGTGCAGATATGTACACAACAATGTCCGTGCACCAACAGTCCAAAAATGCATGGGCGAGGCCCACAATAGATACCTGACCAAAATCCGAGAGAACACTGCCGGGGCATCAGATAGAAACACTACAGGCACCTCAGGGGGAAAGTAAGGGGGGGGCACCTCAGCCAGATGAATGCGAAGCCAGATCCACGACGGGGCTCCATGCCCATTGATGTATCCTGGGGAGTGCAAAGCCACAGTCTCTCAAGTCTTTACAGTGGGTGGGTTGCCCACTGTGACATCCTGGGGAGTGCAAAGCCACAGTCTCACAAGTCTTTACAGTGGGTGGGTTGCCCACTGTGCCATCCTGGGGAGTGCAAAGCCACAGTCTCTCAAGTCTCTACATTGGGTGGTTTGCCCACTATGCCATCCTGGGGAGTGCAAAGCCACAGTCTCACAAGTCTTTACAGTGGGTGGGTTGCCCACTGTGCCATCCTGGGGAGTGCAAAGCCACATTTTCGCAAGTAGATGCAGTTCTCTGCTGGTACTGGGTGGGACTGGTGCCCAGACTGGATGAGTCTCCCCGTGAAAGTTCATGTCCTGTCACTGTCCCAGCTGCACATGGGAGAACGATGCCTGATGTGGCGGCCTATTCATACCCACACGGTGTCTGCCCTGTTCAGCGGTCTTCACCATGGCGGTCTTTGCCCTGTTCAGCGGTGCTTTGCCATGGCAGTCTTTGCCCTGTTCAGCGGTCTTCACCATGGCGGTCTTTGGCCTGTTCAGTGGTGCTTTGCCATGGCGCTCTTTGCCCTGTTCAGCGGTCTTCACCATGGCGGTCTTTGCCCTGTTCAGCGGTGCTTTGCCATGGCAGTCTTTGCCCTGTTCAGCGGTCTTCACCATGGCGGTCTTTGGCCTGTTCAGTGGTGCTTTGCCATGGCGCTCTTTGCCCTGTTCAGCGGTCTTCACCATGGCGGTCTTTGCCCTGTTCAGCGGTGCTTTGCCATGGCAGTCTTTGCCCTGTTCAGCGGTCTTCACCATGGCAGTCTTTGCCCTGTTCAGCGGTCTTCACCATGGCGGTCTTTGGTTTTGGACCGCTTTGCCATGGCGGTCTATGGACTGTTCAGCGGTGCTCTGACATGGCGGTTCGGATACTGACATTGGTGTGTGGCATGACGAACTCCACACTGGACATTGGTGTGTGGCATGAAGAACTCCACACTGGACATTGGTGTGTGGCATGACGAACTCCATACTGGACATTGGTGTGTGGCATGACGAACTCACACTGGACATTGGTGTGTGGCATGATGAACTCCACACTGGACATTTGTGTGTGGCTTGATGTTCCATCATTGCCCAGCGGGCTGTGGGATCCTGGACCCTCCTGGGCTGTGACTCTGGCGGTGGCGGTGGTCTCCTGACCAGTAACGATACTTGTGCCCTCCTGGGCTGTTTCTCCGGCGGTGGCGGTGGTCTCCTGACCAGTAATGATACTTGAGCCCTCCTGGGCTGTGACTCTGGCGGTGGTCTCTGGACCAGTAACGATACTTGGGCCCTCCTGGGCTGTGACTCTGGCGGTGGTCTCTGGACCAGTAACGATACTTGGGCCCTCCTGGGCTGTGACTCTGGCGGTGGTCTCTGGACCAATAACGACGGTGCTGGCAGTTGTGTCTGGACCGCCGGAAATGATGGCGCACTTCTCCGCCGTGACACTCACAACAGGTTGGGGAGACTTCCACGGGACCTTCCCCACCTTATTTGGAGTTACAGCTGACTCACCAATCGCCTTGGATCCCATTTCAGTTGTTGTCCCACCAGGAGTCTTGACACGGTCCCGTCGTCCACTCTCCAATTTCAGAGCCTTTACAGGGGGTGGGCTGACAGTGCCTTGGCTCCGGGTCCTACTGCCTGCCCTGGTGGACGGTGCACTCCAAAAACCTGGAACACGCACCACTGGTACTGGAGGCTTTTTGGCTGAGGCGCTACGACGGGACTGATGAATTGGAGGGGGGGGGGTGGGTGCAAAAAGGTCAATTTGACATAGGGACAGTTTCTGACGGACACTGGGATGGGTAGCTGGAGGGGGTCTGGGAGTGGAGGAAGAGGAGGTGGTTGTAGGAGGTGTCACTTTAGGTGTTTTGGGTGCAGGTACAGGTACTGGAGGCTGTCGTGAGGTGGATGGATGTTGGGTGAGTGATTGCTGGCGTTTGTGTACTTTGGGAGGGGGCGTCATAGACACACTGGGAGAGGACATAGGGGACGTGTAAATGGCAGTGGAGGTGGTGAGTGCAGGTGAGCGGCTTGTGGTGCTGGGTGTCCTGGTGCGAGTCCTAGTGCCTGTAGATGTGGTGCATGCAGGTGTGTGTAGACGAGACTGGGAGGGAGGAGGGAGAAGAGGAGGAGGGGGACACAGTGGAGACAGTGGATGTCGCTGTGTCTGTATGGGTGTGATGCTTGTGTGAGTGCCTGTGGTGTGTGTGGTGCCTATGTTTGCTTGAGCTACTTTTGGGTGTTGACTTGTGTGCATGCTGGTCTGTAGGTGTGCTTGGGATGGGCTGGGGTACAGGGGATTGGGTCTGGGTGGAGGAAGTTGGAGGGGGGAGGCTGGACACAGGGACAATGGCTGCCATCAGTGCTGAAGCCAGAAATTGCAGGGTTCGCTGAAGGACAGCCTGACCAGAATGAATGCCTTCCAGGAATGCATTACCATGTTTCAACTCTCGTTCTACACCCTGGATGGCATTCACAATGGTAGACTGCCCAACAGTGAGTGACCTGAGGAGGTCAATGGCCTCCTCACTAAGGGCAGCAGGGGTGACTGGGGCAGGGCCTGAGGGGCCTGGGGCGAAGGTGATGCCCACCCTCCTGGGTGAGCGGACACGGGGCGAACGCTGAGGGGCTGCTGGGAGGGCGGTGCTGGTAGGGGAGGTGGCGGCTGTACCTGTAGAAGTGGGGCACACAGATGGTGCCGCCACCACAGGGGAGCTCCCATCGGCGGACGAGTCCGTGTCGCTGGTTGGTGATCCGGTGGCCGACGTGAAGCTCCCCTCGCCCTCCGTCCCACTGGTGCATTCAGAGTCTGTGGTGTGGCCCTCCATGGCCATGTGGGATGCAGCTCCCTCGTGCTCCGGTGCCACTGTACCTCCGCCTGATGATGCTGATGTACAAAAGGACAGGGAGAGCAGGAAAAGGGGGGGGGGTGACAGAAGAAAGAGAGTTTTAGTGCATGGCATACCGCTACCGTTGGCGGACAAGGCAGACGCAGCAGCCCCATGCATTACGCCGTGCTCCTGCCCTCTGCACATGCAATTTCTGGGATATGGCCTACATGGCAATGGTAGAAATCTGCGCACATGGATGGCAAAGGGGCAACTATTCCTCAACTTGCCACTGTTCTGAGCTGGGGTAGAGTCCCACATGGCCTACATTACGGAGGGGCCTTGCCTACCTAACACGCCCTGGCCTAGGGACACCCACAGCCCACCTCCCCTACCCAGACACCTCCACTGCACGCAAAGTCCACAGAATGAGGTTGTACTCACCCCCTTGTGTCTGCTGTGATGTCCTTAAGCGCCCGTCCAACTCCGGGTAGGCCACCGCCAGGATCCGGAACATCAGGGGGGTCATGGTGCGACGGGCACCCCTCCCACGTTGGGAGGCCATCCCCAGCTGAGCCTCCGCCGTCTTCTTGCTGCAGCGGCGAATGTCCTCCCATCTCGTCCGGCAGTGGGTGCCCCGTCTCAGGTGGGCCCACACGGTCCGGACATCCTTGGCGATGGCACGCCAAATGTCCCTCTTCTGGTGGGCGCTGACCTACATGACATGCACAAGGAAAGAGGAACAGTCATTACCTACTGCATCGTCAATGTGAGTGGCCCCTCCCAACTCTGGCCATGTGGCCCATTCATCCCCATGCATTTCTGTTCTTAGAACTCTGCCCCCTTCCCTCTCCCACCCAGCCCTGTCCACCCAGGCCTAGCCCATCCAACGTGCTCCCTGTGTACTGACCTCTTGGTCTGGAGGACCGTAGAGTAGCATGTACTGGGGGAGGACCCCATCCACAAGTTTCTCCAACTCCTGTGCAGTGAAGGCAGGGGCCCTTTCCCCAGACGCAGCAGCCATTGTCGCTTCCAGACCGAGGTCACAGCAGCACTTGCAGTGTAGGTCCTCTCCTGTCAAAGGTCAGGTATCTAGTGATTGAACAGATAGAAAATGGCGGTGACGTCCGCGGCGGTGCGCATCATCACCGGCGGCGCACCTGTTCATTGGCTCCTGGGACCCATAGGGTCCAATGTTAACCAATGCAGCATTGCGCCGCGGTCTATGACTGCCTACCGCGACGGTGTCCAACGCCAGCACAGTTACCCCACAATCCCATTGTCCCAGTTTAGAGGTCAGGCAGCCGTCATTTCAGGGGCCCACATGGCTTCATTTACTACTGCGTCACACATACCGAGGCCTACACACCATATCCAGGAAGGGTTAATTGTCTGTTGTAGTCTTGTGTGTGACTGTGGGTACATACCTGGAGGAATGGTGACTGTTTCTTCGCTGTTGTCCTTCTTAGGCACCGTCAGTTGGGACATATGGGAAGATGGCGGAATCCGCCGGTGTACCGACCGCTGGTGGACCTGTTGACAATGGAAGAGAGACATTTGATCGTGACCTACCGGTTTGACCGTGCCACAATCCAGCAACTATGTACCCAGTTGGAACCAGACCTGATGTCACCAATCCGTCATCCGACTGGAATCTCCCCTGACGTGCAGGTGCTGTCAGTGCTCCATTTCCTTGCAAGTGGGTCATTTCAGACTACTGTGGCCATGGCATCAGGGATGTCCCAGCCCATGTTTTCCAACGTTTTGTCCAGAGTGTTGTCTGCCCTACTGAAACACGTAAGGAGATACATCATTTTCCCTGAGGTGGAGGATTTGCCTACAGTGAAAGGTGACTTCTATGCCCTTGGACATATCCCCAACGTCATAGGTGCCATTGATGGGACCCATGTAGCTCTGGTCCCCCCGCAGGAGTGAACAGGTGTACAGGTACAGGAAGAGTTATCATTCAATGAATGTCCAGATGGTCTGTTTGGCAGACCAGTACATCTCGCAGGTAAATGCTATGTTCCTTGGCTCTGTGCATGACGCCTACATCCTGCAGAATAGCAGCACCCCTGATATGATGGGTGAACTCGAGAGGCACCGTGTATGGCTATTGGGGGACTCTGGTTACCCCAACCTTTCGTGGCTATTGACCCCAGTGAGGAATCCCAGGACCAGGGCAGAGGAACGGTACAATGAGGCATATGGGCGGACTAGAAAGGTTATCAAACGCACCTTCGGCCTCCTGAAGGCCAGGTTCAGGTGCCTCCATATGACAGGTGGGTCCCTATTCTACTCACCGAAGAAGGTGTGCGACATCATCATCGCCTGCTCCATGCTCCATAATTTGGCATTGCGACGCCAGGTGCCTTTTCTGCAGGAGGATGATCCAGATGACGGTGTTGTAGCAGCGGTGGAGCCTGTGGAGCCTGTGGACAGTGATGAGGATGAAGCTGAGGAAGAAGAAAACGACAACAGGGAGTCAGTCATACAGCAATATTTCCAGTGAGACACAGGTGAGTACATTTTCAGGTTTAACATTACATTAACTTTCACACGTCTACCTCTATCCTGTACCTACATTTCACTCAATATTTGTTAACTGAGTTGTCCCCTTCCATTTCAGTTTCACAAATGTGGTACCCTACGTGTCAACAGCTTGCACCCTTGAAGGGCTTGTGATGTGCGACAATGGTATGTTGGCCTTCCAATGGGTAACCCTTTTTGACACTGTAATTGACAATACAAAGTTCAAAATCATAGACTGACTCCAGTTTTATTAGTGTTTCAAGGGTGTTTATTTAAGTGCTAAAAAATGAAGGGGGGTTGTGAAATGGGGATGGGTTATGGTGGAAGAATGTCCATGGCAGAGTCCAGTCTATTAGCCTCACAGGTACATTGCACATCTGGCCATTGGAAGTGGAGCTGGGGCAGTTCCAATCTGGACAGGGCAACAAAGTGGGACAGTGGGGGGACAATCAGGGTAGTCTTATTTCCTGGCGGGGTCTTGCCATCTTGCTTTGTCCTGTTCCTGGATCTCAGGGACCGCTTGCGTGGTGGTTGTCCATCTGCAGGGGGTGGGGTGCTGGTGTTTTGGTCCTGTGGCGGGGAGTCCTGTCCACTAGCGCCGGCAGAGGTGGTGGGCATTTCTTCGTCCTGGCTAGTGTCAGGGGCACCTTGGAGTGCCACGGTGTCCCTCAAGGTCTTTTGAATGTCCGTCAGCACCCCTACGATGGTGCCCAGGGCGGAGCCGATGGTCCTGAGCTCCTCCCTGAACCCCAAATACTGCTCCTCCTGCAGACGCAGGGTCTCCTGCAACTTGTCCAGGACCGTAGCCATCATCTCCTGGGAGTGGTGGTATGCTCCCATGATGGAGGAGAGGGCCTCGTTGAGAGTAGGTTCACTTGGCCTGTCCTCCCTCTGTCGCACAGCAGCCCTCCCAGTTCCCCTATGTTCCTGTGCCTCCATCCCCAGGACCGTGTGCCCACTACCACTGCCCCCAGGTCCCTGGTGTTGTTGGGGTGTTGGGTTAGCCTGGGTGCCCTGTAGTGGTGGACACACCGCTGATTGACCTGTCCTGGGTAGGGAGGTATGGGCCCGCTGGGTGGGTGCTTTGCTGGTGTTACCAGAGGGTGGCAGCTCGGTGTTGGGCTGTGTCTGGGCAAGGGGAACCGACTGTCCTGAGGCCCACGATGGTCCGGGCTGGTCATCAAGATCCAGTAGGGCAGGGCTGCTGTCGTCACTGTGGGTCTCTTCTGGGGGTGGAGTGGTGTTGTCTGGACCCTCTGGTGTGGTGACGTTCCTTCGGGTTCCTGCGGGGTATTAGTACATGATTATTGCATGTGTGTGTTTCATGGTGTGCAATGGTTGGGTGTGCGTGTACCCCAGTACTAGCATTCCTGTGTGGGGGCTTGTGTGCTGATGGTTGGGGGGTGTTCTGGGTATGTGCAGTGGGCATGCTTTAGTGATGGGTATCCATGCTTAGTTGTGTCATGCAGGTCTTGGGGTTGGGATGGGTGGTTGGTGTTATGGGTACATTAGTGAGGAGTTAGGGTGTTAGGGGAGGGTGTGAGGGTGGGGGTGTGTGACAGCATGCAGGTAGGGTGGGGGATATGATAATTAAAATTTGACTCACCAGTGTCCGTTCCTCCAACGACTCCTCCGAGGCCCTCAGGATGCAAGATGGACAATACTTGCTCCTCCCATGTTGTTAGTTGTGGGGGAGGAGGTGGGGGTCCGCCGCCAGTCCACTGTACCGCGATGTGGTGTCTGGATACCGTGGCACACACCTTCCCCCGTAGGTCGTTCCACCTCTTCCTGATGTCCTCCCTATTTCTTGGGTGCTGTCCCACATCGTTGACCCTGTCAACTATTCTTTGCCATAGCTCCATCTTCCTGGCTATGGATGTGTGCTGTACCTGTGAGCCAAATAGCTGTGGCTCTACCCTTAGGATTTCCTCCACCATGACCCTGAGCTCCTTCTCAGAGAAGTGGGGGTGACATGGGGTGGTGACATGGGGTGGTGTGTGTGAGGTGTGGGGTGGTGTATGTGTTGATGAGTGTGGTGAGTGTAGTGGTATGTGGTGTTTTGTGCGTGGATGTTGTGTGGGTGATGGTGTAGTGTGCCTCTATGTGATGGGGTTCTCTATTCTGTGCTGTCTCTCTATGGCCTTCTCTCTAATTTTGGGTCGTAGGGGTTTGTGGGTGATGTGGGTGTGTGTTTTATATTGTGTTGGATGTGTGGGAGTGGTGTGTGTATGTGTATCAGGTGTGTGTATTTGGATTTGTCCAATGTGGCGGTGTTTTGGAGCTGTGCGTGTATTTTGAGCGCGGCGGTGTGTACCGCCAATGGAATACCGCGGTTGAAAGACCGCTGCGTGGATTCGTGGGTCGTAATAGCATGGGCGTGTTTCTGTTGACGTGGAGGTGGAGGATTTGTTTCCGCATGTTTATCGCTGACCTTTGGTGTGGCGGTATTGTGTGGGTGTCTGAATTTCAGCGGATTCTGTGATGTGTCTCATAATAGCTGTGGCGGGCTCCCGCCACCGCGGCGGTGTATTGGCGGTCTTCTGCACGGCGGTAAGCGCCTTTTACCGCCAATGTTGTAATGACCCCCATATTCTAGTTGCGGATTCCTTGCCTTTGAATTTCCCCAGGCATCAGACTGGATCCGGAGATTTTTCTTCAAGCAGTACCTCTGTGTGCCGTCAGGTGGGGTCAGTCTACTCCGCGGGCATCGTTGGCATTGTGCTCACTGCGATGATGTCATGGTCATATATAGGCGCCACCCCGGCGTGCTGATGTCAGTTTCTTTTCACAAATTTTCTCACCAGTTGCGCGGAGCCATGAAGAGCACTGAGAGTGGTGCGCCAAAACTAGGGCCCTCATGGGAAAGTTCCTGTCCCTAGAAAGCAGTTCGCAGTGCGGGGAGGATGGGCGGGTCGGTAAGGAATCTGCAACTAGAATATGTCTCTACCAGATATTTCATTACCGAAGGTAAGTAACTTGTACATCTGATAGAGACTTCTAGTTGCATATTCCTTACCATTGAATAGATACCTGATCAATACCATCCCCGCTGGGGGCCTGCAAACCAAGATCACACCAAAAAGGCCTGCAGGACGGAACAGCCAATGTAGCCATCCCTTCGGACCTGATTGTCTAGGCAGTAGTGCTTGGTAAAAAGTGTGCGGAGATACTCACGTTGCTACCTGACAAATATCCACTAATGGAATGCCCCATGCTACCGCCGTGGTAGCAGCATTAGCTCTGGTGGAGTGAGCTCACAAACCTTCAGGAGGTTGCTTTTTAGCCAGAGCGTAGCACATTTTGATGCATAAGAGTACCCATCTTGAAATGGTCCTCTTCTGCACCTCCTGCCCCTTCTTTGCACCCACATATCCCACAAAGAGTTTATTGTCCACCCGGAAGTCTTTGGTACGATCAAGATAGAACGCCAACGCTCTTTTTGGGTCCAGACGGTGGAGCCTCTCCTCCTCATGAGAGGGATGTGGGTGTGCATAAAAGGTTGGCAAGGTGATGGACTGTCCGACATGGAAGGGTGTCACTACCTTAGGTAGAAAAAAAGCCCTCGTGCAAAGCACCACTTTATCAGGATGTATGGCAAGAAAAGGTGGCTTAGATGACAGAGCCTGGAGTTCACGAACTCTGTAGGCAGAAGTATTGGCAACTAAAAAGCCAGTTGTAGGAAGTTGGCTCTGTATATACTATCTCAAAGTGAGAGATGGTGTGCACAGAGTCCGAGGGTTCCCCTTAGAGGTTGATAGTGGCAAAATTAGATAATACTAATGCTCTATTTTGTGGTAGTGTGGTCGAGCAGTAGGCTTATCAGAGGGTAGTGTTAAGCATTTGTTGTACACACACAGGCAATAAATGAGAACACACACTCAAAGACTTAACTCCAGGCCAATAGGATTTTATATAGAAAAGTATTATTTTCTTAATTTATTTTAGAACAACAAGGTTCAGCATTCAAGTAAGTACGTAGTGTTAGGTACTTGACATAAGTAAACATGGAACTTTGAATGAAAACAGTAATGTACACAGTTTTGGCAAAAATGGCAGTAAGCTATTTTAAAAGTGGACACAGTGCAAAAATCAACAGTTCCTGGGAGAGATAAGTAATAGTTAGTTTTTCAGGTAAGTAAAGCATTTACAAGTTTAGTCTTTGGGGCATAAGCAGCCCACCGTTGGGGGTTCAAGTCAACCCCAAACACCCAGCACCAGCAACACAGGGCTGGTTAGGTGCAGAGGTCAAAGTAGGGCCCAAATAACATAGGCGCCTATGGAGACAGGGGGTGTTCCGGTTCCAGTCTGCTGGCAGGTAAGTACCTGTGTCCTCAGGGAGCAGACCAGGGGTGTTTAGTAGAGCACTGGGGGGGGGGATCCCAAGTAGCAACACAAAGCACACCCTCAGAAGCACCGGGCCGGCCGGTGCAGTGGGCAACAAGGCGATGGGTTTGAAATTAAAATCAATGGAGAGACCCAGGGGTCACTCTGGCGATGCAGGCAGGGCACAGAGGGGCTTCTAGGGCTAGCCACCAACTGGGCAAGTATGAGGGCTGCCTGCTGGTCACTCCTGCACTGGTAGTTGGTTTCTCTCTGGCCTGGGGGCTGCAGGTGCAGTGCTTCTTCCAGGCATCAGGTTCTTTGTTTCCGGGCAGTCGCGGTCAGGGGGAGCATCTGGATTCTCTCTGCAGACGTCGCTGTGGGGGTGCAGAGAGGTAGTCTCAGGGTGTCCACGTTGTGAGTCACCTGGGGGTCCTCTCTGCAGTGTTGGTTCTTCTGGACACGAGCAGGGGACATCGGGTGCAGAGTGTTGGGGACTCACACTTCCGGAGAGATGCTGGAGTTCCTTTAAAGATGGTTTCTTTGTTGCCGTTTGGACAGAGCCGCTGTCCACTGGAGTTTCTTGGTCCTTTGGTTGCAGGGCAGTCCTCTGAGTCCTCAGAGGTCGCTGGTCCCGCTGGATGTGTCACTGTGCAGTTTCTTTGAGTCTGGAGACAGGCCGGTAGGGCTGGGACCAAGTCAGTTGTCGTCTCCGTTGTCTCTGTGGGGCTTTCAGGTCAGCAGTCCTTCTTGTTGTAGGTCGTCAGGAATCTGGTTTCCTGGGTTCAGGGTCGCGCCTAAATACTCAATTTAGGAGTGTGTTTAGGTCTGGGGGGCAGTAGCCAAAGCTACTGTCCTTGAGGGAGGCTACACCCTCTTTGTGCCTCCTCCCTGTGGGGAGGGGGCACATCCCTAATCCTATTGGGGGGAATCCTCCAAAACAAGATGGAGGATTTCCTAAGGGTCACCTCAGCTCAGGACACCTTAGGAGCATCCTTTGACCCTGCTTCTGCAGGCAGGTCGCTCCCCGCTCCGCCTCCGCGCCACCTCCTTTCCCGTTTCCTTCTGCCTATTTCCCCGCCGCTGCGTCCCCTGCGGCCCTTCCTGCCTCCCCCCTCCTTCTCACCGCTCCATTAGTCAGTTTCCCGCCGCTGCGTCCCCTGCGGCCCCTCCCGCCTCCCCCCCCTTCTCACCGTTCCATTAGTCAGTTTCCCGCTGCTGCGTCCCCTGCGCCCCCGCCCCCCAGCCTTCCCATTGGACAGGCCCTCCCGCCTCCCAGCTGCCACTCCCACCCTCCCCTCCACTTCTGGCAGTCTGCGCCTGTCCGCGCCTGGACCGCGCCCAACGCCACCCCCCCCGGTGCGTGAGACCCCTGCACCTCCAGACGCCACTACACGGCCGACCAACTCAACGCCCTCAATCCTGGACGCATCACAGCATGCTCCCAGCCCTCACCAAGGAACACCCACGGACCCTTTGCATGCCACACCTGCAGATTCACCTGCGACAGAACAACGAAACCAACAAAGACCGAAACTAACCACCTCCACTGCATACTTCTCAACACCCGCTCCGCACGCAAGCACGCCATCGAGCTCTGGGACCTGCTCGACGCCACCGCCCCAGACGTAGCCTTTCTGACCGAAACCTGGTGGAACGACTCCTCTGCACCTGACATCACAATAGCCATCCTGGACGGCTACAAGATCATCCGTAGGGACCGCAACAACTGAATCGGAGGAGGCATAGCCATCGCCCACAAATCCTCCCTCAAGGTCGACACCCACACTGACGACTCCCTCAAGACTGCCGAACACCTACACTTCTGCATCCACATCGACCCCAACACCACTCTCAGAGAAACGCTCATCTACAGACCCCCCGGACCACGAGCACCATTCAGCGAATCCCTTGCCGACCTCACCAGCACCCACGCACTCACCTCAACGGATTACATCCTTCTCGGGGACCTAAATTTCCACCTGGAGAACAACAACGACACCAACTCCACTACCCTGATCGACAACCTCACCAACCACGGCCACGGCCTCAGACAACTCGTCAACACACCAACCCACATCGCCGGCCACACGCTTGATCCCATCTTCTCCTCAAGCGCCCACGTCACCTCCAACCATACCACCGTACTCCACTGGACTGACCACCACTGCATCCACTTCACCTACAAGAAACATACCGAGCACCATCGCACCCAACAACCACCCCACCGATGCTGGAGCAAAGTTACGGAAGACCAGCTTACCAACGCCCTCGCCCAGAACCCACCCCCCGACTCCACCGACCCAGACACCGCCGCCAACAACCTCACCCTGTGGATCAACGACTGCGCCAACACCCTCGCGCCACTCAAAAAACCCACTGACAACCAAGCCAGAAGAAAAGCCGCCTGGTTCACCGACGAGCTCCTAAATTCCAAACGCGACTGACGGAAGCTAAAAAAGGAATGGCTCCTCAAACGCACACCTGACAGCCTCACAGCCCACAAGGACGCCACCTGCAAGCACCACCAACTCATCAGACAAGCCAAACGATCCCACTTCAAAGACCGCCTGGACAACAACGCACACAACAGCAAAGAGCTCTTCAGCATCGTGAAAGAACTCTCCAACCGCAGCTCCAACATCAACGACATCCCTCCATCCCAAGAACTCTGCAACGCACTGTCCACCTTCTTCCACCGGAAGATCACTGACATCCACAACAGTTTTGACGCCACTCCCACACCAGACCCCACCCCAAACACTCCACCTGTGCAAACCACCTGACCTCCTGGATCAACGTGAACGACACAGAGACACGCAAGATCATGAACTCCATCCACTCAGGATCTCCGTCAGACCCCTGTCCCCACCACGTATACAACAAAACGACTCCCCCATCGCCTCCCAACTATGGAAGGTCATCAACATCTCCTTCGAAACAGCGACATTCCCTGAAAAATGGAAACACACCGAAATCCGTGCCCTCCTCAAGAAGCCCAAAAATCCATTGCCGAATGGATGAGAAACAGCTGTCTGAAACTGAACTCGGACAAGACGGAGGTCCTCATCCTCGGACCCCCCCCACTCTGCCTGGGATGACTCCTGGTGGCCCACCGCACTAGGAACCCCACCGACACCGTCCGACCACGCTCGCAACCTGGGCTTCATTCTCGACTCCTCCCTCACCTTGTCTAAACAGGTCAACGCAGTTTCCTCCTCCTGCTACAACACACTCCGCATGCTCCGCAGAATCTACAACTGGATCCCGACAGAAACAAGAAGAACAGTGACACAGGCCCTCGTCAGCAGCAAGCTGGACTACGGCAACGCACTCTACACAGGCATCCCAGCAAAAGACCTACTACGCCTCCATCGTATCCAAAACGCCTCCGCCCGGCTGATCCTCAACGTACCCCGCCACAGCCACATCTCCCACCACCTGAGAAACCTTCACTGGCTCCCCGTGGACAAAAGGGATCACTTTCAAGCTTCTTACCTACGCTCACAAAGCGCTCCACGACACCTGACCAGCCTACCTAAACAACAGACTCAGCTTCTACACCCCCACTCGTCAGCTCCGCTCCACTAACCTCGCCCTCGCCGCCGTCCCCTGCATCCGAAGAAAGACCTCCGGCGGCAGATCCTTCTCATACCTCACCGCCAAAATCTGGAACACCCTCCCCACCAACCTGCGACAGACTCAAGACCTACTCACCTTCAGAAGACTCCTCAAGACCTAGCTCTTTGACCAGTAACACCAGCTCTCACCACCCGCCCCTTGAAACTCTCACGGGTACGTAGTGCGCTTTATAAATTCAATGATTGATTGATTGATTGATAGGGGCTGTCCTGACTGGAGGGTGACTCCTCCTTGTTTTTCTCATTATCTCCTCCGGAGTTGCCGCCAAAAGTGGGGGCTGTGTCCTGAGTGGAGGGCATCTCCACTAGATGGAGTGCCCTGGGGTGCTGTAACACCAGGCTTGAGTGCCATGTCGACTTAGTACTTTTCTACCCACCAGCACACACATGTGCATTTGCTGAGTGAGGGGTCCCCAGGGTGGCATAATACATGCTGTAGCTCTTGCAGACCTTCCCTGGCTACAGGGCCCTTGGTACCAGGGGTACCTTTTACAAGGGATTTAACTCTGTGCCAGGGCTGTGCCAATTGTTGAGACAAAGGTACAGTTTCAGGGAAAGAACACTGGTGCTCGGGCCTGGTTAGCAGGGTCCCAGCACACTTTCAATCAAAGCTGGCATCAACAAAAGGCAAAATGTTAGGGAGTAACTGTGCCAACAGTGGCATTGGTAAAGGAGTGCCATGGCGACTTAGTCTTTTTTTCCCCACCAGCACACACAACCTGTGAGGCAGTGTGCATGTGCTGAGTGAGAGGTCCCCAGGGTGGCATAATACATGTTGCAGCCCTTTAAGACCTTCCCTGGCCTCAGGGCCTTTTGTAGCAGGGGTAACATTTACAAGGGACGTATCTGTGTGCCAGGGCTGTGCCAATTGTGGAGACAAAGGTACAGTTTAGGGAAAGAACACTGGTGCTGGGGCCTGGTTAGCAGGGTCCCAGCACACTTTCAATCATAACTACCATCAACAAAAGGCAAAATGTTAGGGGGTAACCATGCCACTAGAGGCATTTTCCTACACCAGACTTTCTGCCCTGGTTGGAATTCAACCATTGCAGCCTTTTGGTCATACTACAACTTCTCAAATTCTTGGCTGGCCTCAAGGTTTTTGGATGCCTTTTCCATGTACTCAGCCATCCTTGAGCAGAGGCCAAGCACATAGTCCACCACATCTTGTTTAGGCTCATGGATATGTCTCTCGCAGCCTTCTTTTACAAATGCTAGTGGTTCCCTTACAGGATGGCAAAACAGAAGCTCAAAGGGGGAAACCCTACTCCCTTCTGTGGCACCTCTATGTAGGCGAAAAGCAGGTATGGCATGAGGACATCCCATCTCCTACTGAGTTTTTCAGGGAGCCCCATGATCATGCCCTTCACTGTCTTGTTGTATAAGTTACTTACCTTTGGAAACAAAATATCTGGTAGAGACATATTCTAGTTGCAGATTCCTTACCTTTGAATATCCCCAGGTGTCAGACTGGATCCGGAGAATTTTTCTTTGAGCAATGTGTTGGAAAGTACCATCTGGCCTGGCATGTTACCCCCATTTTTCACAAGTATGTAAGTTTGTTTTTGCCTGTCTCACTGGGATCCTGCTAGCCAGGACCCCAGTGCTCATAGTTTGTGGCCTGAATGTGTGCCCCTGTGTTGTGACTAACTGTCCACCCATGAAAAGAAAGCAATGGCATGTATTTGGATTATGACCCATATCTATATTGAGTTTTATTGTATTTTATCATTCTTAGCTAAAGAAGACTGTGATGGTTTGTATCTATTTTTTTATACTTATATAAGTGTTTGTATAGGTGCTTTTATGGTACATTTTTTACAGAAATAAAGCTGAATTGATTGATTGATTGAATAACTGTGTCACTGAGGCTCTGCTAATCAGAACCTCAGTGCTTATGCTCTCTCTGCCTTGTCAATATAGGCTAGTGACAATTTTCACCAATTCTAATTGGCACACTGGAACACCCTTATAATTCCCTAGTATATGGTACATAGGTACCCAGGGTATTGGGGTTCTAGGAGAACCCTATGGGCTGCAGCATTTCTTTTGCCACCCATAGGGAGCTCAGACAATTCTCACACAGGACTGCCACTGCAGCCTGAGTGAAATAACGTCCACGTTATTTCACAGCCATTTTACACTGTACTTAAGTAACTTATAAGTCACCTATATGTCTAACCCTCACTTGGTGAAGTTTAGATGCAAAGTTACTATGTGTGAGGGCACCCTGGCACTAGCCAAGGTGCCCCCACATAGTTCAGGGCAATTTCCCCGGACTTTGTGAGTGCAGGGACTCCATTACACGCGTGCACTACATATAGGTCAATACCTATATGTAGCTTCACAATGGTAACTCCGAACATGACCATGTAACATGTCTAAGATCATGGAATTGTCACCCAAATACCATTCTGGTATTGGGGGGACAATTCCATGATCCCCGGGTCTCTAGCACAGAACCCAGGTACTGCCAAACTGCCTTTCTGGGGTTTCCACTGCAGCTGCTGCCAACCCCTCAGACAGGATTCTGCCACCCTGGGGCCTGGGCAGCCCAGCCCCAGGAAGGCAGAACAAAGGATTTCCTCTGAGAGAGGGTATTACACCCTCTCCCTTTGGAAATAGGTGTGAAGGGCTGGGGAGGAGTAGCCTCCCCCAGCCTCTGGAAATGCTTTGATGGGCACAGATGGTGCCCATCTCTGCATAAGCCAGTCTACACCGGTTCAGGGATCCCCCAGCCCTGCTCTGGCGCAAAAATGGACAAAGGAAAGGGGAGTGACCACTCCCCTGACCAGTACCTCCCAGGGGAGGTGCCCAGAGCTCCTCCAGTGTGTCCCAGACCTTTGCCATCTTGAATACAGAGGTGTTGGGGGCACACTGGACTGCTCTGAGTGGCCAGTGCCAGCAGGTGATGTCAGAGACCTTTCCTGATAGGTTCTTACCTCTTTCAGTAGCCAAGCCTCCTTTCTTAGTAGACAAACCTCCTTTTCTGGCTATTTAGGGTCTCTCCTCTGGGCTATTCCTCAGATAACGAATGCAAGAGCTCACCAGAGTTCCTCTGCACTTCCCTCTTCGACTTCTGCCAAGGATCGACCACTGACTGTTCCAGGACGCCTGCAAAACCGCAACAAAGTAGCAAGAAGACTACCCAGCAACATTGTAGCGCCTCATGCTGCCGGCTTTCTCAACTGTTTCCTGGTGGTGCATGCTCTGAGGGCTGTCTGCCTTCACCCTACACTGGAAGCCAAGAAGAAATCTCCCGTGGGTCGACGGAATCCTCCACCTGCCAACGGATGCACCAAACTTCTGCATCACCGGTCCTCTGGGTCCCTTGTACTTGTAACTGCTTTACCACTTTGTCATTTGGTGCTTTTCATAAGAAAATCATATACCAAATAGTTCAGTGTATGTACACTTAACCAAAACAGTTTACTTTTCGACTCTAAAACTTTTAACTGAGTTTATGAAAGGTTATGTCTTCCAAAAGTTTGAAAAAGTTTTTTCTCTGTGCTTTCTAAAGTTCTAAAACTTTTTCTCTCACTATCCTTAAACCTTTTGCTATCATGTCTACAATAGAGGCTACTTCCAAAGTTGTTCAGGCAACTTATGAAAGTGTAAATTACAAGAATTTGAGGGGTCTCTGCCTGGATAGAGGTTTAAACATAGGTAAGAATCCAACAAAAGAGTTTCTCTTTAACCTGCTCTTACAGGATGGCCAGAACCAGTCTGGCCCCTCTCAGGAGAGGATAGAAAAGGAGGAGGCTTCACAGTCAGACTCAGAGGAGTTCCCTTAAGATGCTGGGGAGGGCTCTTACAAAGTCCTGCCCCCTAGCAGGGCACCTAGTGACACTGGTAGTGTTAGAGGGTCACACATCAGTAGGGCATCTTTCACTCCTAGAGGCCAGGTTACTAGGGTCCAGACTGTTAGGGACAGGTCTCTCTTTGCAAATTCCCAAATCTCCTCTGTGTCCAAACATTCCCAAGCCTCCCACCCTGAGGATAACTTAATGGAAAGGGAACTCAGAAAGCTGAGGTTGGAAGAGACCAGACTGAAGCTTAAACAGCAGCAGCTGGCCTTAGACAGGGAATCCTTAGACATAGAGAAGGAAAGACAGAGATTGGGGTCAGTTCCCCATGGTGGCAGCAGCAGTGTTTCAGATAGTAATCCTGTTAGAGAGCAAGATTCCAGAAACCTGCATAAGATAGTCCCCCCTTACAAGGAGGGAGATGACATTAATAAGTGGTTTGCTGCACTTGAGAGGGCCTATATAATACAGTTGGTCCCTCAAAGGCAGTGGGCTGCTATCTTGTGACTATCTTTCACTGGAAAGGGTAGGGATAGGCTCCTTACTGTCATAGAAAGTGATGCCAATAATTACAAAGTTTTGAAGGATGCCATCTTGGATGGATTTGGCTTAACCAATGAACAATACAGCATTAAGTTCAGAGACACCAGAAAAGAGTCCTCTTACGACTGGACAGATTTTGTGGACTGTTCAGTGAAGGCCTTAGAAGGTTGGTTGCATGGCAGTAAAGTTTCTTACTATGAAAGCCTGTGTAATCTTATTCTGAGAGAGCATATTCTTAACAATTGTGTGTCTGACTTGTTGCACCAGTACGTAGTAGACTCTGATCTGTCTTCTCCCCAAGAATTGGGAAAGAAGGCAGACAAATGGGTCAGAACAAGGGTGAACAGAAACGTTCATACAGGGTGTGACAAGGATGGCAAGAAGAAGGATGGTAAGTCTTCTGACAAGGGTGGGGACACAAGTAAACATTCTGAGTCTTAATCAGGCCCACAAAAATCCTCTGGGGGTGGTGGGTCCAAATCCTCTTCAAACAATCAGAAAAAGCGTTGCTGTTATTTGTGTAAAGTCAAAGGCCATTGGGCAAGTGATTCCATTTGTCCAAAGAAAAACACCAAACCTCCCACCACCACAACCCCAACTGTAACCTCTAGTGCCCCTAGTAATAGCAGTGGTGGTGGGAAGTCTACTACTAATAGCGAATCCAAGGGTGTAGCTGGGCTCACTATTGGCAATGTAGTTGGGGTTGGTCTTGTTAGGGAGACCACAGAGGCTGTTTTAGTCTCTGATGGTGGCATTGACTTTGCCACCTTTGTTGCTTGTCCCCTTAATATGGGTGAGTACAAGCAACTACCCATAATCAACGGTGTTGAGGTTGAGTCCTATAGGGACACAGGAGCCAGTGTACCTATGGTGATAGAAAAACTGGTCCACCCTGATCAACACCTACTTGGTCAGCAGTACCAAGCGACTGATACTCATAACAACACTCTTAGCCACCCCATGGCTGTTGTGAATCTCAACTGGGGTGGGGGTTACTGGTCCAAAGAAAGTTGTGGTTGCCTCAGATTTACCTGTAGACTGTCTACTAGGGAACTATTTAGAGACATCAGCTTGGGCAGAAGTGGAGTTGGAGGCTCATGCAGCAATGCTGGGCATTCCTGGGCATATTTATTCTTTGACAAGGGCTCAGGCCAAGAAGCTAAAAGGACAGGGACACTATCCCTCCCTCTACAGATGATTCCCCCAGATGATTCGCCTTTTGAGGAAGAGGAATCCCCTCCCTGTGCAGAACCTACACCAGAGGCGCTGGCAGCAGACATTGCTGAGCTTTTGGGTGCAGGGGGGCCTGCCAGGGAAGAGCTGAGTGTGGCACAGCAAACCTGTCCCACATTAGAGGGTTTGAGACAGCAAGCTGTCAAACAGCAGAATGGGGATGTCAGTGATAGCCATAGGGTGTACTGGGAAGACAACCTCTTGTACACAGAGTCAAGGTACCCTAAACCTGGAGCTGCCAGGAGATTGGTGTGAGAAAGTAGCCTCTTTCTAGCCTCGTTGCCCCCACTTTTGGCCTGGTTGTGAGTATATGTCAGGGTGTTTTCACTGTCTCACTGGGATCCTGCTAGCCAGGGCCCAGTGCTCAGAGTGAAAACCCTATGTTGTCAGAATGTTTGTTATGTGTCACTGGGACCCTGCTAGCCAGGACCCCAGTGCTCATAAGTTTGTGGCCTATATATATGTGTTCCGTGTGTGATGCCTAACTGTCTCATTGAGGCTCTGCTAACCAGAACCTCAGTGGTTATGCTCTCTCTGCTTTCCAAATTTGTCACTAACAGGCTAGTGACTAAATTTACCAATTCACATTGGCATACTAGTACACCCATATAATTCCCTAGTATATGTTACTGAGGTACCCAGGGTATTGGGGTTCCAGGAGATCCCTATGGGCTGCAGCATTTCTTTTGCCACCCATAGGGAGCTCTGACAATTCTTACACAGGCCTGCCAGTGCAGCCTGAGTGAAATAACATCCACGTTATTTCACAGCCATTTACCACTGCACTTAAGTAACTTATAAGTCACCTATATGTCTAACCTTCACGTGGTGAAGGTTGGGTGCAAAGTTACTTAGTTTGTGGGCACCCTGGCACTAGCCAAGGGGCCCCCACATCGTTCATCGCAAATTCCCCGGACTTTGTGAGTGCGGGGACACCATTACACGCGTGCACTGTACATAGGTCACAATGGTAACTCTGAACATGGCCATGTAACAAGTCTAAGATCATGGAATTGTCACCCCAATGCCATTCTGGCACTGGGGGGACAATTCCATGATCCCCCGGGTCTCTAGCACAGACCCCGGGTACTGCCAAACTGCCTTTCCGGGTCTCCACTGCAGCTGCTGCTGCTGCCAACCCCTCAGACAGGTTTCTGCTCTCCTGGGGTCCAGGCAGCCCTGGCCCAGGAAGGCAGAACAAAGGATTTCCTCTGAGAGCAGGTGTAACATCCTCTCCCATTGGAAATAGGTATGAAGGCTGGGGAGAAGTAGCCTCCCCCAGCCTCTGGAAATGCTTTGATGGGCACAGATGGTGCCCATCTCTGAATAAGCCAGTCTACACCGGTTTATGGATCCCCCAGCCCTGCTCTGGTGCGAATCTGGACAAAGGAAAGGGGAGTGACCACTCCCCTGACCTGCACCTCCCAGGGAAGGTGCCCAGAGCTCCTCCAGTGTGCCCCAGACCTCTGCCATCTTGGAAACAGAGGTGTCTGTGGCACACTGGACTGCTTTGAGCGGCCAGTGCCAGCAGGTGACTTCAGAGGCTCCTTCTGATAGGCTCTTACCTCTCTTGGTAGCCAATCCTCCTTCCTTGGTAGCCAAACCTCCTTTTGTGGCTATTTAGGGTCTCTGCTTTGGGGATCTCACCAGATAACGAATGCAAGAGCTCACCAGAGCTCCTCTGCATCTCCCTCTTCACCTTCTGCCAAAGGATCGACCGCTGACTGCTCAGGACGCCTTCAAAACCGCAACAAAGTAGCAAAGGCGACTACTGCAACCTTGTATCGCTTCATCCTGCCGGCTTTCTCACCTGTTTCCTGGTGGTGCATGCTCTGGGGGTAGCCTGCCTCCTTCTTGCACCAGGAGCTCTGAAGAAATCTCCAGTGGGTCGACGGAATCTTCCCCCTGCAACCGCAGGCAACAAAAGACTGCATCACCGGTCCTCTGGGTCCCCTCTCAGCACAACGAGCGTGGTCCCTGGAACTCAGCAACTCTGTCCAAGTGACTCCCACAGTCCAGTGACTCTTCAGTTCAAGTTTGGTGGAGGTAAGTCCTTGCCTCCCCACGCTAGACTGCATTGCTGGGTACTGCGTGATTTGCAACTGCTCCGGCTCCTGTGCACTCTTCCAGGATTTCCATCATGCACAGCCAAGCCTGGGTCCCCGACACTCTAACCTGCAGTGCACAACCTTCTGAGTTGTCCTCCGGCGTCGTGGGACTCCCTTTTCTGACTTCGGGTGGACTCCGGTTTACTCCTCTTCCAAGTGCCTGTTCAGGTACTTCTGCGGGTGCTGCCTGCTTCTGTGAGGGCTCCCTGACTTACTGGGTGCCCTCTCTGTCTCCCCATCCAAGATGCGAAATCCTGGTCCCTCCTGGGCCACAGCAGCATCCAAAAACCCTAACCATGACCCTTGCAGCTAGCAAGGCTTGTTTGCGATCTTTCTGCGTGGGAACACCTCTGCAAGCTTCTTCACGACGTGGGACATCCATCCTCCAAAGGGGAAGTTCCTAGTCCTCTTCGTTCTTGCAGAACACCAAGCTTCTTCCAACAGGTGGCAGCTTCCTTGCACCCTCAGCTGGCATTTCTTGGGCTCCTGCCCACTCTCGACACTGTCGCGACTCTTGGACTTGGTCCCCTTGACTTATAGGTACTCAGGTCCGGAAATCCACTGTTGTTGCATTGTTGGTGTTTGTTCTTCCTGCAGAATCCCCCTATCACGACTTCTGTGCTCTCTGGGGTTGTAGGTGCACTTTACACGTACCTTACAGGGTCTTGGGGTGGGCTATTTTTCTAACCCTCACTGTTTTCTTACAGTCCCAGCGACCCTCTACAAGCTCACATAGGTTTGGGGTCCATTTGTGGTTCGCATTCCACTTTTAGAGTATATGGTTTGTGTTGCCCCTATACCTATGTGCTCCTATTGCAATCTATTGTATCTTTACACTGCTTGCATTACTTCCTTTTGCTATTACTGCATATTTTTGGTATTGTGTACATATATCTTGTGTATATTTGGAATCCTCATACTGAGGGTACTCACTGAGATACTTTTGGGATATTGTCATAAAAATAAAGTACCTTTATTTTTAGTATATCTGTGAATTGTGTTTTCTTATGATATTGTGCATATGACACCAGTGGTATAGTAGGAGCTTTGCATGTCTCCTAGTTCCGCCTAAGCTGCTCTGCTATAGCTACCTGCTATCAGCCTAAGCTGCTAGAAACATCGCTGCTTCCAACTTAAGGGATAACTGGACCTGGTACAGAGTGTAAGTACCCCTTGGTACGCACTCCAAGCCAGGCCAGCCTCCTGCATTGGTTGTGCAGCGGTGGGATAAGTACTTGTAACTACTTACCACTTTGTCATATTGTACTTTTCATAAGAGAAAAATATACAAAACAAGTTCAGTGTATGCACACCTAACCAAAAAGTTTTGCTTTTCTTCTCTTACACTTTCTGCTAGGTGCTGAAAAGTACTCCTAAAACTTTCAAAAAGTTTGAAAACTTTTTTTTTCCTGTTCTTTAAAATGTCCTGAAACTTTTTCTCTCTTCTCACTGTCTCTAAACTTTCTTCTACCATGTCTGATGTAGGAACTTCTCTTGAAATGGTCACTACAACATATGACAATCTTAACTTTCAGAGCCTAAGGAGTCTCTGCATTGATAGAGGTTTAGTGGTAGGAAAGAACCCTTCTAGAGAATTTCTGTATAACATGCTCATTGAGAATGATAAGTCCCTAGGTGGCACTTCATCTGAGAAGTAAGTAGATAGCTCACATTCTGACTCAGGGGAACCCCTTGAGGGAGGTGTACAGGGTTCTCTTCCAAATCTGCCCCTTAGCAGACCTCATAGCAATCCTGGTAGTAATAGAAGGGTGTTTTTGTTCCTGAAGGCCAGGTTGTTAGAGTGCAAGCTGTTAGGGACAGGTCTCCCTCTGTTGGTTCCAATATATCCTCAGTGTCCAAGCATTCCCAACCCACCCACCCTGAAGACAACATGTTAGAAAGGGAACCCAAAAAATTGAGAGTGGAAGAGACCAGGCTGGAGCTTAAACAGCAACAGCTGGCTCTAGACAGGGAATCCCTAGACCTGGAGAAGGAGAGACAGAGGTTGGGGTTTGGACCCCATGGTGGCAGCAACAGTATTCCTGATAGCAATTCTGTGAGAGAGCATGATTCCAGGAATCTGCACAAGATAGTTCCCCCTTACAAGGAGGGGGATGACATTACCAAGTGGTTTGCTGCACTTGAGAGGGCCTGTATGGTACAGGGTGTCCCTCAAAGGCAGTGGACTGCTATATTATGGCTATCTTTCAATGGAAAGGGTAGGGGTAGGCTCCTTACTGTTAGAGGAAGTGATGCTAATAATTTTGCAGTTTTGAAGCATGCACTCTTGGATGGATTTGGCTTAACCACTGAACAACACAGGATTAAGTTCAGAGACACCAGAAAAGAGTCCTCACAAGACTGGATAAACTTTGTGGACTGTTCAGTGAAGGCCTTGGAGTGGTGGTTACATGGCAGTAAAGTTTCTGACTATGAAAGCCTGTATAATCTTATTCTGAGAGAGCATATTCTAAATAACTGTGTGTCTGAGTTGTTACACCAATATCTAGTGGACTCAGATCTGACCGCTCCCCAAGAATTGGGAAAGAAGGCAGACAAATGGGTCAGAACAAGAGTGAACAGAAAAGTTCATACAGGGGGTGACAAGGATGGCAAGAAGAAAGATGGTGAGAAATCTCAGGATAAGCCTTGGGGATAAGGGTAAAACCAAAGATCCTTCTTGAAATCCTAAACACTCTTCAGGGGGTGGGGATAAATCAAATTCTTCCTCTTCTTCACAACATACACACATTAAAAAGCCTTGGTGCTTTGTGTGTAAAAATAAAGGCAATAGGCTATGGGATAAGTCCTGTCCAGGTAAACCCCCTGAGCCTACCACCACTAATACATCAAACTCTAGTGCCCCTAGCAGTAGTGGTAATAGTGGTGGGACTGCTGGCAACAGTCAAAGTAAGGGTGTAGTTCGGTTCACTTATGGGTCCATCATAGAAACTGGGGTAGTCAGTCCTAAGCCAATTTCTGTCACACCTTGTAGCATTGGCCTTGCCACACTGGCAGCTTGTCCCCTTACAATGGATAAGTACAGGCAGACAGTTTCAATAAATGGTGTTGAGGCCCAGGCCTACAGGGACACAGGTGCCAGTATCACCTTGGTGACTGAAAACCTAGTGGCTTCTGAACAACACATCATTGGACAACAGTACAAGATTATTGATGTCCATAACTCCACTAAGTTTCTTCCCTTAGCTATAGTTCAGCTTAGTTGGGGTGGAGTTACTGGCCCTAAGCAGGTGGTGGTGTCACCTAGCTTACCTGTAGACTGTCTCTTAGGTAATGACCTAGAGACCTCAGGTTGGGCTGAGGTAGAGTTTTATACCCATGCAGCCATGCTGGGTATCCCTGAGGAATTGTTCCCTCTAATTTCTACTGAAATGAAAAAGCAAAGGAGAGAAAAGGGCCTGAAAACTCAGGATCCTTCTCCAACAACAGGTAAAAAGGGTATCACAGTATCCCCTAACCACCCTGCCATTCAGGATACCATTCCTGTGGTGGGAGAAACCTCTCCTGGGGTGGCACCTGTACAAAGGGAATCATCAGCTGGCACAGCTGTACTCCCTGAGGTGAAAGTACCTCTCTGTGGGATAACTAATATTGGTGAGAAAGAGGGCACCATTTTAGTTAACATGGAGCATCCCTCCAACCCTCCCAGAGAAACTTTAGTGCAGAAACCCTGCACTGCCTCACAACACTTAGGACAGCAGCCCTGCCCTAGTGTGGAGCTCATAGGACAGCATCCCTGCCCTGCTCCAACTAAAGAGAAACAGCATCCCTGTTCTCTCTTACATCCATATGGACAAAGTTTTTGCCCAGTTATGGCTTTACTGAGAAAGCATCCCTGTCTGGCATTCTCATCACTAGAAATAGGTCCAGTGGACAATTCCCACTGTTCTAAAGTAAAACTTACTGATAGGAATTCTAAAAATATATCTTCACATTGTTGGTTAGCTAAAAAACTTCAAACAGGGTGGTTACATCCCCACAGGGAAGTAACCATATGGTGGATAATAAAGGGAGTAACCAGTCTATTACAGAACTACTCTCCAGTTTTCACCACTTAGACAATAAAGACTCAACTGGCCAAGGTGAGCCTTATTGTCCTTCGTTTGGGGGGGGGGGGGGTTGTTTGAGAAAGTAGCCTCTTTCTAGCCTGGTTACCCCCACTTTTGGCCTGTTTGTGAGTATATGTCAGGGTGTTTTCACTGTCTCACTGGGATCCTGCTAGCCAGGGCCCAGTGCTCATAGTGAAAACCCTAGGTAGTCAGTATGTTTGTTATGTGTCACTGGGACCCTGCTAGCCAGGACCCCAGTGCTCATAAGTTTGTGGCCTATATGTATGTGTTCCCTGTGTGATGCCTAACTGTCTCATTGAGGCTCTGCTAACCAGAACCTCAGTGGTTATGCTCTCTCTGCTTTCCAAATTGCCACTAACAGGCCAGTGAACAATTCCACCAATTCACATTGGCATACTGGAACACCCTTATAATTCCCTAGTATACGGTACTGAGGTACCCAGGGTACTGGGGTTCCAGGAGATCACTATGCGCTGCAGCATTTCTTTTGCCACCCATAGGGAGATATGACTATTCTTACACAGGCCTGCCAGTGCAGCCTGAGTGAAATAACGTCCACGTTATTTCACAGCCATTTACCACTGCACTTAAGTAACTTTTAAGCCACCTATATGTCTAACCTTCACCTGGTGAAGGTTGGGTGCAAAGTTACTTTGGGGCTCATTACAACATTGGTGGTAAAAGCTGCTTACCGCTGTGCAGAAGACCGCCAATACACCGCCGCGGCCGCGGAAACCCGCCACAGCTATTATGACCCACATCTCGAAATCCGCCAAAATTCAGACACCCACACAAATTCGCCACACCAAAGGTCAGTGATAAACTGGCGAAAACAAAACCTCCACTGTCACGCCAACAGAAACATGCCCATGCTATCACGACCCACGAATCCACACGGCGGTCTTTCAACCGCGGTATTCCATTGGCGGTACACACGGCCGCGCTCAAAATACACACACATCTCCAAAACACTGCCACATTGGTCAATTCCAAATACACACACCTGATACACTTACACACACCACTCCCACACAATCAATACTATATAAAACACACACCCACATCACCCACAAACCCCTAGGACCACAAATTATTGTCGAAGGCCAGAGAGACTGCACAGCATAGACAACCCCACCACACAGAGGCACACAACACCATCACCCACACTACTTCCACGCACAAAACACCACACACCACTACACATCACCACACTCATCACCACATACACCACCCCACACATCACCTACACCACCCCATGGCACGGCAAAGACACCCCAGGTTCTCCGAGGAGAAGCTCAGGGTCATGGTGGAGGAAATCATACGGGTAGAGCCACAGCTATTTGGATCACAGGTGCAGCACACCTCCATAGCTAGGAAGATGGAGCTATGGCGAAGAATAGTGGACAGGGTCAACGCAGTGGGACAGCACCAAAGAAATAGGGATGACATCAGGAGGAGGTGGAACGACCTACGGGGGAAGGTGCGTTCCGTGGTCTCAAGACACAACATCGCGGTACAGCGGACTGGCTGCGGAACCCCCACCTCCTCCCCCACAACTAACAACATGGGAGGAGCAGGTCTTGACCATTATGCATCCTGAGGGTCTCGGAGGAGTCGGTGGAGGAATGGACTCTGGTAAGTCAAATCTTAACTATCATATCCCCACCCTACCTGCATGCTATCACAGACCCTCACCCTCACCCCCTCCCCTATCACTCCAACTCCTCACTAATGTACTAATAACAAAAACCACACATCCCAACACCAAGCCCTGCATGACACAACAAAGCATGGATACCCCTCACTAAAGCATGCCCACTGCACATACCCATAACACCCCCTCAACCATCATCACACAAGCCCCCACACAGGAATGCTAGCACTGGGGTACACGCTCACCCCCCCATTGCACACCATGACACACACAGATGCAATAATCATGCTTTTTCACCCCTGCAGGACCACTACCCAACGTCACCAGACAGGAGGGTCCAGACATCTCTACCCCACCCACAGAAGAGGCCCACAGTGATGACAGCAGCTCTGGCCAACTGGATCCAGATGACCAGCCCGGACCATCGTGGGCCTCGGGACAGTTGGTTCCCCTCGCACAGGCACAGCCCAACACAGACCTTCCACCCTCTGGAAACACCAGCACAGCACCCACCCAGCGCGCCCATACCTCCGTACCCAGGACACGTCAATCAGCTGTGTGCCCACCACTACAGGGAACCCAGGATAACCCACCACCCCAACAACAACAGGGACCTGGGGGCAGTGGTAGTGGGCACACGGTCCAGGGGGCGGAGGCACAGGAACACAGGGGAACTGGGAGGGCTGCTGTGCGACAGGGGGTGGACAGGCCAAGGGAACCCACTCTCCACGAGGCCCTCTCCTCCATCATGGGAGCATACCACCGCTCCCAGGAGACGATGGCTACGGTCCTGGGCAAGCTTCAGGAGACCCAGCGCATGCAGGAGGAACAGTATTTGGGCTTCAGGGAGGAACTCAGAACCATCAGCTACGCCCTGGGCACTTTCGTAGGGGTGCTGAAGGACATACTCAACACCAGGAGGGACATCGTGGCACTCCAAGGGGCCCCTGACACTAGTATGCACGATGAACTGCCCACCACCTCCGCCGGCGCTAGTGGACAGGACGTCCCGCCACAGGACCACCACACCAGCATCCCACCCCCTGCAAACGGAGAACCACCCCGCAAGCGGTCCCTGAGATCCAGGAACAGGACAGAGCACGATGGCAAGACCCCCGCCAAGAAATTAGACCACCCTGGTTGTCATCCCACTGTCCCACTTTGTAACCCTGTCCATATTGGAACTGCCCCAGCTCCACTTCCTATGCCCATACATAAGGGATGCTGCTATTCTGCAGGGTGTAGGCTTCATGCACTGAGCCAGGGAACATAGCATTTACCTGGGAGATGTACTGGTCTGCCAAACATACCAACTGTACATTCATGGAATGATAACTCTTCCGGTTCCTGTACACCTGTTCACTCCTGTGGGGGAGGACCAAAGCCACATAGGTCCCATCAATGGCACCTATGACGTTAGGGATATGTCCAAGGGCATAGAAGTCACCTTTAACAGTAGCCAAATCCTCCACCTGAGGGAAAACGATGTAGCTCCTCATGTGTTTCAGCAGGGCAGACAGCACTCTGGACAACACGTTGGAAAACATAGGCTGGGACATCCCTGATGCCATGGCCACTGTTGTTTGAAAAGACTCATTTGCTAGGAAATGGAGCACTGATAGCACCTGCACTTGAGCGGGGATCCCTGTGGGATGGCGGATAGCTGACATCAGGTCAGGCTCCAACTGGGTACACAGTTCCTGGATTGTGGCACGGTCAAACCTGTAGGTGATGATTAAATGTCGCTCCTCCATTGTTAACAGGTCCACCAGCGGTCGGTACACCGGAGGATTCCGCCATCTCCTCACATGTCACAGCTGACGGTGCCTAGGAAGGACAACAGTGACCACAGAGTCAAGCAACTCAGAGGTATATACCCACAGCTACACAGAACACTAAACAAAGTCCAAAAAGTTGCCTGTATGTGTGTTGAGTCCAGGCCTAGGTATGTGTGACGCAGTTGAAAATGAAGCCATGTGGGCCCCTGAAATGGCGGTTGCCTGACCTCTAAACTGGGACAATGGGATGTGAGGTAACTGCGCTGGCGTTGTACACCGTCGCAGTAGGTGGTCGAAGCCCACGGCGCAATGCTGCATTGGTTAACATTGGACCCTATGGGTCCCAGGAGCCAATGACGAAGTGCGCCGGCGGTGATGATACGCACCGCCGCGGATGTGACCGCCGCGGACGTGACCGCCATTTTCTATCTGTTGAATCACTCGATACCTGATCTTCTACAGGAGAGGACCTATACTGCAAGTGCTGCTGTGACCTCGGTCCGGAAGAGACAATGGCTCGTGTGTCTGGGGAAAGGGCCCCTGCCTTCACTGCACAGGAGTTGGAGAAGCTTGTGAACGGGGTCCTCCCCCAGTACACGCTACTCTATGGTGCTCCAGACCAACAGGTGAGTACACAGGGAGCAAGTTGTATGGGCTATGCCTGGGTGGAGAGGGCTGGTTGTAAGAAGGAAGGGGGCAGAGTTCTGCGAGCATGAAGGACTGTGAATGCATGTGCCACATGGCAAGGGTAGGGATGTGGGCCACTCACTTCGACCGTGCAGTTGGTAATGACTTCTCTTCTTCCCCTGGTCATGTCATGTAGGTCAGCGCCCACCAGAAGAAAGATATTTGGCGTGCCATCGCCAAGGACGTCCGGACCCTGGGGGTCCACCAGAGACGGAGCACCCACTGCCGTAAAAGATGGGAGGACATTCACCGCTGGAGCAAGAAGACGGCGGAGGCTCAGCTGGGGATGGCCTCCCAACGTGGGAGGGGTGCCTGTCGCCCCATGACCCCTCTGATGTTCCGGATCCTGGCGGTGGCCGACCCTGAGTTGGATGGACGCTTGAGGGCATCACAGCAGACACAAGGGGGTGAGTACAACATCATTCAGCGGACTTTGCGCGCGGTGAAGGTGTCTGGGTGGGGGAGGAGGGCTGTGGGTTTCCCTAGGCCAGGGCGAGTTCCGTAGGCTAGGCCCCTCCGTAATGCAGGCCATGTGGCACTCCACCCCACTTCTGTAGAGTGACAAGTACAGGTATACATGCCCCTGTGTCTTCTATGTGTGCTGATGTCCACCATAGCCATGTAGGCCATATCCCAGGAACTGCATCAGTAGAGCCCAACAGCGCGGCGTAGCGCAGGGGGCTGCTGTGTCTGTATTGTCCGCCAACGGTAGCGGTAAGCCATGCACTCAACCTGTCTTTCTTCTGTCGCCCCCCCCCTCACTTTTTGTGCTCTCCCTGTTCTTTTGTGCATCAGCATCATCAGGCGGAGGTACAGTGGCACCGGAGCAGGAGGGAGCTGCATCCCACATGGCCATGGAGGGCCACACCACGGACTCTGAATACACCAGTGGGACGGAGGGCGAGGGGAGCTTCACGGCGGGGACAGGATCAGCAACCAGTGACACGGACTCGTCCTCCGATGGGAGCTCCCTTGTGGTGGCGGCAAAATCTGTGCCTCCTACTTCTACAGGTACAGCCGCAACCCACTGTAGGAAAGTACCATCTTGCCTAGCATGTTACCCCCATTTTTCACTGTATATATGTTGTTTTAGTTGTAGGTGTCACTGGGACCCTGGTAACCCAGGGCCCCAGTGCTCATAAGTGTGCCTGAATGTGTTACCTGTGTAGTGACTAAGTGTCTCACTGAGGCTCTGCTAATCAGAACCTCAGTGGTTATGCTCTCTCATTTCTTTCCAAATTGTCACTAACAGGCTAGTGACCATTTTTACCAATTTACATTGGCTTACTGGAACACCCTTATAATTCCCTAGTATATGGTACTGAGGTACCCAGGGTATTGGGGTTCCAGGAGATCCCTATGGGCTGCAGCATTTCTTTTGCCACCCATAGGGAGCTCTGACAAATCTTACACAGGCCTGCCACTGCAGCCTGAGTGAAATAACGTCCACGTTATTTCACAGCCATTTTACACTGCACTTAAGTAACTTATAAGTCACCTATATGTCTAACCTTTACCTGGTAAAGGTTAGGTGCAAAGTTACTTAGTGTGAGGGCACCCTGGCACTAGCCAAGGTGCCCCCACATTGTTCAGAGCCAATTCCCTGAACTTTGTGAGTGCGGGGACACCATTACACGCGTGCACTACATATAGGTCACTACCTATATGTAGCTTCACAATGGTAACTCCGAATATGGCCATGTAACATGTCTATGATCATGGAATTGCCCCCTCTATGCCTTCCTGGCATAGTTGGCACAATCCCATGATCCCAGTGGTCTGTAGCACAGACCCTGGTACTGCCAAACTGCCCTTCCTGGGGTTTCACTGCAGCTGCTGCTGCTGCCAACCCCTCAGACAGGCATCTGCCCTCCTGGGGTCCAGCCAGGCCTGGCCCAGGATGGCAGAACAAAGAACTTCCTCTGAGAGAGGGTGTGACACCCTCTCCCTTTGGAAAATGGTGTGAAGGCAGGGGAGGAGTAGCCTCCCCCAGCCTCTGGAAATGCTTTCTTGGGCACAGATGTGCCCAATTCTGCATAAGCCAGTCTACACCGGTTCAGTGACCCCTTAGCCCCTGCTCTAGCGCGAAACTGGACAAAGGAAAGGGGAGTGACCACTCCCCTGACCTGCACCTCCCCTGGGAGGTGTCCAGAGCTCCTCCAGTGTGCTCCAGACCTCTGCCATCTTGGAAACAGAGGTGCCGTCAGAGACTCCTTGTGATAGGCTCCTTCAGGTGTTGCTAGCCTATCCTCTCTCCTAGGTAGCCAAACCCTCTTTTCTGGCTATTTAGGGTCTCTGTCTCTGGGGAAACTTCAGATAACGAATGCAAGAGCTCATCCGAGTTCCTCTGCATCTCCCTCTTCACCTTCTGATAAGGAATCGACTGCTGACCGCGCTGGAAGCCTGCAAACCTGCAACATAGTAGCAAAGACGACTACTGCAACTCTGTAACGCTGATCCTGCCGCCTTCTCGACTGTTTTCCTGCTTGTGCATGCTGTGGGGGTAGCCTGCCTCCTCTCTGCACCAGAAGCTCCGAAGAAATCTCCCGTGGGTCGACGGAATCTTCCCCCTGCAACCGCAGGCACCAAAAAGCTGCATTACCAGTCCCTTGGGTCTCCTCTCAGCACGACGAGCGAGGTCCCTCGAATCCAGCGACTCTGTCCAAGTGACTCCCAAAGTCCAGTGACTCTTCAGTCCAAGTTTGGTGGAGGTAAGTCCTTGCCTCCCCATGCTAGACTGCATTGCTTGGTACCGCGTGATTTGCAGCTGCTCCGGCTCCTGTGCACTCTTCCAGGATTTCCTTTGTGCAAAGCCAAGCCTGGGTCCCCAACACTGTAACCTGGAGTGCACAACCTTCTGAGTTGTCCTCCGGCGTCGTGGGACTCCCTTTTGTGACTTTGGGTGGACTCCAGTTCACTTTTCTTCTAAGTGCCTGTTCAGGTATTTCTGCGGGTGCTGCCTGCTTCTGTGAGGGCTCCCTACATTGCCGGGTGCCCCCTCTGTCTCCTCATCCAAGAGGCGATATCCTGGTCCCTCCTGGGCCACAGCAGCATCCAAAAACCTCTACCACAACCCTTGCAGCTAACAAGGCTTGTTTGCGGTCTTTCTGCGTGGGAACACCTCTGCAAGCTTCATCGCGACGTGGGACATGCATCCTCCAAAGGAGAAGTTCCTAGTCCTCTTCTTTCTTGCAGAACTCCAAGCTTCTTCCAATAGGTGGCAGCTTCCTTGCACCCTCAGCTGGCATTTCTTGGGCTCCTGCCCACTCTCGACACTGTCGCGACTCTTGGACTTGGTCCCTTTGTCTTACAGGTACTCAGGTCCGGAAATCCACTGTTTTTGCATTGCTGGTGTTTGTTCTTCCTGCAGAATCCCCCTATCACGACTTCTGTGTTCTCTGGGGGTTATAGGTGCACTTTACACCTACCTTTCAGGGTCTTGGGGTGGGCTATTTTTCTAACCCTCACTGTTTTCTTACAGTCCCAGTGACCCTCTACAAGCTCACATAGGTTTGGGGTCCATTCGTGGTTCGCATTCCACTTTTGGAGTATATGGTTAGTGTTGCCCCTATACCTATGTGCTCCTATTGCAATCTATTGTAACTTTACACTGCTTGGATTACTTTTCTTGCTATTACTTACCTAATTTTGGTTTGTGTACATATATCTTGTGTATATAACTTATCCTCATACTGAGGGTACTCACTGAGATACATTTGGTATATTGTCATAAAAATAAAGTACCTTTATTTTTAGTATACCTGTGTATTGTGTTTTCTTATGATATTGTGCATATGACACCAGTGGTATAGTAGGAGCTTTACATGTCTCCTAGTTCAGCCTAAGCTGCCTTGCCATAGCTACCTTCTATCAGCCTAAGCTGCTAGAAACACCTCTTCTACACTAATAAGGGATAACTGGACCTGGCACAAGGTGTAAGTACCTCTGGTACCCACTACAAGCCAGGCCAGCCTCCTACAAGTGTGCCAATCAGAATTGGTGAAAATAGTCACTAGCCTGTAGTGACAATTTTAAAAGTAGAGAGAGCATAAAGATGAGGTTCTGGTTAGCAGAGCCTCAGTGATACAGTTAAGCACCACACAGGGAACACATATAGGCCACAAACTATGAACACTGGGGTCCTGGCTAGCAGGATCCCAGTGACACATATCAAACACACTGACAAATAAAGTTTCCACTATGAGCACTGGGGTCCTGGCTAGCAGGATCCCAGTGAGACAGTAAAAACACCCTGACATATACTCACAAACAGGCCAAAAGTGTGGGTAACAAGGCTAGAAAGAGGCTACCTTCCTACACAACCCCCCAAACGATGGACAATAAGACTAACCCTGGCCAGTTGAGTCTTTATTGTCTAAGTGGTGATAAGTGGAGAGTAGCTCTGCAATAGATTGGTTACTCCCTTTATCATCCACTATATGGTTACTTCCAGGTGGGGATGTAAACCACTGTGTTTGAAGTTTTTTAGCTAGCCAACAATGTGAAGTTATATTTTCAGAGTTCCTATTAGTATGTTTAAGTTTAGAGCAGTGGGAATGGTCCACTGGACCTATATCACGTGATGTGAATGCCAGACAGGGATGCTGTCTCAGTAAAGCCATAGCTGGGCAAAAACTTTGCCCATATGGCTGTAAGAGAGAACAGGGTTGCTGTTTCTCTTGAGTTGGAGCAGGGCAGGGCTGCTGTCCTATAAGCTCCACACTAGGGCAGGGTTGCTGTCCTAAGTGTTGTGAGGTAGTGCAGGGTTGCTGCACTAACGTTTCTCTGGGAGGGTTGGAGGGATGCTCCATGTTAACTAAAGTGGTGCACTTGTTCTCACCAATATTAGTTATTCCACAGAGAGGTACTTGTACCTCAGGGAGTACATCTGTGGTAGCTGGTGGGTCCCTTGGTACAGGTGCCACCCCAGGAGAGGTTTCTCCCACCACAGGAATGGTATCCTGAATGGCAGGGTGGGTAGGGGATACTTTGATGCCCTTTTTACCTGCTGTTGGAGAAGGATCCTGAGTTTTCAAGCCTTTTTCTCTCCTTTGCTTTTTCATTTCAGCTGAAATGAGAGGAAGCAATTCCTCAGGGTTACCCAGCATGGCTGCATGGGTATTAAACTCTACCTCAGCCCAACCTGAGGCCTCTAGGTCATTACCTAAGAGACAGTCTACAGGTAAGCCAGGTGATACTACCACCTGCTTAGGGCCAGTAACTCCACCCCAACTAAGCTGAATTATAGCTAAGGGAAGGGAATTAGTGGAGTTATGGACATCAGAAATCTTGTACTGTTGTCCAGTGATGTGTTGTTCAGGAGACACTAGGTTTTCAGTCACCAAAGTGATACTGGTACCTGTGTCCCTGTAGGCCTGAGCCTCAACACCATTTATTGAAACTGTCTGCCTGTACTTATCCATTGTAAGGGGACTAGCAGTCAGTGTGGCAATGCCATTGCCACCAGGTGTGACAGAAACTGTCTTGGGACTGACTACCCCAGTTTCTATGATGGACCCAAAAGTGAACCCAACTACACCCTTATTTTTACTGTTGCCGGAGGTCCCACCACTATTACCACTACTGCTAGGGGCACTAGAGTTTGATGTATTAGTGGTGGTAGGCTCAGGGAGTTTACCTGGGCAGGACTTATCCCCTGGCCTATGGCCTTTATTTTTACACACATAGCACCAAGGCTTTTTAATGTGTGTGTGTTGTGAAGAAGAGGAAGAATTTGATTTATCCCCACCCCCTGAAGAGTGTTTAGGATTTGAAGAAGGATCTTTAATTTTACCTTTATCCCATGCATATCCTGAGATTTCTCACCATCTTTCTTTTTGCCATCCTTGTCACCTCCTGTATGAACTTTTCTTTTCACTCTTGTTCTGACCCATTTGTCTGCCTTCTTTCCTAATTCTTGGGGAGAGGTCAAATCTGAGTCTACTAAGTACTGGTGCAACAAATCAGACACACAATTGTTCAAAATATGCTCTCTCGGGATTAGATTATACAGGCTTTCATAGTCAGTCACCTTACTGCCATGTAACCAACCCTACAAGGCCTTCACTGAACAGTCTACAAAGTCTGTCCAGTCTTGAGAGGACTCTTTTCTGGTGTCTCTGAACTTAATCCTATATTGTTCAGTGGTTAAGACAAACCCATCCAAAAGTGCATCCTTCAAGACTTTGTAATTGTTAGCATCACTTTCTCTGACAGTAAGGAGGCTATCCCTACCCTTACCAGTGAAAGATAGCCACAACATAACAGTCCGCTGCCTTTGAGGGACCAACTGTACCATACAAGCTCTCTTAAGTGCAGCAAACCACTTGTTAATTTCATCCCCCTCCTTGTAAGAGGGGACTATCTTATGCAGGTTTCTGGAATCTTGCTCTCTAACATGATTGCTATCAAAAACACTGCTGCTGCCACCATGGAGAACTAACCCCAACCTCTGCCTTTCCCATTCAACATCCAGAGATTCCCTGTCTAAGGCCAGCTGCTGCTGTTTAAGCTTCAGCCTGGCCTCTTCCAACCTCAGCTTTCTGAGTTCCCTTTCCATTAAGTTATCCTCAGGGTGGGAGGCTTAGGAATTGTGAGACACAGAATAAATGTCGGAATTGGCAGAGGGAGACCTGTCCCTAACTGGCTGGACCCTAGTAACCTGTCCTTAAAGAGTGAAAGGTGCCCTACTAATGTGTGACCCCCTCCCACTACCAGTGTCACTAGGTGGCCTTTTAGCTAGCAGGTCCTGGGAAGAACCCTCCCCAGCATCCTCAGGGGACTCCTCTGAGTCTGGCTGAGTACCCTCCTCCTCTACCTCCTGATCCTGGGGTGGGCCAGACTGGTTCTGGTCACTTTCTATGAGAAGGCTAAGGAGAAGATCTTATGTAGGATTCTCATCAATTGCTAAACCTCTTTCAATGCAGAGACCCCTCAAGTTTAGATTCCCATATGTTGCCTGGACAACTGTGGGAGTAAGCTCTACTGCAGACATGATAGAAAAGTTTTAGGACACAGAGAGAAAAACGTTTTTGGGACTTTTAAAAGAACAGAGAAAAACTTTTTCAAACTTTTGAAAGTTTTCAGAAACGTTTCAGAAACTTTTTAGGAAGTTTTAGAGATGGAAAGTTAAACTGTTTAGGTTACTGTGTATATTCTGAAGTATTTGGTATATGTTTTTCTTATGAAAAGCACCAATGACAAATTGGTAAAGCAGTTACAAGTACTTATCCCACTGCTGCACCAGGAGGCTGGCCTGGCTTATAGTGGGTACCTTGTGGTACTTACACCTTGTGCCAGGTCCAATTATCCCTTATTAGTAGATTAGTGGTGTTCTAGCAGCTTAGGCTGATAGAGGTAGCTATAGCAGAGCAGCTCCGGCTGAACTAGGAGACATGCAAAGCTCCTACTATACCACTTATATCATATAGCACTATATCATAAGAAACACAATACTCAGAGTTACTAAAAATACATGTATTTTATTTTAGTGACAATCTGCTAAAAGTATCTCAGAGGATATACTCCCTTGGGAGGTAAGTAATATACACAAAATATACACACAAACCAAAATCAGGTAAGTAACCAGTTAGAAAAGTAGTGCAAACACTGTATAACACAATAGAATACAATAGGAGACAATAGGCCTAGGAGCAACATAAACCATATACTCCAAAAGTGGAATGCGAACCACAAATGGACCCCAGGCCTAGTGTAGTGTGTAGAGAGTCACTGGGAGTGTAAGAAAACACTAAGGTTGTCCAAGATACCCCATCCCAAAACCCTGGAAAGTAGGAGTAAATGTACCTACTACCCCAGAAAGACAGTAGAGTTGAGATAGGGGATTCTGCAAAGACAACAACTGACTGCAAAGCACTGAAGACGGATTCCTGGACCTGAGGACCTGTAAAGGAAGGGGACCAAGTCCAAGAGTCACGCATGTGTCCGGGGGGGCAAGAGCCCACTCAACCCCAGATGAAGGTGCAAAAGGGCTGCCTCCGGGTGGAAGAAGGTGAAAACTCAGCAACAACAGAAGGTGCCAGGAACTTCTCCTTTGGTCAGAAGATGTCCACGGTGTGCTGGAGGATGCAGAGTTGATTCCACGCAGAAAGACCACAAACAAGCCTTGCTAGCTGCAAGAGTCACGGTTGAAGATATTGAGTGCTGCCAGGGCCCAGGAAGGACCAGGAGGTCGCCCCTTGGAGAAGGGGACAGAGGGGGTGCTCAGCAACAGAGAGAGCCCACGCAGAAGCAGGCAGCACCAGCAGAAGCACTTGAACAGGCGTTCAAAAAATCTGAGCACGGCGGTTGTTTCAGCACAACAAAAGAGGGCTCCCACGAAGTCGGTGGTCAACTCAGCGAGTTAAGCAATGCAGGACGGAGTGCTGGTGTAGGAAGGTAGCCTCTTTCTAGCCTTGTTACCCCCACTTTTGGACTGTTTGTGAGTATATGTCAGGGTGTTTTTACTGTCTCACTTGGATCCTGCTAGCCAGGGCCCAGTGCTCATAATGAAAACCCTATGCTGTCAGTGTGTTTGATATGTGTCACTGGGATCCTCCTAGCCAGGACCTCAGTGCTCATAAGTTTGTGGCCTGTATGTGTTCCCTGTGTGGTGCCTAACTGTATCACTGAGGCTCTGCTAACCAGAACCTCAGTTGTTATGCTCTCTCTGCTTTCTAAAATTGTCACTGCAGGCTAGTGACTATTTTTACTAACTCTCATTGGCACACTGGTACACCCATATAATTCCCTTGTATATGGTACTTAGGTACCCAGGGTATTGGGGTTCCAGGAGATCCCTATGGGCTGCAGCATTTCTTTTGCCACCCATAGGGAGCTCAGACAATCCTTACACAGGCCTGCCACTGCAGCCTGAGTAAAATAACGTCCATGTTATTTCACAGCCATTTTTCACTGCACATAAGTAACTTATAAGTCACCTATATGTCTAACCCTCACTTGGTGAAGGTTAGGTGCCAAGCTACTTAGTGTGTGGGCACCCTGGCACTAGCCAAGGTGCCCCCACATTGATCAGGGCAAATTTCCCCAACTTTGTGACTGCGGGGACACCATTACACGTGTGCACTGCACATAGGTCACTACCTATGTGTATCGTCACAATGGTAACTCCAAACATGGCCATGTAACATGTCTAAGATCATGGAATTGTCACCCCAATACCAGGTCCATGATCCCCTGGGTCTCTAGCACAGAACCCGGGTATTGCCAAACTGCCTTTCCAGGCTTTTCACTGCAGCTGCTGCTGCTGCCAGCCCCTCAGACAGGATTCTGCCCTCCTGGGGTCTGGGCAGCCCAGTCCCAGGAAGGCAGAACAAAGGATTTCCTCTGAGAGAGGGTGTTACACCCTCTCCCTTTGGAAATAGGTGTGAAGGGCTGGGGAGGAGTAGCCTCCCCCAGCCTCTGGAAATGCTTTGATGAGCACAGATGGTGCCCATCTCTGCATAAGCCAGTCTACACCGGTTCAGGGATCCCCCAGCCCTGCTCTGGCGCGAAACTGGACAAAGGAAAGGGGAGTGGCCACTCCCCTGACCAGTACCTCCCAGGGGAGGTGCCCAGAGCTCCTCCAGTGTGTCCCAGACCTCTGCCATCTTGGATTCAGAGGTGTTGGGGCACATTGGACTGCTCTGAGTGGCCAGTGCCAGCAGGTGACGTCAGGGACCCCTCCTGATAGGTGCTTACCTCTCTTGGTATCCAAACCTCTTTTCTTGGTAGCCAAACCTCCTTTTCTGGCTATTTAGGGTCTCTCCTCTGGGCTATTCCTCAGATAACAAATGCAAGAGCTCACCAGAGTTCCTCTGCACTTCCCTCTTCGACTTCTGCCAAGGATCGACCGCTGACTGCTGCAGGACGCCTGCAAAACCGCAACAAAGTAGCAAGACGACTACCAGCAACATTGTAGCGCCTCATCCTGCCAGCTTTCTCGACTGTTTCCTGGTGGTGCATGCTCTGAGGGCTGTCTGCCTTCACCCTGCACTGGAAGCCAAGAAGAAATGTTCCGTGGAACAACAGAATCTTCCCCCTGCTAACGCAGGCACCAAAAGACTGCATCACCGGTACTCTGGGTCCCCTCTCATCCTGACGAGCGTGGTCCCTGGAACACAGGAGCTGGATCCAAGTGACCCCCACAGTCCAGTGATCCTTCAGTCCAAGTTTGGTGGAGGTAAGTCCTTGCCTCCCCAGGCTAGACTGCAAACCTGTGTACTGCGTGATTTGCAGCTCCTCTGGCTTCTCTGCACTTCTCCAAAGATTCCTTTGTGCACAGCCTAGCCTGGGTCCCAAGCACTCCGTCCTGCAGTGCTCAACCCTCTGAGTTGGACTTCAACGTTGTGGGACCCTCCTTTTGTGACTCCGGTTACACTAATCTTCTAAGTGCCTGCTCTGGTACTTCTGTGGGTGCTGCCTGCTTCTGCAGGAGCTCTCTGAGTTGCTGAGCGGCCCCTCTGTCTCCTCCTCCAAGGGGCAACATCCTGGTCCTTCCTGGTCCCCAACAGCACCCAAAAACCTCTACCATGACTCTTGCAGCTAGCAAGGCTTGTTTGCAGTATTTCTGCGTGGAAACACTTCTGCAACATCCAGAACGCCGTGGGACATCTTTCATCCAAAGGAGAAGTTCCTAGCCCTTTCGTTGTTGAAGAATCTTTGGCTTCTTCCACCCAGAGGCAGCCCTTTTGCACCTTCATCTGGGGTTTCCTGGGCTCCTGCCCCCCCTGGACACTATCACGACTCTTGGACTTGGTCCCCTTGCCTTGCAGGTCCTCAGGTCCAGGAATCCGTCTTCAGTGTTTTGCTGGTGCTTGTGGTTCTTGCAGAATCCCCCTCTCACGACTATTGTGTCTTTCTGGGGTAGTAGGGTAACTTCACTCCTACTTTCTAGGGTCTTGGGTTGGGGTATTTTGGACACCCTTACTATTTTCTCACAGTCCCAGTGACCCTCTACAATCTCCCACAGGTCTGGGGTGCATTCGTGATTCGCATTCCACTTTTGGAGTATATGGTTTGTGTTGCCCCTAGACCTATGTTCACCTCTTGCATCCTATTGTGATTCTACATTGTTTGCACTACTTTTCTTACTGTTACTTACCTGTTTTGGGTTTGTGTACATATAACTTGTGTATATTACTTACCTTCTAACTGAGAGTACTCACTGAGATACTTTTGGCATATTGTCATAAAAATAAAGTACCTTTATTTTTAGTAACTCTGAGTATTGTGTTTTCTTATGATATTGTGCTATATGATATAAGTGGTATGGTAGGAGCTTTGCATGTCTCCTAGTTCAGCCTAAGTTGCTTTGCCATAGCTACCTTCTATCAGCCTAAGCTGCTAGAGACACCTCTATTCTACTAATAAGGGATAATTGGACCTGGCACAGGGTGTAAGTACCACAGAGTACCCACTATAAGCCAGGCCAGCCTCCTATATTGGTGGTGCAGCAGTGGGGTAAGTACTTGCAACTGCTTTACCACTTTGTCATTTGGTGCTTTGTATAAGAAAATCTTATACCAAATAGTTCAGTATATGTACACTTAACCCAAAAAAAAAGTTTACTTTTCTATTCTAAAACTTTTAGCAAAGTTCTGAAAAGTTTTTGAAAACGTCTAAAGGTTTTCCCAAAGTTTGAAAAAGTTTTTTCTCTGTGCTTTCTAAAGTTCTAAAAGTTTTTCTCTCGCTATCCTTAAACCTTTTCTATCATGTCTGTTGTGGAGCCCACTCCCAAAACTGTTAATGCAACATATGAGAGTTTGAACTATAAAAGTTTGAGGAGTCTCTGCCTGGATAGAGGTTTAAGTATAGGTAAGAATTCTACAAAAGAGTTTCTCTCTAACATGCTCATTGTAGATGACCAGAACCAGTCTGACCCATCTCAGGAGAGGTTAGAAAATGGGGAAGCTTCCCAATCAGACTCAGAGGAGTTCCATGAGGAAGCTGGGGAGGGATCTTACAAGGTCCTGCCCCCTAGCAGGGCACCTAGTGACACTGGTAGTATTAGAGGGTCCCACACCAGTAGGGCATCTTTTACCCAGAGGCCAGGTTACTAGGGTCCAGACAGTTAGGGACAGGTCTCCCTCTGAAACTTCCCACATTTCCCCTGTGTCTAAACTTTCCCAACCCACCCACCCTGAGGATAACTTGATGGAAAGGGAACTCAGAAAGCTGAGGGTAGAAGAGACCAGACTGAAGCTTAAACAGCAGCAGCTGGCCTTAGATAGGGAATCCATAGACATAGAGAGGGAACGACAGAGGTTGGGGTTAGTTCCCCATGGTGGCAGCAGCAGTATTTCTGATAGCAATCCTGCTAGAGAGCAAGCATCCAGGGATCTGCACAAGATAGTCCCCCCTTACAAGGAGGGGGATGACATCAATAAGTGGTTTGCTGCACTTGAGAGGGCCTGTATGGTACAGTTGGTCCCTCAAAGGCAGTGGGCTGCAATCTTGTGGCTATCTTTCACTGCAAAGGGTAGGGATAGGTTCCTTACTGTCAGAGAAAGTGATGCCCATAATTACAAAGTTTTGAAAGATGCACTCTTGGATGGATTTGGCTTAACCACTGAACAATACAGGATTAAGTTCAGAGACACCAGAAAAGAGTCCTCTCAAGTCTGGACAGATTTTGTTGACTGTTCAGTGATGGCCTTGGATGGTCGGTTACATTACAGTAAAGTATCTGACTATGAAAGCCTGTATAATCTGATCCTGAGAGAGCATATTCTTAACAATTGTGTATGTGATTTGTTGCACCAGTATTTGGTATACTCAGATCTGACCTCTCCACAAGAATTGGGAGAGAAGGCAGACAAAGGGGTCAGAACAAGAGTGAACAGAAAAGTTCATACAGGAGGTGACAAGGATGGGAAGAAGAAAGATGGTGAGAAATCTCAGAATAATCATGGGGATAAGGGTAAAACCAAAGATCCTTCTTCAAATCCTAAACACTCTTCAGGGGGTCGGGATAAATCATCTTCTTCCTCGTCTTCACAACCCACACACATTAAAAAGCCTTGGTGCTATGTGTGTAAAAATAAAGGCCATGGGCCAGGGGATAAGTCCTGCCCAGGTAAACCCCCTGAGCCTACCACCACTAATACATCAAACTCTAGTGCCCCTAGCAGTAGTGGTAATAGTGGTGGGACTGCTGGCAACAGTCAAAATAAGGGTGTAGTTGGGTTCACTTATGGGTCCATCATAGAAACTGGGGTAGTCAGTCCCAAGACAGTTTCTGTCACACCTGGTGGCATTGGCCTTGCCACACTGGCTGCTTGTCCCCTTACAATGGATAAGTACAGGCAGACAGTTTCAATAAATGGTGTTGAGCCTCAGGCCTACAGGGACACAGGTGCTAGTATCACTTTGGTGACTGAAAACCTAGTGTCTCCTGATCAACACATCATTGGACAACAGTACAAGATTATTGATGTCCATAACTCCACTAAGTTTCTTCCCTTAGCTATAATTCAGTTTAGTTGGGGTGGAGTTACTGGCCCTAAGCAGGTGGTAGTATCACCTAGCTTACCTGTAGACTGTCTCTTAGGTAATGAGCTAGAGGCCTCAGGTTGGGCTGAGGTAGAGTTTAATACCCATGCAGCCATGCTGGGTATCTCTGAGGAATTGCTTCCTCTCATTTCAGCTGAAATGAAAAAGCAAAGGAGAGAAAAAGGCCTGAAAACTCAGGATCCTTCTCCAACAACAGGTAAAAAGGGCATCAAAGTATTCCCTACCCACCCTGCCATTCAGGATACCATTCCTGTGGCGGGAGAAACCTCTCCTGGGGTGGCACCTGTACCAAGGGAACCATCAGCTAGCAGAGCTGAACTCCCTGAGGTAGAAGTACCTCTCTGTGGGATAACTAATATTGGTGAGAAAAAATGCACCATTTTAGTTAACATGGACATCCTTCCAACCCTCCCAGAGAAACTTTAGTGCAGGAAGCCTGCACTGCCTCACAACACTTAAGACAGCAGCCCTACCCTAGTGTGGAGCTGATAGGACAGCATCCCTGCCCTGCTCCAACTCAAGAGAAACAGCATCCGTGTTCTCTCTTACAACCATATAGACAAAGTTTTTGCCCAGATATGGCTTTATTGAGACAGCATCCCTGTCTGGCATTCACATCACTTGATTTAGGTCCAGTGGATAATTCCCACTGCTCTAAACTTAAACATACTAATAGGAACCCTGAGAATATAACTTCACATAGTTGGCTAGCTAAAAAACTTCAAACACAGTGGTTTACATCCCCACAGGGAAGTAACCATATAGTGGATGATAAAGGGAGTACCCAATCTACTGCAGAGCTACTCTCCACTTATCACCACTTAGACAATAAAGACTCAACTGGCCAAGGTTAGCCTTATTGTCCTTCGTTTGGGGGTGTTGTGTAGGAAGGTAGCCTCTTTCTAGCCTTGTTACCCCCACTTTTGGACTGTTTATGGGTACATGTCAGGGTGTTTTTACTGTCTCACTGGGATCCTGCTAGTCAGGGCCCAGGGCTCATAGTGAAAACCCTATGTTGTCAGTGTATTTGATCTGTGTCACTGGAATCCTCCTAGCCAGGACCCCAGTGCTCATATGTTTGTGGCCTGTATGTGTTCCCTGTGTGGTGCCTAACTGTATCACTGATGCTCTGCTAACCAGAACCTCAGTGGTTATGCTCTCTCTGCTTTCTAAAATTGTCACTGCAGGCTAGTGACTAATTTTACCAATTCTCATTGGCACACTGGTACACCCATATAATTCCCTTGTATATGGTACTTAGGTACCCAGGGTATTGGGGTTCCAGGAGATCATTATGGGCTCCAGCATTTCTTTTGCCACCCATAGGGAGCTCAGACAATTCTTACACAGGACTGCCACTGCAGCCTGGGTGAAATAACGTCCCCATTATTTCACAGCCATTTTTCACTGCACATAAGTAACTTATAAGTTACCTATATGTCTAACCCTCACTTGGTGAAGGTTAGGTGCCAAGCTACTTAGTGTGTGGGCACCCTGGCACTAGCCAAGGTGCCCCACATTGTTCAGGGCAAATTCCCCGAACTTTGTGAGTACGGGGACACCATTACACGCGTGCACTGCACATAGGTCACTAACTATGTGTAGCGTCACAATGGTAACTTCAAACATGGCCATGTACCATGTCTAAGATCATGAAATTGTTCCCCCCCAATACCAGAATGAGTATTGGGGGGACAATTCCATGATCCCCCGGGTCTTTAGCACAGAACCCGGGTACTGCCAAACTGCCTTTCTGGGGTTTTCACTGCAGCTGCTGCTGCTGCCAACCACTCAGACAGGATTCTGCCCTCCTGGGGTCTGGGCAGCCCAATCCCAGGAAGGCAGAACAAAGGATTTCCTCTGAGAGAGGGTGTTACACCCTCTCCCTTTGGAAATAGGTGTGAAGGGCTGGGGAGGAGTAGCCTCCCCCAGCCTCTGGAAATGCTTTGATGGGCACAGATGGTGCCCATCTCTGCATAAGCCAGTCTACACCGGTTAAGGGATCCCCCAGCCCTGCTCTGGTGCGAAACTGGACAAAGAAAAGGGGAGTGGCCACTCCCCTGACCAGTACCTCCCAGGGGAGGTGCCCAGAGCTCCTCCATGGTGTCCCAGACCTCTGCCATCTTGGATTCAGAGGTGTTGGGGGCACACTGGACTGCTCTGAGTGGCAAGTGCCAGCAGGTGATGTCAGAGACCCCTCCTGATAGGTGCTTACCTCTCTTGGTAGCCAAACTTCCTTTCTTGGTAGCCAAACCTCCTTTTCTGGCTATTTAGGGTCTCTCCTCTGGGCTATTCCTCAGATAATAAATGCAAGAGCTCACCAGAGTTCCTCTGCACTTCCCTCTTCGACTTCTGCCAAGGATCGACCGCTGACTGCTCCAGGATGCCTGCAAAACTGCAACAAAGTAGCAAGATGACTACCAGCAACATTGTTGCGCCTCATCCTGCCGGCTTTCTCAACTGTTTCCTGGTGGTGCATGCTCTGAGGGCTGTCTGCCTTCACCCTTCACTGGAAGCCAAGAAGAAATCTCCTGTGGGTCGACAGAATCTTCCCCCTGCTAACGCAGGCACCAAAAGACTGCATCACTGGTCCTCTGGGTCCACTCTCATCCTGACAAGCCTGGTCTCTGGAACACAGGAGCTAGATCCAAGTGACCCCCACAATCCAGTGATCCTTCAGTCTAAGTTTGGTGGAGGTAAGTTCTTGCCTCCCCATGCTAGACTGCAAACCTGTGTACTGCGTGATTTGCAGCTGCTCCAGCTTCTGTGCACTTCTCCAAGGATTCCTTTGTGCACAGCCTAGCCTGGGTCCCCAGCACTCCATCCTACAGTGCTCAACCCTCTGAGTTGGACTCTGACGTCGTGGGACCCTCCTATTGTGACTCCGGTTACACCAATCTTCTAAGTACCTGCTCTGGTACTTCTGCGGGTGCTGCCTGCTTCTGCCGGGGCTCTCTGAGTTGCTGAGCGTCCCCTCTGTCTCCTCCTCCAAGGGGCGACATCCTGGTCCTTCCTGGTCCCGAGCAGCACCCAAAACCTCTACGTGACCCTTGCAGCTAGCAAGGCTTGTTTGCAGTATTTCTGCGTGGAAACACTTCTCCAACATCCAGCACGACGTGGGACATCTTCCATCCAAAGGAGAAGTTCCTAGCCCTTTTTTTTGTTGCAGAATCTTCGGCTTCCTCCACCCGGAGGCAGCCCTTTTGCACCTTCATCCGGGGTTTCCTGGGCTCCTGCCTCCCCGAACACTATCGCGACTCTTGGACTTGGTGCCCTTGCCTTGCAGGTCCTCACGTCCAGGAATCCGTCTTCAGTGTTTTGCTGGTGCTTGTGGTTCTTGCAGAATCCCCCTATCACGACTATTATGTCTTTCTGGGGTGGTAGGGTAACTTCACTCCTACTTTCTAGGGTCTTGGGGTGGGGTATTTTGGACACCCTTACTGTTTTCTTACAGTCCTAGTGACCCTCTACAATCTCCCATAGGTCTGGGGTCCATTCGTGATTCACATTCCACTTTTGGAGTATATGGTTTGTGTTGCCCCTAGACCTATATCTACCTATTGCATCCTATTGTGATTCTACACTGTTTGCACTACTTTTCTTACTGTTACTTACCTGTTTGGGGTTTGTGTACATATAACTTGTGTATATTACTTACCTTCTTGCTGAGGGTACTCACTGAGATACTTTTTACATATTGTCATAAAAATAAAGTACCTTTATTTTTAGTAACTCTGAGTATTGAGTTTTCTTATGATATTGTGCTATATGATATAAGTGGTATAGTAGGAGCTTTGCATGTCTCCTAGTTCAGCCTAAGCTGCTTTACCATAGCTACCTTCTATCAGCCTAATCTGCTAGAAACACCTCTATTCTACTAATAAGGGATAACTGGACCTGGCACAGGGTCTTACACCACAAGGTACCCACTGTAAGCCAGGCCAGCCTCCTACAGCTGGGGACCTGGACTAGGCTGTGCAACAAGGAATCCTTGCAAGAGTGCACAGAAGCCCTAGCAGCTGCAGATCACGCAGTACACAAGATTACTGTCTGGCGTTGGGAGGCAAGGACTTACCTACTCCAAATTTGGACAGAAGGGCCACTGGACTGTTGGGGTCACTTGGATCCAGCTCCTGTGTTCCAGGGACCACGCTCGTCAAGATGAGAGGGGACCCAGAGGTCCAGTGATGCAGATTTTTGGTGCCTGCGTTAGCAGGGGGAAGAATCCGTCGACCCAAGGGAGATTTCTGATTGGCTTCCAGTGCAGGGTGAAGGTAGACAACCCTCAGATCATACACCTCCAGGAAACAGTTGAGAAAGCCAGCAGGATCAGGCGCTACAATGTTGCTGGTAGTCTTCTTGCTACTTTATTGCGGTTTTGCAGGCGTCCTGGAACAGTCAGCGGTCGAACCTTGGCAGAAGTCGAAGAGAGAAGTGCAGAGGAACTCTGGTGAGCTCTTGCATTCGTTATCTGAAGAGAAACCCACAGGAGAGACCCTAAATAGCCCTCAGAGGAGGATTGGCTACCTAACCAGGTAAGAGCCTATGAGGAGGGGTCTCTGACGTCACGTGCTGGCACTGGCCACTCAGAGGCCTCCATTGTGCCCTCACACCTCTGCATTCAAGATGGAAGAGGTCTGGGACACACTGGAGGAGCTCTGGGCATCACCCCTGGGGTGGTGATGGACAGGGGAGTGGTCACTCCCCCTTCCTTTGTCCAGTTTCACGCCAGAGCAGGGGCTCTGTGAACCAGTGTAGACTGGCTTGTGCAAGGAGGGCACCATCTGTGCCCTTCAAAGCATTTCCAGAGCCTGGGGGAGGCTACTCCTCCCCAGCCCTTAACACCTATTTCCAAAGGGAGAGGGTGTAACACCCTCTCTAAGAGGAAATCCTTTGTTCTGCTTTCCTGGGACTGGGCTGCCCAGACCCCAGTAGGGCAAAAACCTGTCTGAGTGCTGGCAGCAGCGGTAGCTGCAGAGAAAACCCCAGAGAGCTAGTTTGGCAGTACTCGGGTCCATGCTGGAGCCGAGGGGATCATGGGATTGGCACCCCTATACCAGATTTGGCATGGGGGGACAATTCCATGATCTTAGACATGTTACATGGCCATGTTCGGAGTTAACATTGTGAAGCTACACATAGGTATTGACCTATATTTAGTTCACGCGTGTAATGGTGTCCCCGCACTCACAAAGTCCGGGAAAAATGCCCTGAACAATGTGGGTCACCTTGGCTAGTGCCAGGGTGCCCTCACAATTAGTAACTTTGCACCTAACCTTCACTAAGTGAGGGTTAGACATATAGGTGACTTATAAGTTACTTAAGTGCAGTGTAAAATGGCTGTGAAATAACATGGACGTTATTTCACTCAGGCTGCAGTGGCAGTCCTGTGTAAGAATTTTCTGAGCTCCCTATGGGTGGCAAAAGAAATGCTGCAGCCCATAGGGATCTCCTGGAACCCCAATACCCTGAGTACCTAGGTACCATATACCAGGGAATTATGAGGGTGTTCCAGTGTGCCAATCAGAATTGGTGAAAATAGTCACTAGCCTGCAGTGACAATTTTAAAGGCAGAGAGAGCATAAACACTGAGGTTCTGGTTAGCAGAGCATCAGTGATACAGTTAGGCACCGCACAGGGAACACACATAGGCCACAAACTATGAGCACTGGGGTACTGGCTAGCAGGATCCCAGTGACACATATCAAACACACTGACAAATTGTGCTTCCAGTATAAGCACTGGGGTCCTGGCCAGCAGGATCCCAGTGAGACAGGAAAAACACCCTGCCATATACTCACAAACAGGCCAAAAGTTAGGATAACAAGGCTAGAAAGAGGCTATCATCCTACACAACACCCCACCAAACGAAGGACAGTAAGGCTAACCTTGGCCAGTCGAGTCTTTATTGTCTAAGTGGTGATAAGTGGAGAGTAGCTCTGCAATAGATTGGTTACTCCCTTTATCATCCACTGCATGGTTACTTCCCTGTGGGGATGTACACCACCCTGTTTGAAGTTTTGTAGCTAGCCATCAAAGTGAAGTTATATTTTCACAGTTCCTATTAGTATGTTTAAGTTTAGAGCAGTGGGAATTGTCCACTGGACCTATATCAAGTGATGAGAATGCCAGACATGGATGCTGCCTCAGTAAAGCCATAGCTGGGCAAAAACGTTGCCCACATGGCTGTAAGAGAGAACAGGGTTGCTGTTTCTCTTGAGTTGGAGCAGGGCAGGGCTGCTGTCCTATAAGCTCCACGCTAGGGCAGGGATGCTGTCCTAAGTGTTGTGAGGCGGTGCAGGGTTGCTGCACTAAAGTTTCTCTGGGAGGGTTGGAGGGATGCTCCATGTTAACTAAAGTGGTGCACTTGTTCTCACCAATATTATTTATCCCACAGAGAGGTAACTCTGCCTCAGGGAGTACAGCTGTGCTAGCTGATGGTTCCCTTGGTACAGGTGAGACCCCAGGAGAGGTTTTTCCCACCACAGGAATGGTATCCTGAATGGCAGGGTGGGTAGGGGATACTTTGATGCCCTTTTTCCCTGTTGTTGGAGAAGGATCCTGAGTTTTTAGGCCTTTTTCTCTCCTTTGCTTTTTCATTTCGGCTGAAATGAGAGGAGGCAATTCCTCAGGGATACCCAGCATGGCTGCATGGGTATTAAACTCTACCTCAGCCCAACATGAGGCCTCTAGGTCATTACCTAAGAGACAGTCTACGGGTAAGCTAGGTGATACTACCACCTGCTTAGGGCCAGTAACTCCACCCCAACTAAACTGAATTATAGCTAAGGGAAGGAACTTAGTGGAGTTATAGACATCAATAATCTTGTACTGTTGTCCAATGATGTGTTGTTCAGGAGACACTAGGCTTTCAGTCACCAAAGTGATACTGGCACCTGTGTCCCTGTAGGCCTGAGCCTCAACACCATTGATTGAAACTGTCTTCCTGTACTTATCCATTGTAAGGGGACAAGCAGCCAGTGTGGCAATGCCAATACCACCAGGTGTGACAGAAACTGTCTTGGGACTGACTACCCCAGTTTCTATGATGGACCCAAAAGTGAACCCAACTACACCCTTATTTTGACTGTTGCCAGCAGTCCCACCACTATTACCACTATTGATAGGGGCACTACAGTTTTATGTATTAGTGGTGGTAGGCTCAGGGGGTTTACCTGGGCACGACTTATCCCCTGGCCTATTGCCTTTATTTTTACACACATAGCACCAAGGCTTTTTAATGTGTATGGATTGTGAAGAAGAGGAAGAAGATGATTTATCCCCACCCGCTGAAGAGTGTTATAGGATTTGAAGAAGGATCTTTAGTTTTACCTTTATCCCCATGCTTATCCTGAGATTATACAGCCTTTCATAGTCATTCACCTTACTGCCATGTAACCAACTGTCCAAGGCCTTCACTGAACAGTCTACAAAGTCTGTCCAGTCTTGAGAGGACTCTTTTCTGATGTCTCTGAACTTAATCCTGTATTGTTCAGTGGTTAAGCCAAATCCATCCAAGAGTGCATCCTTCAAAATGTTGTAATTGTTAGCATCACTTTCTCTGACAGTAAGGAGGCTATCCCTACCCTTACCAGTGAAAGATAGCCATAAGGTAGCAGCCCGCTGCCTTTGAGGGGCCAACTGTACCATGCAGGACCTCTCAAGTGCAGCCAACCACTTGTTAATGTCATCCCCCTCCTTGTAAGGAGGGACTATGGGCCAGATGTAGCAAGCAGTTTTGCCCATTCTGTGTCTATGGGAAAATGTGTTTGTACATATGGCCCTATCTTATGCAGGTTTGTGGAATCTTGCTGTCTGACAGGATTGCTATCAAAAATACTGCTGCTGCCACCATGGGGAACTAACCCCAACCTCTGCCTTTCCCTTTCCCCATCCAGAGATTGCCTGTCTTAGGCCAGCTGCTGCTGTTTAAGCTTCAGCCTGGCCTCTTCGAACCTCAGCTGTCTGAGTTCCCTTTCCATTAAGTTATCCTCAGGGTGGGAGGCTTGGGAATTGTGAGTTACCGAGGAAATGTGGGAATTGGCAGAGTTGGACCTGTTCCTAACTGGCTTGACCCTAGTAACCTGGCCTTTAGGAGTGAAAGGTGCCCTACTAATGTGTGACCCCCTCCCACTACCAGTGTCACTAGGTGGCATGTTAGCTGGCAGATCCTTGGAAGAACCCTCCCCAGCATCCTCAGGGGACTCCTCTGAGTCTGGCTGGGTACCCCCTCCTCTACCTCCTGATCCTGGGATGGGCCAGACTGGTTCTGGTCACTTTCTAAGAGAAGGCTAAGGAGAAGATCTTGTGTAGGATTCTTACCAATTGCTAAACCTCTTTCAATGCAGAGACCCCTCAAACTTTTAAAGTTTAGATTCCCATATGTTGCCTGGACAACTGTAGGAGTAAGCTCTACTGCAGACATGATAGAAAAGGTTTAGGACAGAGAGAGAAAAAACTTTTTGGGACGTTTTAAAGAACAGAGAAAAACTTTTTCAAACGTTTGAAAACTTTTGAAAGTTTTCAGAAACTTTTCAGAAACGTTTTAGAATTTTTTAGAGAAGGAAAGTTAAACTGTTTAGGTTACTGTGTATATTCTGCAGTATTTGGTATATTTTTTTTCTTATGAAAAGCACCAATGACAAAGTGGTAAAGCAGTTACAAGTACTTATCCCACCGCTGCACCACCAATGTAGGAGGCTGGCCTGGCTTATAGTGGGTACCTTGTGGTACTTACACGTTGTGCCAGGTCCAGTTATCCCTTATTAGTAGATTAGTAGTGTTCTAGCAGATTAGGATGATAGAGGTAGCTATAGCAGAGCAGCTTAGTCTGAACTAGGAGACATGCAAAGCCCCTACTATATCACACTTATATCATATAGCACTATATCATAAGAAACCCAATACTCAGAGTTACTAAAAATAAAGGCACTTTATTTTAGTGACAATATGCCAAAAGTATCTCAGAGGATATACTCTATTAGGACGTAAGTAATACACACAAAATATACACACAAACCAAAATCAGGTAAGTACCCAGCTAGAAAAGTAGTGCAAACTCTTAGAACACAATAGAATGCAATAGGAGACAATAGGCCTGGGGCAACATAAACCATATACTCCAAAAGTGGAATGTGAAACACGAATGGACCCCAAGCCTAGTGTAGTGTGTAGAGGGTCGCTGGGAGTGTAAGAAAACACTAAGGGTGTCCAAGATACCCCACCCCAAGACCCTGAAAAGTAGGAGTAAAGTTACCCTACTACCCCAGAAAGACAGTAAAGTCGAGATAGGGGATTCTGCAAAGACAACAACTGACTGCAAAGCACTGAAGACGGATTCCTGGACCCGAGGACCTGTAAAGGAAAGGGACCAGGTCCAAGATTCACGCAAGTGTCCAGGGGGGGCAGGAGCCCTCTAAACCCCGGATGAAGGTGCAAAAGGGCTGCCTCTGGGTGGAAGAAGCTGAAGATTCTGCAACAACGGAAGGTGCTAGGAACTTCTCCTTTGGTCAGAAGATGTCCCAAGGTGTGCTGGAGGATGCAGGGTTGTTTCCACACAGAAAGACCACAAACAAGCCTTACTAGCTACAAGAGTCCCAGCTGAAGATATTGGGTGCTGCCAGAGCCCAGGAAGGACCAGGACATCGCCCCTTGGAGGAGGAGACAGAGGGGGTGCTCAGCAACAGAGAGAGCCCATGCAGAAGCAGGCAGTACCTGCAGAAGCACTTGAACAGGCGTTCAACAAATCTGAGCACTGCGGTCATCTCAGCACAACAAAAGAGGGTCCCACGAAGTCAGTGGTCAACTCAGCGAGTTTAGCAATGCAGGACAGAGTGCTGGGGACCTGGGCTAGGTTGTGCACAAAGGAATCCTTGCAAGAGTGCACAGAAGCCCTAGCAGCTGCAGATCACGCAGTACACAGGATTACTGTCTGGCATTGGGAGGCAAGGACTTACGTCTACCAAATTTGGACAGAAGGGCCACTGGACTGTTGGGGTCACTTGGATCCAGCTCCTGTGTTCCAGGGCCCACTCTCGTCAAGATGAGAGGGGACCCAGAGGACCGGTGATGCAGAAGTTTTGTGCCTGAATTAGCAGGGGGAAGTTCCGTCAACCTACGGGAGATTTATTCTTGGCTTCCAGTGCAGGGTGAAGGCAGACAACCCTCACAGCATGCACCACCAGGAAACAGTTGAGAAAGCCGGCAGGATTAGGCGCTACAATGTTGCTGGTAGTCTTCTTGCTACTTTGTTGCGGTTTTGCAGGCGCCCTGGAGCAGTCAGCAGTCGAACCTTGGCAGAAGTCGAAGAGAGAAGTGCAGAGGAACTCAGGTGAGCTCCTGCATTCGTCATCTGAAGGGAAACCCACAGGAGAGACAGGTAAGGGCCTATCAGGAGGGGTCTCTGACATCACCTCCTGGCACTGGCCACTCAGAGGCCTCCATTGTGCCCTCACACCTCTGCATTCAAGATGGCAGAGGTCTGGGACACACTGGAGGAGCTCTGGGCACCTCCCCTGGGGTGGTGATGGACAGGGGAGTGGTCACTCCCCTTTCCTTTGTCCAGTTTCGCGCCAGAGCAGGGGGTGGGGGCTCCCTGAACCGCTGTAGACTGGCTTATGCAAGGAGGATTCCCTTTGGAAATAGGTGTGAAGGGCTGGGGAGGAGTAGCCTCCCCCAGCCTCTGGAAATGCTTTGACGGGCACAGATGGTGCCCATCTCTGCATAAGCCAGTCTACACCGGTTCAGGGATCCCCCAGCCCTGCTCTGGTGTGAAACTGGACAAAGGAAAGGGGAGTGACCACTCCCCTGACCAGTACCTCCCAGGGTAGGTGCCCAGAGCTCCTCCAGTGTGTCCCAGACCTCTGCCATCATGGAAACAGAGGTGTTGGGGGCACACTGGACTGCTCTGAGTGGCCAGTGCAGGCAGGTGACGTCAGAGACCCCCTCTCATATGCTCTTACCTTTCTTGGTAGCCAAACCTCCTTTTCTGGCTATTTAAGGTCTCCTCTGGGGAATTCTTCAGATAACGAATGCAAGAGCTCACCAGGGTTCCTCTGCACTTCCCTCTTCGACTTCTGCCAAGGATCAACCGCTGACTGCTCCAGGATACCTGCAAAATTGCAACAAAGTAGCAAGACCAGCAACATTGTAGCCCCTCATCCTGCTGGCTTTCTCGACTGTTTCCTGGTGGTGCATGATCTGGGGGTCACCTGCCTTCACCCTGCACTGGAAGCCAAGAAGAAATCTCCCGTGGGTCGACGGAATCTTCCCCCTGCTAACGCAGGCACCAAAAGACTGCATCACCGGTCCTCTGGGTCCCCTCTCATCCTGACGAGTGTGGTCCCTGGAACACAGGATCTCTATCCGAGTGACTCCCACAGTCCAGTGATCCTTCAGTCCAAGTTTGGTGGAGGTAAGTCCTTGCCTCCCCACGCTAGACTGCAAAACTGTGTACTGCGAGATTTGCAGCTGCTCCGGCTCCTGTGTACTCTCCAGGATTACCTTTGTGCACAGCCTAGCCAGGGTCCCCAGCACTCCGTCCTGCAGTGCTCAACCCGCTGAGTTGGCCTCCGACATCGTGGGACACTCCTTTGTAACTCTGAGCCAGCTCTGGTTCACAAATCTTCTAAGTGCCTGCTCTGGTACTTCTGCGGGTGCTGCCTGCTTCTGTGGGGGCTCTCTGAGTTGCTGAGCGCCCCTCTGTCTCCTCCTCTAAGGGGCGACATCCTGGTCCTTCCTGGTCCCCAGCAGCACCCATAAACCTCTACAGCGACCCTTGCAGCTAGGAAGGCTTGTTTGCGGTATTTCTGCGTGGGAACACTTCTGCAACCTTCATTGCGACGTGGGACATCCTCCATCCAATAGAGAAGTTCCTAGTCCTCTTCGTTGTTGCAGAATTCCAAGCTTCTTCCATCTGGAGGCAGCTTCCTTGCACCTTCATCCAGGGTTTCCTGGGCTCCTACCCCCCCCAGACACTATCGCAACTCTTGGACTTGGTCCCCTTGCCTTGCAGGTCCTCATGTCCAGGAATCAGTCTTCAGTGCTTTGCTGGTGTTTGGTGTTCTCGCAGAACCCCCCTATCACGACTATTGTGTCCTTTTAGGGTAGTAGGTGTACTTTACTCCTACTTTTCAGGGTTTTGGGGTGGGGTATCTTGGACACTCTGACTGTTTTCTTACAGTCCCAGCGACCCTCTACAAGCTCCCATAGGTCTGGGGTCCATTCGTGATTCGCATTCCACTTTTGGAGTATATGGTTTGTGTTGCCCCTAGACCTATGTTCACCTATTGCATCCTATTGTAATTCTACACTGTTTGCATTACTTTTCTTACTCTTACTTACCTGTTTTGGGTTTGTGTACATATAACTTGTGTATATTACTTACCTTCTTACTGAGGGTACTCACTGAGATACTTTTGACATATTGTCATAAAAATAAAGTACCTTTATTTTTAGTAACTCTGAGTATTGTGTTTTCTTATGATATTGTGCTATATGATACAAGTGGTATAGTAGGAGCTTTGCATGTCTCCTAGTTCAGCCTACGCTGCTTTGCCATAGCTACCTCTATCAGCCTAAGATGTTAGAAACACGTCTATTCTACTAATAAGGGATAACTGGACCTGGCACAGGGTGTAAGTACCACAGGGTACCCACTATAAGCCAGGCCAGCCTCCTACATTGGTGGTGCAGTGGTGGGATCAGTACTTGCAACTGCTTTACCCCTTTGTCATGTTGTACTTTTCATAAGAGAATCATATACCAAACAGTTCAGTATATGTACACTTAACCCAAAAAGTTTACTTTTCTATCCTAAAACTTTTTACAAAGTACTGAAAAGATCTTAAAACTTCTAAAAGTTTTCCAAAGTTTGAAAATGTTTTTTCTCTGTGCTTTCTAAAGTTCCAAAACGTTTTCTTTCTTACTATCCTTAAACCTATACTATCATGTATGTTGTAGATTCCACTCTCAAAACTGTTAATGCAACAAATGAGAGTTTGAACTATAAAAGTATGAGGGGTCTCTGCCTGGATAGAGGCTTGAGTATAGGAAAGAACCCTTTATTTTTAACATGCTTGGTGTGGATGACCAGAACCAGTCTGGCTCATCAAATGAGAGGTTAGAAAATGGAGAAGCTTCCCAGTCTGATTCAGAAGAGTCCCCTGGAGAAGCTGGGGAGGGTTCTGTCAAGGGTTTGCCCCCTAGCAGGACACCCAGTGATGCTGGTAGTGATAGAGGTTCCCATAGCAGTAGGGCATCCTTTATCCCTAGAGGCCAGGTTACCAGGGTCCAGACAGTAAGGGACAGGACCCCTCTGAAACTTCCCATATTTCATCTGTGTCAAAGCATTCCCAACCCACCCACCCTGAGGATAACTTGTTAGAAAGGGAACTCAAAAAGTTGAGGGTTGAAGAGACCAGACTGACGCTTAAACAGCAACAGCTGGCCGTAGATAGGGAATCCCTAGACATTGAGAGGGAAAGACAGAGGTTGGGGTTAGTTCTCCATGATGGCAGTAGCAGTATTCCTGATAGCAATCCTGTTAGAGAGCAAGATTCCAGGAATCTGCACAAGATAGTTCCCCCTTACAAGGAGTGGGATGACATTAATAAGTGGTTTGCTGCACTTGAGAGGGTCTGTATGGTACAGTTGGTCCCTCAAAGGCAGTGGGCTGCTATTTTGTGGCTATCTTTCACTGGAAAGGGTAGGGATAGGCTCCTTACTGTTAGAGAAAGTGAAGCCAACAATTACAAAGTTTTGAAAGATGCACTCTTGGATGGATTTGGCTTAACCACTGATTAATACAGGATTAAGTTCAGAGACACCAGAAAAGAGTCTTCTCAAGACTGGACAGATTTTGTGGACTGTTCAGTGAAGGCCTTGGAGGGGTGGTTACATGTCAGTAAGGTATCTGACTATGTAAGCCTGTATACTCTTATTCTGAGAGAGCATATTCTGAACAACTGTGTGTCTGACTTGTTGCACTAATACCTAGTGGACTCGGATCTGACCTCTCCCCAAGAATTGGGAAAGAAGGTAGACAAGTGTGTCAGAACAAGGGTGAACAGAAAAGTTCATACAGGGGGTGACAAGGATGGCAAGAAGAAGGATGGCAAGTTTTCTGAGAAGGGTGGGGACAAAGGTAAATATTCTGAGCCTTCATCAGGCACACAAAAATCCTCTGGGGTGGTGGGTCCAAACCTTCTTCTAATAATCAACTTAAAAGGCCTTGGTGTTATTTATGTAAAGTCAAAGGCCATTGGGCAATTGATTCCAGCTGCCCAAAGGAAAACACCAAACCTCCCACCACCACAACCCCTGCTGCAAATTCTAGTGCCCCTAGTAATAGAAGTGGTGGTGGGAAGTCTACTACTAATAGCCAATCCAAGGGTGTAGCTGGGCTCACTATTGGCAATGTAGTTGGGGTTGGTCTTGTCAGAGAGACCACAGAGCCTGTTTTAGTCTCTGATGGTGGCATTCATTTTGCCACCTTGCTTGCTTGCCCCCTTAATATGGATAAGTACAAGCAACTTCCCCTAATTAATGGTGTTCAGGTTGAGGCCTACAAGGACACAGGAGCCAGTGTAACTATGGTGATAGAAAAACTGGTCCACCCTGATCAACACCTACTTGGTGAGCAGTACCAAGCGACAGACGCACATAACACTCTTAGCCACCCCATGGCTGTTGTGAATCTCAACTGGGGGGGGTTACTGGTCCAAAGAAAGTTGTAGTTGCCTCAGATTTACCTGTAGACTGTCTACTAGGGAATGATTTGGAGACATCAGCTTGGGCAGAAGTGGAGTTCGAGGGCCATGAAGCAATGCTGGGCATTCCTGGGCATATTTTTGCTTTGACAAGGGCTCAGGCCAAAAAGCAAAATGGACAGGGTAACTTGGATCCTGGAACAATGGACCAAGTGCTCCCTAAAGCTAGGGGTAGCAAGGCTAAATCACTACCCGCTATCCCTCCCTCTACAGATGATTCCCCTTCTGAGGAAGAGGAATTTCCTCCTTGTGCAGAACCTACACCAGAGGAGCTGGCAGCAGACACTGCTGAGCTTTTGGGTGGAGGGGGTCCTGCCAAGGAAGAGCTGAGTGTGGCACAGCAAACCTGTCCCAATTTAGAGAGTCTCAGACAGCAAGCTGTCAAGCAGCAAAATGGGGATGTCAGTGACAGTCATAGAGTATACTGGGAAGATAGCCTCTTGTACACAGAGTCAAGGGACCCAAAACCTGGTGCAGCCAGGAGATTGGTCATCCCCCTGCAGTACAGAGAGTTTCTTCTCACTCTAGCACATGACATTCCTTTGGCTGGGCATTTGGGCCAGACATAACCTTGGGAAAGACTTGTCCCCTTGTTTCACTGGCCTCATATGTCAGAGGACACCAAGATTTTTGCAAGTCTTGTGTGACCTGCCAAGCCAGTTGCAAGGCTGGTGGCACTCCAAAAGGCCCCTCTAATTCCACTACCAGTGGTTGGGGTGCCCTTTGAAAGGGTAGGGGTTGACATAGTTGGCCCCCATGACCCTCCTACTGCTTCAGGCAATAGATTTATCTTGTTGGTAGAGGACCATGCCACAAGATATCCTGAAGCCATACCTTTAAGGACCACTACAGCTCCTGTAGTGGCAAAGGCCCTCCTGGGAATATTTTCCAGGGTGGGTTTCCCTAAAGAGGTGGTGTCAGACAGAGGTAGAAACTTTATGTCTGCATACCTAAAAGCAATGTGGAAGGGGTGTGGTGTTACCTACAAGTTCACCGCCCCTTACCATCCACAAACAAATGGTCTGGTTGAGAGGTTTAATAAAACTCTCAAAGGTATGATAATGGGACTCCCTGAAAAACTCAGGAGGAGACGGGATGTCCTGTTACCTTGCCTCCTTTTTACTTACAGGGAGGTACCCCAAAAAGGAGTGGGTTTCAGCCCCTTTGAACTCCTCTTTGGGCACCCTGTAAGAGGTCCACTTACTCTTGTAAAGGAGGGTTGGGAACAATCTTTAAATGCTCCTAAACAGGACATAGTGGATTATGTACTTGGCCTAAGATCCAGAATGGCTGAGTACACGAAAAAGGCCAGTAAAAACCTTCAGGCCAGCCAGGAGGTGCAAAAGCAATGGCATGACCAGAAGGTTTTTCTGATCCAGTACCAACCAGGACAGAAGGTGTGGGTATTGGAGCCTGTGGCCCCAAGAACACTCCAAGACAAATGGAGTGGACCCCATCTAGTTGTTGAGAAGAAGGGTGAGGTTACCTATTTGGTAGACCTGGGCACTGCCAGGAGTCCCCTTAGGGTGATCCATGTCAACCACCTGAAACCCTACTATGACAGGGCTGATCTCACCCTGCTCATGGCAACAGATGAGGGACAGGAAGAAGAGAGTAACCCTCTCCCTGATCTCTTCTCCACCACTGAAGCAGATGCTTAACTGGAGGGAGTAGTTTTAGCAGATTGCCTGACTGCAGAACAGAAAGACAACTGCATTAATCTCCTAAGCCAATTTTCAGACCTCATTTCACTTGTACCAGGTACAACATCCTGGTGTGAACACACAATTGACACTGGAGACAGCCTGCCTGTCAAAAGTAAAATGTATAGGCAGCCTGACCATGCCAGAGACTGCATTAAACCAGAGGTGCATAAATTGTTAGATTTAAGGGTGATTGAACCTTCTGAAAGGCCTAGGGCTAGCCCAGTGGTGCTTGTACCAAAACCTCACACCAAAGATGGAAAGAGAGAGATGAGGTTTTGTGTAGATTACAGAGGGCTCAATCAGGTAACAAAAACTGATGCTCACCCTATACCCAGGGCAGATGAGCTCATTGATACACTGGCTTCTGCCAAGTATCCTAGCACTTTTGATCTGACTGCAGGGTATTGGCAGATCAGATTGGCAGAAGATGCTAAACCAAAGACTGCATTTTCTACTATAGGAGGGCACTACCAATTCACAGTAATGCCCTTTGGTTTGAAAAATGCACCTGCTACTTTTCAGAGGTTGTTGAACACAGTGCTGCAAGGGTTGGAAGCTTTCAGTGCAGCATATCTTGATTTTATTGCTGTCTTTAGCTCAACCTGGGATGAGCACCTGATCCACCTTTGGAAAGGTTTGGAGGCCCTGCAAAAGGCAGGCCTCACTATCAAGGCCTCAAAGTGCCAGATAGAGCAGTTAAAAGTGGTTTATCTGGGCCACCTGGTAGGTGGAGAACAGATTGCACCACTACAGGGGAAAATCCAGACGATCATGTACTGGGTTCCCCCTACAACTCAGACCCAAGTGAGAGCCTTTTTAGGCCTCACAGGGTACTACAGGAGATTCATCAAGAATTATGGCTCCATAGCAGCCCCTCTTAATGATCTCACAAGCAAGAACATGCCTAAGAAGTTGTTATGGACAGCTAGCTGTCAGAAAGCTTTTGAGGAGCTCAAACAGGCCATGTGCTCTGCACCTGTCCTAAAAAGCCCATGTTACTCCAAGAAATTCATTGTTAAAACTGATGCATCTGAATAAGGGATAGGGGCAGTACTATCACAACTGAATTCTGAGAGCCAGGATCAACCTGTTGCTTTTATCAGCAGGAGGGTGACCCCTAGAGAAAAGCGTTGGTCTGCCACAGAGAGGGAGGCCTTTGCTGTGGTCTGGGCACTGAAAACATTGAGGCCATACCTGTTTGGCACTCACTTTATTGCTCAGACAGACCACAAACCTCTACTTTGGCTAAAACAAATGAAAGATGAAAATCCTAAATTGTTAAGGTGGTCCATATTTCTACAGGGAATGGACTATACAGTGGAACATAGACCTGGGGGTACCCACTCCAATGCAGATGGACTCTCCAGATATTTCCACTTAGACAATGAAGAATCATCAGGACAAGGCTAGTCTTAATGTCCTTCGTTTCGGGGGGGGGGGTGGTTGTGTAGGAAAGTACCATCTTGCCTGCCATGTTACCCCAATTTTCACTGTATGTATGTATGTTTTAGCCCCTGTGTCACTAGGATCCTGCTAGGCAGGACCCCAGTGCTCATAGTATGTGCCCTGTATGTGTTCCCTGTGTGGTGCCTAACTGTATCACTGAGGCTTTGCTAACCAGAACCTCAGTGTTTTATGCTCTCTCTGCTTTCTAAATTTGTCACTGCAGGCTAGTGACTACATTTACCAATTCTCATTGGCACACTGGTACACCCATATAATTCCCTTGTATATGGTACTTTGTTACCCAGGGTATTGGGGTTCCAGGAGATCTCTATGGGCTGCAGAATTTCTTTTGCCACCCATAGGGAGCTCAGACAATTCTTACACAGGCCTGCCACTGTAGCCTGAGTGAAATAGCATCCACGTTATTTCACAGCCATTTGTCACTGCACATAAGTAACTTGTAAGTCGCCTACATGTCTAACCTTCACTTAGTGAAGGTTAGGTGCCAAGTTACTTAGTGTGTGGGCACCCTGGCACTAGCCAAGGTGCCCCCACATTGTTCAGGGCAAATTCCCCGGACTTTGTGAGTGCGGGGACACCATTACACGCGTGCACTACACATAGGTCACTACCTATGTATAGCGTCACAATGGTAACTCTGAACATGGCCATGTAACATGTCTAAGATTATGGAATTGTCACCCCAATACCATTCTGGTACTGGGGGACAATTCCATGATCCCCCGGGTCTCCAGCACAGAGCCCGGGTACTGCCAAACTGCCTTTCCGGGGTTTCCACTGCAGCTGCTGCTCCTGCAAACCCCTCAGACAGGATTCTGCCCTCCTGGGGTCCAGGCAGCCCTGGCCCAGGAAGGCAGAACAAAGGATTTCCTCTGAGAGCGGGTGTTACACCCTCTCCCTTTGGAAATAGTTGTGAAGGGCTGTGGAGGAGTAGCCTCCCCCAGCCTCTGGAAATGCTTTGATGGGCACAGATGGTGCCCATATCTGCATAAGCCAGTCTACACCGGCTCATGGATCCCCCAGCCCTGCTCTGGTGTGAAACTGGACAAAGGAAAGGTGAGTGATCACTCCCCTGACCAGTACCTCCCAGAGGAGGTGCCCAGAGCTCATCCAGTGTGTCCCAGACCTCTGCCATCTTGGAAACAGAGGTGTTGGGGGCACACTGGACTGCTGTGAGTGGCCAGTGCCAGCAGGTGATGTCAGAGACCCCCTCTGATAGGCTCTTACCTTTCTTGGTAACCAATCCTCCTTTCTTGGTAGCCAAACCTCCTTTTCTGGCTATTTAGGGTCTCTCCTCTGAGGAATTCTTCAGATAACGAATGCAGGAGCTCACCAGAGTTCCTCTGCACTTCTCTCTTCGATGTCTGCCAAGGACCGACCTCTGACTGCTCCAGGACGCCTGCAAAACCGCAACAAAGTAGCAAGACGACTACCACTAACATTGTAGCACCTCATCCTGCCGGCTTTTTCGACTGTTTCCTGGTGGTGCATGCTCCGGTGGTCACCTGCCTACACCCTGCACTGGAAGCCAAGAAGAAATCTCCTGTGGGTCGACTGAATCCTCCCCCTGCTAACGCAGGCACCAAAAGACTGCATCACCGGTCTTCTGGGTCCCCTCTCATCCTGACGAGCGAGGTCCCTGGAACACAGGAACTCTATCCAAGTGCCTCCCACAGTCCAGTGATCCTTCAGTCCAAGTTTGGTGGAGGTAAGTTCTTGCCTCCCCACGCTAGACTGCAAACCTGTGTACTGCGTGATTTGTAGCTGCTCCGGCTCCTGTGCACTCTTCCAGGATTTCCTTTGTGCACACCCTAGCCTGGGTCCCAAGCACTGCGTCCTGCAGTGCTCAACCCGCTGAGTTGGCCTCCAACGTCGTGGGACCCTCCTTTGTGTCTCTGAGCCAGCTCTGGTTCACAAATCTTCTAAGTGCCTGCTCTGGTACTTCTGCGGGTGCTGCCTGCTTCTGTGGGGGCTCTCTGAGTTGCTGAGCGCCCCTCCTGTCTTCTCCTCCAAGGGGCTACATCCTGGTCCTTCCTGGTCCCCAGCAGCACCCAAAAACCTCTACAGCGACCCTTGCAGCTAGAAAGGCTTGTTTGCAGTATTCCTGCATGGGAGCACTTCTGCAACCTTCATCGCGACGTGGGACATCCTCCTTTCAAAGGAGAAGTTCCTAGTCCTCTTCGTTGTTGTAGAATTCCAAGCTTCTTCCATCCGGAGGCAGCTTCCTTGCACCTTCATCCGGGGTTTCCTGGACTCCTGCCCCCCCTGGACACTATTGCAACTCTTGGACTTGGTCCTCTTGCCTTCCAGGTCCTCAGGTCCAGGAATCCGTCTTCAGTGCTTTGCTGGTGTTTGTTGTTCTTGCAGAATCCCCCTATCACGACTATTGTGTCCTTTTGGGGTAGTAGGTGTACTTTACTCCTACTTTTCAGGGTCTTGGGATGAGGTATCTTGGACACCCTGAGTGTTTTCTTACAGTCCCAGTGACCCTCTACAAGCTCCCATAGGTCTGGGGTCCATTCGTGATTTGCATTCCACTTCTGGAGTATATGGTTTGTGTTTCCCCTAAACCTATGTTCACCTATTGCATCCTATTGTAATTCCACACTGTTTGCATTACTTTTCTTACTCTTACTTACCTGTTTTGTGTTTGTGTACATACGACACCGGAGGACAACTCAGGAGGTCGTGCACTGCAGGTTAGAGTCTCGAGGACCCAGGCTTGGCTGTGCACAAAAGAAATCCTGGAAGAGTGCACAGGAGCCGGAGCAGCTGCAAATCACGCGGTACCCAGCAATGCAGTCTAGCGTGGGGAGGCAAGGACTTACCTCCACCAAACTTGGACTGAAGAGTCACTGGACTGTGGGAGTCAGTTGGACAGAGTTGCTGAGTTCCAGGGACCTCGCTCGTCGTGCTGAGAGGAGACCCAGAGGACCGGTGATGCAGTCTTTTGGTGCCTGCGGTTGCAGGGGGAGGATTCCGTTGTCCCATGGGAGATTTATTCAGAGCTTCTAGTGCAGAGAGGAGGCAGACTACCCCCACAGCATGCACCACCAGGAAAACAGTCGAGAAGGCGGCCGGATCAGCGTTACAAGGTGGCAGTAGTCGTCTTTGCTACTTTGTTGCAGTTTTGCAGGCTTCCAGAGCAGTCAGCGGTCGATTCCTTGGCAGAAGGTGAAGAGAGAGATGCAGAGGAACTCTGATGAGCTCTTGCATTCGTTATCTAAAGAATTCCTCAAAGCAGAGACCCTAAATAGCCAGAAAAGGAGGTTTGGCTACCTAGGAGAGAGGATAGGCTAGCAACACCTGGAGGAGCCTATCAGAAGGAGTCTCTGACGTCACCTGCTGGCACTGGCCACTCAGAGCAGTCCAGTGTGCCAGCAGCACCTCTGTTTCCAAGATGGCAGAGGTCTGGAGCACACTGGAGGAGCTCTTGGCACCTCCCAGGAGAGGTGCAGGTCAGGGGAGTGGTCACTCCCCCTTTTCTTTGTCCAGTTTCGCGCCAGAGCAGGGCTGGGGGATCCCTGAACCGGTGTAGACTGGCTTATGCAGAAATGGGCAACATCTGTGCCCATTAAAGCATTTCCAGAGGCTGGGGGAGGCTACTCCTCCCCAGCCCTAACACCTTTTTCCAAAGAGGGAGGGTGTAACACCCTCTCTCTGAGGAAGTCCTTTGTTCTGCCTTCCTGGGCCAAGCCTGGCTGGACCCCAGGAGGGCAGAAACCTGTCTGAGGGGTTGGCAGCAGCAGCAGCTGCAGTGAAACCCCGGGAAAGGTAGTTTGGCAGTACCCGGGACTGTGCTAGAGATTCGGGGGATCATGGAATTGTCTGCCCAATGCCAGAATGGCATTGGGGTGACAATTCCATGATCTTAGACATGTTACATGGCCATGTTCGGAGTTACCATTGTGACGCTATGCATATGTCGTGACATATGTATAGTGCACGCGTGTAATGGTATCCCCGCACTCACAAAGTCCGGGGAATTTGCCCTGAACAATGTGGGGGCATCTTGACTAGTGCCAGGGTACCCACACACTAAGTAACCTAGCACCCAACCTTTACCAGGTAAAGGTTAGACATATAGGTGACTTATAAGTTACTTAAGTGCAGTGGTAAATGGCTGTGAAATAACATGGACGTTATTTCACTCAGGCTGCAATGGCAGGCCTGTGTAAGAATCATCAGAGCTCCCTATGGGTGTCAAAAGAAATGCTGCAGCCCATAGGGATCTCCTGGAACCCCAATACCCGGTGTACCTCAGTACCCTATACTAGGGAATTATAAGGGTGTTCCAGTATGTGAATTGGTGAAATTGGTCACTAGCCTGTTAGTGACAATTTGGGAAGAAATGAGAGAGCATAACCACTGAGGTTCTGGTTAGCAGAGCCTCAGTGAGACAGTTAGTCATAACACAGGTAACACATACAGGGCACACTTATGAGCACTGGGGCCCTGGCTGGCAGGGTCCCAGTGACACATACAACTAAAACAACATATATGCAGTGAAATATGGGGGTAACATGCCAGGCAAGATGGTACTTTCCTACACAACCCGCCCCCCCCCCCCAAACGAAGGACAATAAGACTAGCCATGACCTGATGAGTCTTCATTGTCTAAGTGGAAATATCTGGAGAGTCCATCTGCATTGGAGTGGGTACTCCCAGGTCTATGTTCCACTGTATAGTCCATTCCCTGTAGGGATATGGACCACCTCAACAATTTAGGATTTTCACCTTTCATTTGTTTTAGCCAAAGTAGAGGTTTGTGGTCTGTCTGAACAATGAAGTGAGTGCCAAACAGGTATGGCCTCAACTTCTTCAGTGCCCAGACCACAGCAAAGGCCTCCCTCTCTATGGCAGACCAACGCTTTTCTCTAGGGGTCAACCTCCTGCTGATAAAAGCAACAGGCTGATCCTGACCCTCAGAATTAAGTTGTGATAAGACTGCCCCTACCCCTAATTCAGATGCATCAGTTTGGAGAATTAATTTTTTGGTGTAACAGGGGCTTTTCCGGCACATGTGCAGAGCACATGGCCTGCTTCAGCTCCTCAAAAGCTTTCTGACAGTTTGCTGTCCATAATACCTTTTTAGGCATTTTCTTTGAAGTGAGGTCATTAAGAGGGGCTGCTATGGAGCCATAGTTCTTTATGAACCTCCTGTAGTACCCAGTGAGGCCTAAAAAGGCTCTCACCTGAGTCTGAGTTGAGGGGGAACCCAATTTATAATAGTTTGGATTTTCCCCTGAAGTGGTGCAATCTGTTCTCCACCTACCAGGTGTCCCAGCTAAACCATTTTCCCCTGCCCTATCTGGCACTTTGAAGCCTTAATAGTGAGGCCTGCCTTTTGCAGGGCCTCCAAAACTTTCCATAGGTGGACCAGGTGATCATCCCTGCTGGAGCTAAAGACAGCTATATCATCTAGATATGCTGCACTAAAAGCCTCCAGCCCTTGCAGGACTGTATTCACCAACCTCTGAAAAGTGGCAGGTGTATTCTTTAAACCAAAGGGCATTACTGTGAATTGGTAGTGCCCTCCAATGGTAGAAAATGCAGTTTTTGCTTTTGCATCCTCTGATAACTTGATCTGCCAATACCCTGCAGTCAAATCAAAAGTGCTAGGATACTTGGCAGAAGCCAGTGTATCAATGAGCTCATCTGCCCTGGGTATAGGGTGAGCATCTGTTTTTGTTACCTGGTTGAGACCTCTGTAGTCAACAGAAAATCTAATTTCCCTTTTACCATCTTTGGAATGAGGCTTTGGTACAAGTACCACAGGAGAGGCCCATGGACTTTCAGAGTGCTCAACCACTCCCAGTTCAAGCATTTTCTGCACCTCTTGTTTTATGCAGTCTCTGACATGGTCAGGCTGCCTATAGATCTTACTTTTGACAGGCAAGCTGTCTCCAGTATCTATAGTGTGCTCACACCAAGAAGTGGTGCTTGGCACAGTAGAAAAGAGTTCAGAAAACTGACCCAGGAGATTTATGCAGTGGTCTTTCTGCTCAGCAGTAAGACAATCTGCTAACACTACACCTTCCACTAGAGCATCTTGTTCTGTGGAAGAGAAGAGATCAGGGAGAGGGTCACTCTCTTCTTCCTGTCCTTCATCTGTTGCCATGAGCAGGGTGAGATCAGCCCTGTCATAGTAGGGTTTCAGGCGATTGACATGGAGCACCCTAAGGGGACTCCTGGCAGTGCCTTTCTCAACAATAATGTGGGGTCCACTCCATTTGTCTTGGAGTGCTCTTGGGGCCACAGGCTCCAAGACCCACACTTTCTGCCCTGGTTGGTACTGAATCAGAACAGCCTTCTGGTCATGCCATTGCTTTTGGAGCTCTTGGCTGGCCTGAAGGTTTTTACTGGCCTTTTTCATGTACTCAGCCATCCTAGATCTTAGGCCAAGTACATAGTCCACTATGTCTTGCTTAGGAGCTTTTAAAGGTTGTTCCCAACCCTCCTTCACAAGTGTTAGAGGACCTCTTACAGGGTGTCCAAATAGGAGTTCAAAGGGGCTGAAGCCCACTCCTTTCTGGGGTACCTCCCTGTAAGCAAAAAGGAGGCAAGGTAACAGGACATCCCATCTCCTCCGGAGTTTTTCAGGGAGTCCCATTATCATTCCTTTGAGAGTTTTATTAAACCTCTCAACCAGTCCATTTGTTTGTGGATGATAGGGTGTGGTGAACTTGTATGTTACACCACATTCCTTCCACATGGCTTTTAAGTAAGCAGACATGAAATTGCTTCCCCTGTCTGATACCACCTCTTTTGGGAAGCCCACTCTGGAAAAGATTCCCAGGAGGGCCTTTGCCACTGCAGGAGCTGTAGTGGTCCTTAGAGGAATTGCTTCAGGATATCTGGTGGCATGGTCCACTACCACCAAGATAAACCTATTGCCTGAAGCAGTAGGAGGGTCAAGGGGGCCAACTATGTCAACCCCTACCCTTTCAAAGGGAACCCCAACCACAGGTAGTGGAATAAGGGGTGCCTTTGGAGTGCCACCTGTTTTGCCACTGGCTTGACAGGTTTCACAGGACTTACAAAATTCCTTTGTGTCCTCTGACATTCTAGGCCAATGAAACAAGGGGACAAGCCTGTCCCAAGTTTTCATTTGCCCTAAATGTCCAGCTAAGGGAATGTCGTGGGCTAGAGTTAGGAGGAACTCTGTATTGCTGAGGAATCACCAATCTCCTGGCAGCTCCAGGTTTTGGATCCCTTGCTTCAGTATACAAGAGGTTGTCCTCCCAGTAAACTCTGTGAGAGTCACTGACATCCCCATTTGCTTGTTTGACAGCTTGCTGTCTTAGACCCTTTAGTGTGGGACAGGTCTGCTGTGCTCCACTCAGCTCCTCCCTGGCAGGCCCCCCTCCACCCAAAAGCTCAGCAGTGTCTGCTTCCAGCTCCTCTGGTGTAGGTTCTGCACAGGGTGGAAATTCCTCTTCCTCAGAAGTTGAATCCACTGTAGAGGGAGGGATAGTAGGTAGTGTTTTACCTTTACTAACCCTAGGTTTAGGGAGCACTTGGTCCATTTTTCCAGGATCCAAGTCACCCTGTCCTTTTTGCTGTTTGGCCTGAGCCCTGGTTAAAGCAAAAATATGCCCTGGAATGCCCAGCATTGCTGCATGAGCCTCCAACTTCACTTCTGCCCAAGATGATGTCTCTAAATCGTTCCCTAGTAGACAGTCTACAGGTAAATCTGAGACAACCACAACTTTCTTTGGACCAGTAACCCCCCAGTTGAGATTCACAATAGCCATGGGGTGGCTAAGAGTGTTGTTATGAGCATCAGTCACTTGGTACTGGTGACCAAGTAGGTGTTGTTCAGGGTGGACCAGTTTCTCTATTACCATGGTAACACTGGCACCTGTGTCCCTGTAGGCCTGAACCTCAACACCATTTGTTAGGGGAAGTTGCTTGTACTTATCCATATTAAGGGGACAAGCAACCAAGGTGGCCAAATCAATGGCACCTTCAGAGACTAACACAGCCTCTGTGGTCTCCCTAACAAGACCAACCCCAACTAAATTACCAAAAGTGAGCCCAGCTACTCCCTTGGATTGGCTATTAGTAGGTTTGCTCCCACCACCACTGCTATTACTAGGGGCACTAGGTGTAGCAACAGGGGTTGTAGTGGTAGGAGGCTTGGTGCTTTTCTTTGGGCAACTGGGATCAGTTGTCCAATGGCCTTTTATTTTACATAAATAGCACCATGGTTTCTTAACTTGATTTGAAGAGGATTTGGGCCCACCACCCCCACCAGAGTGTTTTTGTGGGCCTGATGAAGACTCGTTTTTAGATTTGTCCCCACCCTTGTCTGAAGACTTACCATCCTTCTTCTTGCCATCCTTGTCACCCCCTGTATGAACTTTTCTGTTCACCCTTGTTCTGACCCATTTGTCTGCCTTCTTTCCCAGTTCTTGGGGAGAGGTCAGATGTGAGTCCACTAGGTACTGGTGCAACAAATCAGACACACAATTGTTAAGAATATGCTATCTCAGGATTAAGTTATACAGGCTTTCATAGTCAGAAGCTTTTACTGCCATGTAACCACCCCTCCAAGGCCTTCACTGAATGGTCAACAAAGTCTACCCAGTCTTGTGAAGACTCCTTTTTGGTTTCTCTGAACTTGATCCTGAACTGTTCAGTGGTTAAGCCATAACCATCTAGGAGTGCATTCTTAAGAACTGTAAAATCATTGGCATCACTTTCCTTAACAGTAACGAGCATATCCCTACCCTTTCCACTGAAAGATAGCCATAGGATAGCAGCCCACTGCCTTTGAGGGACCCCCTGTACATTACAGGCCCTCTCAAGTGCAGCAAACCACTTGTTAATGTCATCCCCCTCCTTGTAAGGGGGAACTATCTTGTGCAGATTCCTAGAATCATGCTCTTTTACAGGATTGCTATCAGGAATACTGCTGCTGCCACCATGGGGTCCAAACCCCAACCTCTGTCTCTCCTTCTCCAGATCTAGGGATTCCCTGTCTAGAGCCAGCTGTTGCTGTTTAAGCTTCAGCCTGGTCTCTTCCACTCTCAACTTATTGAGTTCCCTTTCTAACAATTTGTCTTGAAGGTCTGTGGGTTGGGAATGCTTGGACACAGAAGAAATATTGGATTCAACAGAGGGAGACCTGCCTCTAACAGATTGCACTCTAACAACCTGGCCTTCAGGAACCAAATCATCCCTACTATGATGTGAGCTTCTATTACTACAGCATTGCTAGGTGGTCTGCTAAGGGGCAGATTAGGCAGAGAACCCTGTACCACTCTCTCAAGGGGCTCCCCTGAGTCAGAGTTTGAGCTATCTACTAACTTTTCAGATGAGGTGCCACCCTGGGCCTTATCATTTTCAATAAGCATGTTAGACAGAAATTCTCTAGAAGGGTTCTTTCCTACCACTAAACCTCTATCAATGCAGAGACTCCTTAGGCTATTAAAGTTAAGATTGTCATATGTTGTATTGACCATTTTAAGAGCAGTTCCTACATCAGACATGATAGAAGAAGGTTTAGGGACAGTGAGAAGAGAGAAAAAGTTTCAGGACTTTTTAAAGAACAGGAAAAAAAACTTTTTCAAACTTTTTCAAACTTTTAGAAAGTTTAAGAGTACTTTTCAGTACTTAGCAGAAAGTGTAAGAGAAGAAAACCAAAACTTTTGGTTAGGTGTTGAGAGAAAGTAGCCTCTTTCAAGCGTTGTTACCCCCACTTTTGGCCTGTTTCTAAGTATATGTCAGGGTGTTTTCACTGTCTCACTGGGATCCTGCTAGCCAGGGCCCAGTGCTCATAGTGAAGACCCTATGTTGTCAGTATGTTTGTTATGTGTCACTGGGACCCTGCTAGCCAGGACCCCAGTGCTCATAAGTTTGTGGCCTATATGTATGTGTTCCCTGTGTGATGCCTAACTGTCTCACTGAGGCTCTGTTAACCAGAACCTCAGTGATTATGCTCTCTCTGCTTTCCAAATTGTCACTAACAGGCTAGTGACCAATATTACCAATTCACATTGGCATACTGGAACACCCTTATAATTCCGTAGTATATGGTACTGAGGTACCCAGGGTATTGGGTTCCAGGAGATCCCTATGGGCTGCAGCATTTCTTTTGCCACCCATAGGGAGATCTGACAATTCTTACACAGGCCTGCCAGTGCAGCCTGAGTGAAATAACGTCCACGTTATTTCACAGCCATTTACCACTGCACTTAAGTAACTTATAAGTCACCTATATGTCTAACCTTCTCCTGGTGAAGGTTGGGCGCAAAGTTACTTAGTGTGAGGGCACCCTGGCACTAGCCAAGGTGCCCCCACATCGTTCAGGGCAAATTCCCCGGACTTTGTGAGTGCGGGGACACCATTACACCCGTGCACTACACATAGATCACTACCTATGTATAGAGTCACAATGGTAACTCCGAACATGGCCATGTAACATGTCTAAGATCATGAAATTGTCACCCCAATCCCATTCTGGCATTGGGGAGACAATTCCATGATCCCCCGGGTCTCTAGCACAGAACCTGGGTACTGCCAAACTGCCTTTTCAGGGTTTGCACTGCAGCTGCTGCCAACCCCTCAGACAGGTTTCTGCCCCCCTGGGGTCCAGGCAGCCCTGGCCCAGGAAGGCAGAACAAAGGATTTCCTCTGAGAGAGGGTGTGACACCCTCTCTCTTTGGAAATAGGTGTGAAGGCTGGGGAGGAGTAGCCTCCCCCAGCCTCTGGAAATGCTTTGATGGGCACAGATGGTGCCCATCTCTGCATAAGCCAGTCTACACCGGTTCAGGGATCCCCCAGCCCTGCTCTGGCACGAAACTGAACAAAGGAAAGGGGAGTGACCACTCCCCTGACCTGCACCTCCCAGGGGTGGTGCCCAGAGCTCCTCCAGCGTGCCCAAGAACTCTGCCATCTTGGGTTCAGAGGTGTGCTGGCACACTGGACTGCTCTGAGTGGCCAGGGCCAGCAGGTGACTTCAGAGACTCTTGCTGATAGGCTCTTACCTGTGTTACTAGCCTATCCTCCTTCCTAGGTAGCCAAACCTCCTTTTCTGGCTATTTAGGGTCTCTGCTTTGGGGAATTATTCAGATACCAAATGCAAGAGCTCACCAGAGTTCCTCTGCATCTCTCTCTTCACCTTCTGCCAAAGGATCGACCGCTGACTGCTCAGGACGCCTGCAAAACCGCAACAAAGTAGCAAAGACGACTACTGCAAACTTGTATCGCTTCTCCTGCCGCCTTCTTGACTGTTTCCTAGTGGTACATGCTCTGGGGGTAGCCTGCCTCCTTTCTGCACCAGGAGCTCTGAAGAAATCTCCTGTGGGTCGATGGAATCTTCCCCCTGCAACCGCAGGCAACAAAAGACTGCATCATCGGTCCTCTGGGTCCCCTCTCAGCACGACGAGCGTGGTCCCTGGAACTCAGCAACTCTGTCCAAGTGACTCTCACAGTCCAGTGACTCTTCAATCCAAGTTTGGTGGAGGTAAGTCTTTGCCTCCCCACGCTAGACTGCATTGCTGGGTACCGCATGATTTGCAGCTGCTCTGGCTCCTGTGCACTCTTCCAAGATTTCCTTCGTGCATAGCCAAGCCTGGGTCCCCCACACTCTAACCTGCAGTGCACAACCTTCTGAGTTGTCCTCTGGCATCATGGGACTCCCTTTTGTGTATTCGGGTGGACTCCGGTTCACTCCTCTTCCAAGTGCCTGTTCCAGTACTTCTGCGGGTGCTGCCTGCTTCTGTGAGGGCTCCCTGACTTGCTGGGCGCCCCCTCTGTCTCCTCATCCAAGTGGCGACATCCTGGTCACTCCTGGGCCACAGCAGCATCCAAAAACCCTAACTGCAACCCTTCCAGCTAGCAAGGCTTGTTTGTGGTCTTTCTGCGTGGGAATACCTCTGCAAGCTTCTTCACGACGTGGGACATCCATCCTCCAAAGGGAAAGTTTGTAGCCCTCTTCGTTCTTGCAGAATCCACAGCTTCTACCATCCGGTGGCAGCTTCTTTGCACCCTCAGCTGGCATTTCCTGGGTATCTGCCCACTCTCGACATTGTCGCGACTCTTGGACTTGGTCCCCTTGTTCCACAGGTACTCAGATCCGGAAATCCACTTTGGTTGCTTTGTTGGTGTTGGTCTTCCTTGCAGAAACCCCCTATCACGATTTCTGTGCGCTCTGGGGGTTATAGGTGCACTTTACACCTACTTTTCAGGGTTTTGGGGTGTGATATTTTTCTAACCCTCACTGTTTTCTTACAGTCCCAGCGACCCTCTACAAACTCACATAGGTTTGGGGTCCATTCGTGGTTCGCATTCCACTTTTTGAGTATATGGTTTGTGTTGCCCCTATACCTATGTGCTCCTATTGCAATCTACTGTAACTTTACATTGCTTGCATTACTTCCTTTTGCTATTACTGCATATTTTTGGTATTGTGTACATATATCTTGTGTATATTTGGCATCCTCATACTGAGGGTACTCACTGAGATACTTTTGGCATATTGTCATAAAAATAAAGTACCTTTATTTTTAGTATATCTGTGTATTGTGTTTTCTTACGATATTGTGCATATGACACCAGTGGTATAGTAGGAGCTTTGCATGTCTCCTAGTTCAGCCTAAGCTGCTCTGCTATAGCTACCTTCTATCAGCCTAAGCTGCTAGAAACACCTCTTCTACACTAATAAGGGATAACTGGACCTGGTACAGAGTGTAAGTACCCCTTGGTACCCACTACAAGCCAGGCCAGCCTCCTACATTGGTGGGCAGCGGTGGGATAAGTACTTGTAACTACTTACCACTTTGTCATATTGTACTTTTCATAAGAGAAAAATATACAAAACAAGTTCAGTGTATGTACACCTAACCAAAAAGTTTAGCTTTTCTTCTCTTACACTATCTGCTAAGTGCTGTAAAGTACTTCTAAACTTTCTAAAAGTTTCAAAAAGTTGAAAAAGTTTTTTTCCCCTGTTCTTTAAAAAGTCCTAAAACATTTTCTCTATTTTATCTGTCCCTAAACCTTTTCTATCATGTCTGATGTAGGAACTCCTCTTAATTTGGTCAGCACAGCTTATGACCACATTAACTTTAAGGGCCTAAAGAGTCTTTGCATTGATAGAGGTTTAGTGGTAGGAAAGAACCCCTCTAGAGAATTATTGTCTAACATGCTTATTGAAAATGATAAGGCCTTAGCTGGCAGTTCAATTGAGAATTTAGGAGATAGCTCACACTCTGACTCAGGGGAGCCCCCAGTAAGAGTGTTAGAGGGTGCCCTTCCTAACCTGCCCCTTAGCAGACCACCTAGCATAGGTGGTAGTAATGGAAGCTCCCATCACAGTAGGGATGTTTTTGTTCCTGGAAGCCAGGTTGTTAGGGTGCCAACTGTTAGGGACAGGTCTCCCTCTGTTCATTCACATCATTCTTCTGGGTCAAGACATTCCCAACCCACCCACCCTGATGACAAGATGTTAGAAAGGGAACTCAATAAGTTGAGAGTGGAAGAGTCCAGGCTGAAGCTTAAACAGCAACAGCTGGCTCTAGACAGGGAATCCCTAGACTTAGAAAAAGAGACACAGAGGTTGGGGTTTGGACCCCATGGTGGCAACAGCAGTATTCCAGATAGCAATCCTGTGAGAGAGCATGATTCTAGGAATCTGCATAAGATAGTTCCCCCTTACAAGGAGGGGGATGACATTAACAAGTGGTTTGCTGCACTTGAGAGGGCCTGTGTTGTACAGGGGGTCCCTTAAAGGCAGTGGGCTGCTATCCTATGGCTATCTTTCAGTGGAAAATGTAGGGATAGGCTCCTTACTGTGAAGGAAAGTGATGCCAATAATTTTACAGTTTTGAAGAATGCACTCTTGGATGGATTTGGCTTAACCACTGAACAATACAGGATTAAGTTCAGAGAAACCAGAAAAGAGTCCTCACAAGACTGGGTAGACTTTGTTGACCATTCAGTGAAGGCCTTGGAGGGGTGGTTACATGGCAGTAAAGTTTCTGACTATGAAAGCCTGTACAATCTAATCCTGAGAGAGCATATTCTGAATAACTGTGTGTCCGATTTGTTACACCAATATCTAGTGGACTCAGATCTGACCTCTCCCCAAGAATTGGGAAAGAAGGCAGACAAATGGGTCAGAACAAGAGTGAACAGAAAAGTTCATACAGGGGGTGACAAGGATGGCAAAAAGAAAGATGCTGAGAAATCTCAGGATAAGCATGGGGATAAGGGTAAAACCAAAGATCCTTCTTCAAATCCTAAACACTCTTCAGGGGGTGGGGATAAATCAAATTCTTACTCTTCTTCACAACATACACACACTAAAAAGACTTGGTGCTTTGTTTGTAAAAATAAAGGCCATAGGCCAGGGGATAAGTCCTGTCCAGGTAAACCCCCTGAGCCTACCACCACTAATACATCAAACTCTAGTGCCCCTAGCAGTAGTGGTAATAGTGGTGGGACTGCTGTCAGCAGTCAAGCTAAGGGTGTAGTTGGGTTCACTTATGGGTCCATCATAGAAACTGGGGTAGTCAGTCCCAAGACAGTTTCTGTCACACCTAGCGGTATTGGCCTTGCCACATTGGCTGCTTGTCCCCTTACAATGGATAAGTACAAGCAGACAGTTTCAATAAATGGTGTTGAGGCCCAGGCCTACAGGGACACAGGTGCCAGTATCACTTTGGTGACTGAAAACCTAGGCCCATATTTATACGTTTTGACGCTAAACTGCGCTAACGCAGTTTAGCGTCAAAAAATTTAGCTCCGTCTAACGCCATTCTGAAGCGCCATGCGGGCGCCGTATTTATGGAATGGCGTTAGCCGGCGTTAGCAACCGGCGCTGCCTGGTGTGCGTGGAAAAAAACCACGTAGACCAGGCAGCGCCGGCGTAGGGGGAAAATGGCGTTAGGGCGTCTTAAAATGGGGCAAGTCAGGTTGAGGCAAAAAAATCGCCTCAACCCGATTTGCGCCATTTTTTTCGACGCCCAGGCGCCATTTAAATGACTCCTGTCTTAGTAAAGACAGGAGTCATGCCCCCTTGCCCAATGGCCATGCCCAGGGGACTTATGTCCCCTGGGCATGGTCATTGGGCATAGTGGCATGTAGGGGGGCACAAATAAGGCCCCCCTATGCCACCAAAAAAAATTAAAAAATATAAAAAATTATACTTACCTGAACTTACCTGAATGTCCCTGGGGTGGGTCCCTCCATCCTTGGGTGTCCTCCTGGGGTGGGCAGGGGTTGCAGGGGGGGTCCCTGGGGGCAGGGGAGGGCACCTGTGGGCTCATTTTGAGCCCACAGGCCCCTTAACGCCTACCCTGACCCAGGCGTTAAAAAGTGGGGCAAATGCGGGGTTTTTTGACCCGACCACTCCCGGGCGTGATTTTTGCCCGGGAGTATAAATACGACGCATTTGCGTCGCCGTAATTTTTTTAGACGGGAACGCCTTCCTTGCATCTCATTAACGCAAGGAAGGCGTTCACGCAAAAAAATGACGCTATTTGCCCATACTTTGGCGCTAGACGCGTTAAACGGCAAAGTATAAATATGGCGTTAGTTTTGCGCCGAATTTGCGTCGAAAAAAACGACGCTAATTCGGCGCAAACGGAGTATAAATACGGGCCCTAGGCCCATATTTATACTTTTTGACGCTAAACTGCGCTAACGCAGTTTAGCGTCAAAAAATTTAGCGCCGTCTAACGCCATTCTGAAGCGCCATGTGGGCGCCGTATTTATGGAATGGCGTTAGCCGGCGCTAGCAGACCGGCGCTGCCTGGTGTGCGTGGAAAAAAACCACGTAGACCAGGCAGCGCCGGCGTAGGGGGAAAATGGCGTTAGGGCGTCTTAAAATGGGGCAAGTCAGGTTGAGGCAAAAAAATCGCCTCAACCCGATTTGCGCCATTTTTTTCGACGCCCAGACGCCATTTAAATGACTCCTGTCTTAGTAAAGACAGGAGTCATGCCCCCTTGCCCAATGGCCATGCCCAGGGGACTTATGTCCCCTGGGCATGGTCATTGGGCATAGTGGCATGTAGGGGGGCACAAATAAGGCCCCCCTATGCCACCAAAAAAAATAAAAAAATATAAAAAATTATACTTACCTGAACTTACCTGAATGTCCCTGGGGTGGGTCCCTCCATCCTTGGGTGTCCTCCTGGGGTGGGCAGGGGTGGCAGGGGGGGTCCCTGGGGGCAGGGGAGGGCACCTGTGGGCTCATTTTGAGCCCACAGGCCCCTTAACGCCTACCCTGACCCAGGCGTTAAAAAGTGGCGCAAATGTGTGGTTTTTTGACCCGACCACTCCCGGGCGTGATTTTTGCCCGGGAGTATAAATACGACGCATTTGCGTCGCCGTCATTTTTTTAGACGGGAACGCCTTCCTTGCATCTCATTAACGCAAGGAAGGCGTTCACGCAAAAAAATGACGCTATTTGCCCATACTTTGGGGCTAGACGCGTCTAACGCCAAAGTATAAATATGGCGTTAGTTTTGCGCCGAATTTGCGTCGAAAAAAACGACGCTAATTCGGCGCAAACGGAGTATAAATACGGGCCCTAGTGCCTCCTGAACAACACATCATTGGACAACTGTACAAGATTATTGATGTCCATAACTCCACTAAGTTTCTTCCCTTAGCTATAGTTCAGCTTAGTTGGGGTGGAGTTACTGGCCCTAAGCAGGTGGTAGTATCACCTAGCTTACCTGTAGATTGTCTCTTAGATAATGACCTAGAGACCTCAGGTTGGGCTGAGGTAGAGTTTTATACCCATGCAGCCATGCTGGGTATCCCTGAGGAATTGTTCCCTCTCATTTCTACTGAAATGAAAAAGCAAAGGAAAGAAAAAGGCCTGAAAACTCAGGATCCCTCTCCAACAACAGGTAAAAAGGGTATCACAGTATCCCCTGACCACCCTACCATTCAGGATACCATTCCTGTGGTGGGAGAAACCTCTCCTGGGGTGGCACCTATTCCAAGGGAATCATCAGCTGGCATAGCTGTACTCCCTGAGGTGGAAGTACCTCTCTGTGGGATAACTAATATTGGTCAGAAAAAGTCCACCATTTTAGTTAACATGGAGCATCCCTCCAACCCTCCCAGAGAAACTTTACTGCAGAAACCCTGCACTGCCTCACAAAACTTAGGACAGCAGCCCTGCCCTAGTGTGGAGCTCACAGGACGCTCCAACTCAAGAGAAACAGCATCCCTGTTCTCTCTTACAGCCATATGGACAAAGTTTTTGCCCAGCTATGGCTTTACTGAGACAGCATCCCTGTCTGGCATTCTCATTGCTAGAAATAGGTCCAGTGGACAATTCCTACTGTTCTAAACTAAAACTTACTGATAGAAACTCTGAAAATATATCTTCACATTGTTGGTTAGCTAAAAAACTTCAAACAGGGTGGTTTGCATCCCCACAGGGAAGTAACCATATAGTGGATGATAAAGGGAGTAACCAGTCTATTGCAGAGCTACTCTCCACTTATCACCACTTAGACAATAAAGTCTCAACTGGCCAAGGTTAGCCTTATTGTCCTTCGTTAGGTGGGGGTTGTGTGAGAAAGTAGCCTCTTTCTAGCCTTGTTACCCCCACTTTTGGTCTGTTTGTGAGTATATGTCAGGGTGTTTTCACTGTCTCACTGGACTAGCCAGGGCCCAGTGCTCATAGTGAAAACCCTATGTTTTCAGTATGTTTGTTATGTGTCACTGGGACCCTGCTAGCCAGGACCCCAGTGCTCATAAGTTTGTGGCCTATATGTATGTGTTCCCTGTGTGATGCCTAACTGTCTCACTGAGGCTCTGCTAACCAGAACCTCAGTGGTTATGCTCTCTCTGCTTTCCAAATTGTCACTAACAGGCTATTGACCAATTTTACCAATTCACATTGGCATACTAGAACACCCTTATAATTCCCTAGTATATGGTACTGAGGTACCCATGGTATTGGGGTTCCAGGAGATCCCTATGGGCTGCAGCATTTCTTTTGCCACCCATAGGGAGATCTGACAATTCTTACACAGGCCTGCCAGTTCAGCCTGAGTGAAATAACGTCCACGTTATTTCATAATCATTTACCACTGCACTTAAGTAACTTATAAGTCACCTATAGGTCTAACCTTCACCTGGTGAAGGTTGGGCGCAAAGTTACTTAGTGTGAGGGCACCCTGGCACTAGCCAAGGTGCCCCCACATCGTTCAGGGCAAATTCCCCAGACTTTGTGAGTGCGGGGACACCATTACACGCGTGCACTACACATAGGTCACTACCTATGTATAGAGTCACAATGGTAACTCCGAACATGGCCATGTAATATGTCTAAGATCATGGAATTGTCACCCCAATGCCATTCTGGCATTGGGGAGACAATTCCATGATCCCCCTGGTCTCTAGCACAGAACCTGGGTACTGCCCAGCTGCCTTTTCAGGGTTTGCACTGCAGCTGCTGCTGCTGCCAACCCCTCAGACAGGCTTCTGCCCCCCTGGGGTCCAGGCAGCCCTGGCCCAGGAAGGCAGAATAAAGGATTTCCTCTGAGAGAGGGTGTGACACCCTCTCCCTTTGGAAATAGATTTGAAGGCTGGGGAGGAGTAGCCTCCCCTAGCCTCTGGAAATGCTTTGATGGGCACAGATGGTGCCCATCTCTGCATAGGCCAGTCTACACCGGTTCAGGGATCCCCCAGCCCTGCTCTGGTGCGAAACTGGACAAAGGAAAGGGGAGTGACCACTCCCCTGACCTGCACCTCCCAGGGGAGGAGCCCAGCGCTCCTCCAGTGTGTCCCAGAACTCTGCCATCTTGGATTCAGAGGTGTTGGGTGCTCACTGGAGTGCTCTGGGTGACCAGTGCCAGCAGGTGACGTCAGAGACCCCCTCTGATAGGGTCTTACCTATTTTGGTAGCCAAACCTCCTTTCTTGGTAGCCAAACCTCCTTTTCTGGCTATTTAGGGTCTCTCCTCTGGGGTATTCTTCAGATAACGAATGCAAGAGCTCACCAGAGATCCTCTGCACTTCCCTCTTCGACTTCTGCCAAGGATCGACCGCTGACTGCTCTGGGGGCTGTCTGCCTTCACCCTGCACTGGAAGCCAAGAAGAAATCTCCTGCGGGTCGACGGAATCTTCCCCCTGCTAACGCAGGCACCAAAAGACTGCATCACCGGTCCTCTGGGTCTTCTCTCATCCTGACGAGCGTGGTCCCTGGAACACAGGAACTCTATCCAAGTGACTCCCACAATCCAGTGATCCTTCAGTGCAAGTTTGGTGGAGGTAAGTCCTTGCCTCCCCACACTAGACTGCAAACCTGTGTACTGCATGATTTGCAGCTGCTCCGGCTTCTGTGCAGCCTAGCCTGGGTCCCCAGCACTCCGTCCTGCAGTGCTCAACCCTCTGAGTTGGACTCCGACGTCATGGGACCCTCCTTTTGTGACTCCAGTTACACCAATCGTCTAAGTGCCTGCTCCGGAACTTCTGCGGGTGCTGCCTGCTTCTGCGGGGGCTCTCTGAGTTGCTGAGTGCCCCCTCTGTCACCTCCTCCAAAGGGCAACATCCTGGTCCTTCCTGGTCCCCAGCAGCACCCAAAAACCTCTACCACGACCCTTGCAGCTAGCAAGGCTTGTTTGTGGTATTTCTGCGTGGAAACACTTCTGCAACATCCAGCAACCCGTGGGACATCCTCCATCCAATGGAGAAGTTCCAATCTTCGGCTTCTTCCACCCAGAGGCAGCCCTTCTGCACCTTCATCCGGGGTTTCCTGGGCTCCTGCCCCCCCCGGACACTATCGCGACTCTTGGACTTGGTCCCCTTGCCTTGCAGGTCCTCACGTCCAGGAATCCGTCTTCAGTGTTTTGCTGGTGCTTGTGGTTCTTGCAGAATCCCCCTAAAACAACTTTTGTGTCTTTCTGGGGTAGTAGGGTAACTTTACTCCTACTTTTCAGGGTCTTGGGGTGGGGTATCTTGGACACCCTGACTGTTTTCTTACAGTCCCAGAAACCCTCTTCAAGCTCCCATAGGTCTGGGGTTCATTTGTGATTCGCATTCTACTTTTGGAGTATATGGTTTGTGTTGCCCCTAGAGAACAAGTTACTTACCTTTGGTAACGAGGTATCTGGTAGAGACTCTATCTATCTGCAGATTCCTTACCTTAGAATTCCCTGGCGTCAGCTTAGAATCAGGAGTTTTTTCTGAGCAGTACCCTGTGCGCGCGCCATCGGGCGTCGTCGTTTGGATCCGCGTGCCTCGACCAGCTCCTCGTGCGTCGTCAGCATCGTTGGAGCCGTCTATGACATCACGGTTGTCTATATAGACGCCGTCTCGGCGCGCGTACGTCAGTTCTTTTCCACAACTTCCCACGCCAGAAGCGCAGAGTCATGGAAGACCCAACCATTATGTATTTTACCTCTTTGACTGTTTGAAGTAAAAAAAAAATCATGCCTTTTAAGAAAGGCAAAAAATGGCAAGATCCAAAATATACATATGTACACATAAATACATATATACATATATATACATATCTACATAAGAAAAATTTCCGCAGAGCGGGGAGGCTTGGGCGGGTGTAAGGAATTTGCAGCTAGATAGAGTCTCTACCAGATACCTCGTTACCGAAGGTAAGTAACTTGTTCATCTGATAGAGACTTCTAGCTGCAGCTTCCTTACCTTAGAATAGATACTAAAGCTATAACCCCAGCCCTGATCTGGCGTGAAACTGGACAAAGGAAAGGGGAGTGACCACTCCCCTGACCTGCACCTTCCAGGGGAGGTGCCCAGAGCTCCTCCAGTGTGTCCCAGACCTCTGCCTTCTTGGAAACAGAGGTGTTGGGGGGCACACTGGACTGCTCTGAGTGGCCAGTGCCAGTAGGAGACGTCAGAGGATCCTTCTGATAGGCTCTTACCTCTCTTGGTACCCAATCCTCCTAACTTGGTAGCCAAACCTCTTTTTCTGGCTATTTAGGGTCTCTGCTTTGGTGAATTCTTCAGATAACGAATGCAAGAGCTCACCAGAGTTCCTCTGCATCTCCCTCTTCACCTTCTACCAAAGGATCGACCGCTGACTGCTCCAGGACACCTGCAAAACCGCAACAAAGTAGCATGACGACTACCAGCAACATTGTAGCGCCTAATCCTGCTGGCTTTCTCGACTGATCTAGGTGGTGCATGCTCTGGGGGTAGCCTGCTTTCACCCTGCACCAGAAGCTTCGAAGAAATCTCCTGTGGGTCGACGGAATCTTCCCCCTGCTAACACAGGCACCAAAAGACTGCATCACTGGTCCTCTGGGTCCCCTCTCAGCCTGACGAGCGTGGTCCCTGGAACTCAGCAACTCTGTCCAAGTGACTCCCACAGTCCAGTGACTCTTCAGTCCAAGTTTGTTGTAGGTAAGTCCTTGCCTCCCCACGCTAGAATGCATTGCTGTGTACCACGTGATTTGCAGCTGCTCCGGCTCTTGTGCACTCTTCCAGGATTTCCTTTGTGTCATCCAAGCCTGGGGAATTTGCCCTGAACGATGTGGGGGCACCTTGGCTAGTGCCAGAGTGCCCACATACTAAGTAACTTGGCACCCAACCTTCACTAAGTGAAGGTTAGACATATAGGTGAATTATAAGTTACTTATGTGCAGTGGTAAATGGCTGTGAAATAACGTGGACGTTATTTCACGCAGAATGCAATGGCAGGCCTGTGTAAGAATTGTCAGAGCTCCTTATGGGTGGCAAAAGAAATGCTGCAGCCCATAGGGATCTCCTGGAACCCCAATACCCTGGGTAAGTCAGTACCATATACAAGGGAATTATATGGGTGTACCAGTATGCCAATGTGAATTGGTAAATTTAGTCACTAGCCTGTTAGTGCCAAATTGGAAAGCATAGAGAACATAACCACTGAGGTTCTGGTTAGCAGAGCCTCAGTGAGACAGTTAGGCATCATACAGGGAACACATACAGGCCACAAACATATGAGCACTGGGGTCCTGGCCAGCAGGATCCCAGTGACACACATCAAACACACTGACACATAGGGTTTCCACTATGAGCACTGGGCCCTGGCCAGCAGGATCCCAGTGAGACAGTGAAAACACCCTGACATATACTGACAAACAGGCCAAAAGTGGGGTTAGCAAGGCTAGAAAGAGGCTACCTTCCCACAGTAATACCGCTAACAGGCCGGCAGTAAAAGAAATGGAATTACGACCATGGCGGAAACCACCAACACAGTCAGCCACTTTAACACACCGACCGCCACGGCGGTAGAAACAAACACTGCGGTGGTAACCGCCAACAGCCAGGCGGAACACAGTGTACCGCCCATACTATTACAAGGCACCAATCCGCCAGATTTTTCGGGGCGGTACCAACGCCATCAAAAGCACGGCGGAAACATGAATTGGAAGGGAAACCAATCACCTCTCAACACCCAACGAGGAACCAGGACGCCATGGAGCCCGAACTACAGGTGTTGCCAATGTTGGTGTATCTTCTCATCTACCAGGAGTACGAAGGCACCTAGCACACAGGGGAGGGGAGGAGGAAAAAGAGAGTGACACCCACACGCAACACTCCCACCCACAACAACACACACACACATATCCAATCACATCACAGATACACCCCGTCACCCCCTGGAAGAACACAAGGACCAAACAAAATGAGTTTAACGAGTGTGATATTCGAAAAAACAGATAGCCCAAGAGAAAAGTAAATAATCAGTATATACAAATATTTACAGCAAGTACCCAAGTCCGTACATTGTCCCATTAAATGTCCATTGACCAGTGGTCCCAAAAAGCATGGGCGAAGCCCACACATGACACCTGCCTCAAAGCGGAGAGAACACTGCAGGGGCATCAGGTCGATAAAAAAACAGGCACCTCAGGGGGAAGGGGAAGGGGGCACCTCAGCCAGATGATGGGACGACGCCACTGCTCCTCGAGGGGGCCCCATGCCCACTGTCTGGTCCTGGGGACTGCAAAGCCACAGTCACTTAAGTGGGTGGTTTGCCCACTGCTTGCCCCTGGGGAGTACAAGGCCACAGTCAATCAAGTGGGTGGTTTACCCACTGCTTGGTCCTGGGGAGTGCAAAGCTATAGTCTCTCAAGTCGGTGACATGTTGCACTGGTTCTGGAGTGGGCTTGGTTCCCAGAGTGCTTCATCCTGCCAAGGTCTGGGTTTGTGGATGCTTTTCTCGACTGGCTCTGGAGGGGGCTTGGTGCCCAGAGTGCTTCATCCTGCCAAGGACTGTGTTAGTGGATGCTTTTCTCCACTGGTTCTGGAGGGGGCTTGGTGCCCAGAGTGCTTCATCCTGCCAAGGACTGTGTTAGTGGATGCTTTTCTCCACTGGTTCTGGAGAGGGCTTGGTGCCCAGAGTGCTTCATCCTGCCAAGGACTGTGTTAGTAGATGCTTTTCTCCACTGGTTCTGGAGGGGGCTTGGTGCCCAGTGATGCTGCACCTGGGGTATGGCAGTTCCCATTCCCTCACCTGGGTGTCTGAGCCTCAAGATTTTCAGGGAACAGGTAGCATGATTGTAAACGTCTGATTCCTCGGGATGTGTGTGTTTGTATCTTTATAATCTACTACGAAATAATTCTAATGTAAAAGTTATTAACAAAGGAAAAAACAGGAGGTCAAAATGAATTGGCGAATTTCAAAATATAAAGAGAACAATTACAAAGGCATTAATAATTATTCATTGTTTATTTATGTATGAATATTCATTAAATTAAGAAATGTTTTCTTTCTTTTTACTGATCCTTATTTTTCCATAAACATTATCATAAAGTATTCTTTATACACACATAAAATATACTAGATAGCCTTTTTAATACTAATTGCAAATGTAAAAACCTAATTGTTTAATATACTCAGATAAATGTAATTATTAATCTTTTTAATCCAAGATAGCATATTCAAACAAGTCTTTTCCAACAATATCCTGAATTCAAATGAACCTCTTTGATTTATAAGCAATGTGTAGCTAGGATTTCACAAGAACATTTTTATTGCTTGAACAATAAGCCTTTTAACAACCGGAACGCACGTGTGAAATTACTTTCTAAATACACACAGAAAAATCAATAATGAACCTCTCCAAGAAACTTGCACGCACGTCTCAAAAGGTTTCTCTAAGCACACAAAACAAAATTAATAATGAATTCTTCAAACAACTTATACGCGATTATAAAATGTTTCTTTTAGGCACACGTGATAAAATCAATAATGTATTCTTCAAGAAACTTGTGCGCGCATATGATTCTTTCCTTCGTTCTCGTGTTAAATAAATTACTGCATCAAAGTTCTGTCAATAACATCTTTAAAGTCTTAGGAAATTGACGCGCTGCTTTAAACAAATATCGTTTCAGTTTTAAGTTCAGAATGAGCATACAATTATCCAAAACTCCAGGGAATTCTAAAGCTGCAAAGAAATAACTCAGAGGTCCTCTTGTAAAATAAACAATGGTACTAAGAATCTTGAGCTGAAACTTTCACCGCAGCGAGTCCGACCACTCGCTTTCTTCGGAAGTCTACAAATGCACACCGACAAAACTGGAAGGATTGCAGACAGGTCACAAGACTCCACCTCGGGCAAGGTTCCAAAATAGTAAGCACTGGAACCTGGGTGCGGTTGCTTTTTATATGAGAGCCAGACCCTCAATTATGGCTTCTTCCTAAAGGGTGCTGGGACTTGTAGTCTCTTTATTGAAGAACATCGTGACTTGACACAATTAAACCACCACCGAGCACTCTTGTGAAATAAATGCATTTTACCACATGGGTGACAAGAAGAGTGTAATTTAACAAAACAAAGTGTATGACAGGGACGAGCAACCCAAAGTCTGACAATGATACTCCATGGAGGCAGAGCCACACTCCACCTTGAGGCGACTTAGGCTGCAAACTGCTTGTAGTGCCAGTGGTGGTGGTGGTGCCTCATGTAGTGTGTGCAGGGTCCAGGACGTCTCCTGCAGCCTCTGACGGCTGCCCACTGGGGATGCTGCTGATGTCCGCTGTAGTGGCACTGGCTGAGCACGTGGCGGGGCAGGTGGCTGCGGCGGAGATGCAGGCGGTGCTGCCCGTGGTGCAGGTGTCTGTAGTAGTGGACGGAGACACCAGGCCGTCTCCAGCAGCCTCGGACTGCTGCCCACTGGGGATGATGCTGGTGACTGTAGTTGTGGCAGCTGTCGTGCAGGTGGAGGTGCAGGTGGCGGTGCAGGTGGCAGTTGTTGCAGCGGTGCTCACCGTGGTGTAGGTTGCTGGCCTGTCATGAGAAATGGGGGTCACCAGTCCCTCACCAGGAGCCTCCATGCCCTGAGGTGACTTTCCTTTGATTTTGTGTCCCTTCCCCACCTTGGTAGTCACTGCTGGCACCTTGGCACTGTCCTCTTTGGTTCTGGATGAGGCCTTGCTGGGTGGATGGTGCGGCTTTTCCCTTCTGCATGCTGGCCCCTTCTTTACCTTGGCAGGTGGTGGAATGGGGTGGTCCTTAGCTTCAGTAGGTGGCACACTGGCAGCCCTGATGTGTGCCCCCTTCAATCCTCCCGGACTTGCAGGGACCACAGTGTATGACGATTTGGTGGCTGAGGTGCTGGTCTGGGCTCCAGACATCCTGGCCCTAGGGTAAGGACGGGGGGAGGTGTAGGGAAGAGGTTAATGTTAGCCAGGAAAAGTGGGACGGGAAGATGGAGGGGGTTTGGGAGTGGAGGAAGTGGTAGTGGTTGTAGGAGGTGTACGTCTGCTGAGTTTGGGTGAAGGTGCATGGGCTGGAGGCTGTTGTGAGGTGGATGGCTGTTAAGTGGGTGTGTGCCTGCGGTTGTGTACTTTGGGAGGAGGGCTCACAGACACACTGGGAGAGGACACAGGGGACGTGTGAACGGTTGTGGGGGTGGTGATTGCACGTGAGCGGTGTGTTGTGATGGCCGTGCTGGTGATGGAGGTAGTGGCTGAGGATGTAGTGCATGCAGGTGTGAGTGGAGACGAGACTGGGAGGGAGGTGGAGGATGTGGAGGAGGGGGACACAGTGGAGGCAGTGGATGTTGGTGTGTCTGCATGGGTATGGTGCTTGTGTGAGTGCCAGTGGGATGTGTGGTGCTTATGTTTGCCTGAGCCACTTTTGTGTGTTGATGTGTGTGCATGCTCGTCTGATGGTGTGCTTGGGATAGGCTGAGGTAGAGGGGATTGGGTCTGGGTAGCGGAAGTTGGAGGGGGGAGGCTGGACACTGGGACAATGCCTGCCATCAGTGCTGAGGCCAGAGCCTGAAATGCTCTCTGTTGGGCCGCCACGCCAAAATGAATGCCCTCCAGGTATGCATTTGTTTGTTGCAAATGCCTCTCTACACCCTGGATGGCATTCAAAATGGTTGACTGCCCAACAATGAAGGATCTCAGGAGATCAATAGCCTCCTCACTGAGGGCAGCAGGGCTGACTGGGGCAGGGCCTGAGGTGCCTGGGGCGAAGGAAATGGCCACCCTCCTGGGTCAGCGGGCATGGGAAACACGCTGAGGGGCTGCTGGGAGGGCGGTGCTGGTAGGGGGGTGCCAGCTGTACCTGTTGTTGCGGTGGGCACCGAGGTACCCGCCACCGCAAGGGAGCTCCCATCAGAGGAGGAGTCGCTGTCGCTGGTGTCCCCTCCTGTCCCCGTCGTGGAGCTCCCCTCGGCCTCCGTCCCACTGGTGCCTTCAGATTCCGTACATTCACTCTCCTGGGCCATGTGGGATGCAGCTGCCTCCGTCTCCAGTGCCTCTGCTCCTCTGCCAGATGATGCTAATGCACACAAGGACAGGGTTGGGTGACAAAACAAGATGGGGGGGAAAGACAGAGGAGATACATGGTCAATGCCAGCAATACCACTACCGTTGGCGGACACAACACACATGGAGCAGCCAAATGCACTAGGCCAAGCACTATCAGTTAGTAGGAAAAACACCTGCCCATGGGGGACTATGCCTAACCCCATTTGCTACACACCTGGAACCCACAAGAGGCTAACTAGTTGAAAAAGGCCACTACCACTATTGGGGTTGGAGTGCCACCGAGCCTCCCAAATAAGGGACCTACCCTACCAAGTTCGCCCTGGCCTAGGGGAACCCACAGCCCACATCCCCCACCCAGACACCTCGTGAAGCATGCAGAGTCAGCTGAATGAGACTGTACTCACCCCCTTGTGGCTGCTGTGATGCCCTCAAACGCCCATCCAACTCGGATATGCCACCGCCACGATCCGGGACATCAGGGGGGGTTTTGGTGCGACGGGCACCCCTTCCACGTCGGGAGGCCATCCCCAGCTCGGCCTCCGCCGTCTTCTTGCTCCAGCGGCGCAGGTCCTCCCATCTCTTGCAGCAGTGGGTGCTCTGTCTGTGATAGACCCCCAGGGTTCGCACTTCCTTAGCGATGGCACGCCAAATACCCTTCTTCTGGTGGGCGCTGACCTACAGGAAAGGTATAGCATGATAGGAAATTACTCCCCCGTCCGGTTCGTCATACTCATTGCCCACCACTTCCCACCCATGCCCTGACATACATACACTCACCATCCTCTCATGTAGGCCTCAGCCCCCAACCCCACATGTATCTTCCATCCACACCACTCCATACATTCATGGCCCACGCATCATGCTCACAGTGTACTCACCTGTTTGTCTGGAGGACCGTAGAGTAGCGTGTACTGGGGGAGGACCCCATCCACTAGTCTCTCCAACTCCTCCGAAGTGAAGGCAGGGGCCCTTTCACCAGACACTCGAGCCATTGTCGCTTCCAGACACAGGCCACAGCAGCACTTGCAGTGTAGGTCCTCCCCTGTTGAAGGTCAGGTATCAAGTGAGTGAACTGATAGAAAATAGCAGTCACGTCTGCGGTGGTTTGTACCGTCACCACCGGCGTACTTCATCATTGGCTCCTGGAACCCATAGGGCCCAATGATAACAAATGCTGAATCGCGCGGCGGTCTTCGACCGCCTACCGCGACGCTGCACAACGCCTGCGCAGTTACCTCATTTCCCCTTGTCCCTCCTTACAGGTCAGGCAGCAGCCATTTCAGGGTGGCACATGGCATGGCACCTAACTGCGTCACAGCACATTTGGGCAGAAATACAGACAGACAACGCCACACACAGATTTACTCACATTAGTACAGACCCCTGGTGTACCTGTCGACAATGGAAGACAGACACATCATTATAACATACAGACTTGATCGTGCCACAACCCAAGAACTGTGTGCCCAATTGGAGCCAGACCTGATGTAAGCTATCCACCATCCCACAGGTATCCTCCCTCTAGTGCAGGTCTTGTCAGTGCTCCATTTCCTGGCAAGTGGTTCCTTTCAAACAACAGTGACCTTGGCATCAGGGATGTCTCAGCCAACGTTCTCTAACATGTTGACCAGAGTGTTATCTGCCCTGCTGAAACACATGTGCAGCTCCATTGTTTTACCCCAGGTGGAGGATTTGGCCACAGTGAAAGCGGACTTCTATGCCCTGGGACATATCCCCAACATCATTGGTGCCATTGATGATACACATGTGGCATTTGTCCCCTCCCGCAGGAATGAACAGGTGTACAGAAATCGAAAAAGCTACCATTCAATGAATGTACAGATGGTGTGTTTGGCAGACCAGTACATCTCTCATGTGAATGGCAAGTATCCTGGCTCTATGCATAACGCTTACATTTTGAGGAATAGCAGCTTCCCTTATGTGATGGGCCAACTCCAGAGGCACCGGGTGTGGCTAATAGGTGAGCCCAAGGTCCACACACAGTATGACTAAGTGTCTAGGTATGGGGTAGTCTCTAAGGCTTGGTGTGTGTCTAACAGATTTCCCTCGACATTTGCAGGTGACTCTGGTTACCCCAGCCTCTCATGGCTACTGACCCTAGTGAGGAATGCCAGGACAAGGGCAGAGGAACGCTACAAGGAGGCACATGGGCAAACTAGGCGTATTACTGAGCGGACTTTCGGCCTCCTGAAGGCCAGATTCTGGTGCCTCCATCTAACAGGTGGCTCCCTATACTACTCACCGAAGAAGGTGTGCCAGATCATTGTGGCATGCTGTATGTTGCACAACCTGGCTTTGTGCAGGAGGATTGGCCTGATGATGGTCTTGTGGCAGCTGTGGAGCCTGTGGACAGTGAGAAAGAGGAGGCAGAAGAAGAAGATGTTGACAACCGAAACAACATCATCATGCAGTACTTCCAGTGAGACACAGGTTAGAGACTGGCACTCCTCATCTCATATCTGACTACTGCAGGACATTGTATAAGTCAGCCTTTTAACCTCTGTGTATGGACCCTGACAGCTCACTTTGGCTTTCCTTTTCACAGATTTGGGTACCTCATTCTGCCTTCTGCTATGTTTACTGCTGCCTAACAACTGTCATACATTGGTATGTGCAAATGAACATCAACATTTATATTTGTCGAAGAAGTTGTAATAATACATTTGTGAAAGTACAGACTGACTCCAGATTGTTTTGTGATTCAAGGGTGTTTATTCCAGTGCTAATAAGTAGAGGGGGATGTGCAATGGGCTGAGGTGATGGTGGAGGAATGTCCAGGATAGAGTCCAGTCTATTTGTATCACAGGTGCATTGTCCAAGGGGCCATGGGAAATGGAGCAATGGCAGTTCAAGGTGGAAAGGGTGACAGAGTGGGACAGAAGGGTGACAATCAGGAGAGTCCTATTTCCTGGCAGGGGTTTTGGCAATGTTCTCTGTCTTCTGCCTGGATCGCAGGGACCGTTTGCGGGATGGTTCTCCTGTGGCAGGACCTCCTGTCCACTAGCGCTGGTGGACGTGGAAGGCTGTTCATCTGGTGGGCTAGTGTCAGGGACCCGGTGGTATGCCACTGTCTCCCTCATGGTGTTGGCAATGTCTGCTACACCCCTGCAATGGTGACCAGGGTGGTGTTAATGGACTTCAAGTCCTCCCTGATCCCCAGGTACTGTTCCTCCTGCAGCCAGTGGGTCTCCTGAAACTTGGCCAGTACCGTGCCCATGGTCTCCTGGGAATGGTGGTATGCTCCCATGATGTTTGAGAGTGCCTCGTGGAGAGTGGGTTCCCTGGGCCTGTCCTCCCCCTGTCGCACAGCAGTCCTCCCAGCTTCCCTGTTATCCTGTGCCTCTGTCCCCTGAACCGTGTGCCCACTGCCACTGACCCCAGGTCCCTGATCGTCCTGTGTTAGTGGGGTTGCCTGGCATCCCTGTAGTGGTGGGCACACTGCTGATTGACGTGTCCTGGGGACAGAGGGATGGGCCCGCTTGGTGGGTGCTGTGCTGGTGTTTCCTGAGGGGGGAGGCTCTGTGGTGGTTTGAGACTGTGGCAGGGGAACCAACTGTTCAGAGGTCCCTGATGGGCCGGGCTGGTCATCTTGACTTAGGCGTGCAGAGCTGCTGTCATCACTATGGACCTCTTATGTGGGGGGACCGGATATGGCTGGCACCTCCTGTCCGGTGACATTGTGTAGGGGCCCTGTTGGGGTGTAAATGCATTGTTATTGTATCTGTGTGTGCCATCTTGTGCATGGGTGTGTTTACCTGTATTTCTTGTCAGCTTGGCATTGAGTGAGTGGTGATTTTGTGGGCTGGGTGAGTGTCTCTACTGGGCATGCTGTGGTGATAGGTGTCCATGCAGGACTGTGCTGGGGGTCCATGCTTTGGTGTTGCATGCAGGGCTTGGTATTGGGATGTGTGGGTTGTGATAGTGGGATATATGTGAGGTGTTGGGGTGATGGGTGTGAGGGTAGGGGTTTGTGATGGCATGCAGGTAGGGTGGGGAAGATATAATAGTAGAGATATGACTTACCAGAGTCCAGTCCTCCTGCCACTCCTGCGAGGCCCTCAGGATGCATGATCGCCAAGACTTGCTCCTCCCATGTTGTTAGTTGTGGGGGAGGAGGTGGGGGTCCACCGCCAGTCCTCTGTACTGCAATCTGGTGTCTTGAAACCACAGAACGCACCTTCCCCTGAAGGTCGTTCTACCTCTTCCAGATGTCATCCCTTGTTCTTGGATGCAGTCCCACTGAGTTGACCCTGTCGACAATTCTCCGCCATAGTTCAATCTTCCTTGCAATGGTTCAGCACCTGTGATCTGAATAGCTGTGGCTCTACCTGGATGATTTCCTCCACCATGACCCTGAGCTCCTCCTCAGAAAACCTGGGGTGTCTTTGAGGTGCCATGATGTGGTGTGAGTGATGTGTGAGGTGATGGTTGATGTGATGTGTGGGGTGATGTGTTGGGGTGTGTGGTGTTTTGTGCATGGATGATGTATGAGTGATGGTGTTGTGGGCCTCTGGATGCTGGTGTTGTCTTTGCTTTTCTCTCTCTCTGCTTCTTCCAAAAATGTTGTTGTAAGGGGTCGTGGGTAATGTGGGTGTGTGTTTTATAGTGGTGTGAGTGTGTGGTGTGTGTATGTGTGTCAGGTGTGTGTATTTTGAATTGTCCAATGTGGTTGTGTTTTGTAAAAGTGTGTGTATTTGGAGCGCTGCGGTGTGTACCACCAATGGATTACCGCGGTTGAATGACCGCCGCGTTGATTCGTGGGTCGTGATAGTGTGGGCATATTCCCATTGGCGTAACGGTGTGGGTTTTGGTACTGCCAGTTTATCACTGACCTTTGGTGTGGCGGACTTGTGTGGGTGTCTGTATTGTGGAGGATTTCTAAGTGTGGGTCATAATACCCGCAACGGATTTCCACCGCGGACACAGTATGTTGGCGGCCATCAGCACGGGGGTCAGCGGACTTTACCGCTAGGGTTGTAATTAGGGCCAGAGTGCTCTATCACTCCCAATTCCAGCATCTTGTGGACTTCCACTCTGATGCTTTCCTTGACTTCGTCAGACTGTCTCAATATTTTATTCTTGACAGGTAAACTGTGTCCTGTGTCCACATCATGGGTACACAGGTGTGTTTGACCAGGGGTCAAAGAAAAGAGCTCAGCAAACTGCTAGAGGGCCTTCCTGCAGTCAGCTTGCTGTTGGCCTGAGATGGTGTCTGAGTAGACAACTCCATCTACTGAGCCATCTTTAGGGTCAGTTGAGAGGAGGTCAGGGAGAGGTTCACTCTCTGCTTTCTGATCCTCATCAGTAACCATCAGCATGGTTACATCTGCCGTATAATTATAGAGCTTACGGCGGTTAACATGGATCACCCTCTTGTGTGTCCTGCTAGTGCCCAGGTCCACTAAGTAAGCGACCTGGCTCATTTTCTCTAGCACTGGGTAAGGGCCACTCCATCTATCTTGAAGTGCCCTGGAAGCCACAGGCTACAGAACCCAGACTTTCTGCCCTGGCTGAAACTCAACCATGGCAGCCTTTTGGTCATACCACAAATCCTGGAGTTGTTGGCTGGCCTCAAGGTTTTTGCTTGCCTTTTCCATGTACTCTGCCATCCTTGAGTGGAGGCCTAGTACATAGTCCACCACATCTTGCTTAGGCTCATGGAAAGGTCTCTCCCAGCCTTCTTTCACAAGTGCCAGTGGTCCCCTTACAGGATGGCCAAACAGAAGCTCAAAGGGGGAAAACCCTACTCCCTTCTGTGGCACCTCTCTGTAGGCTAAAGGCAGGCATGGCAAGAGAACATCCCATCTCCTTTTGAGCTTTTCAGGGAGCCCCATGATCATGCCTTTCAATGTCTTTTTCTACAAGACCATTGGTTTGTGGATGGTATGGTGAACTTATAAGTCACCCCACACTCATTCCACATATGCTTTAGGTAAGCTGACATGAAGTTGGTACCTCTGTCAGAAACCACCTCCTTAGGAAATCCCACACTGGTAAAAATATGAGTGTTTTAGCTACTGCAGGGGCAACAGTGGACCTAAGGGGAATTGCCTCAGGGTACCAGGTAGCATGATCCACTATTACCAGTATATAGTGGTTCCCTGATGCTGTGGGAGGTTCCAGTGGACCCACTATGCCCACTCCCACTCTTTCAAAGGGGACCCCCACCACTGGAAGTGGAATGAGGGGGACCTTTGGATGGCGACATGTCTTGCCACTTGCTTGACAGTGGACACAGGAGCTGCAAAACTCCTTAAACTTCTGGGACATATTGGGCCAATAGAAATGGTTGACTAATCTCTAACAAGTCTTGGTTTTTCCCAAATGCCCAGCAAGGGGAAAGTCATAGGCTAAGGTCAGAATGAACTTCCTAAACTCCTGAGGCACTACCACTCTCCTACTGGCACCAGGTTTTGGATCTCTTGCCTCGGTGTAAAGGAGTCCATCTTCCCAATAGACCCCGTGGGCTCCACTGACATTACATTTCTCTTGCTCAGCTGCTTGCTGCCTTAGGCTTTCAAGAGTGGGACAACTCTTTTGTCTCTGACACAGCTTTTCTTTTGAGGGTCCCCCTGGGCACAAGAGCACTATTTGATAAGGCTCCAGCTCAATGGATTCAGTTCCCTCAGGGGATAGGACATCTTTCTGGGAAGAGAGGTCCTTTTTCTTTTGCTGTGAAGAAGCTGGTCCCCCAGCCTTCTTTCCTTTCCTCTTGGAAGGTTGGACCATTATTCTAGACTCCAACACTTCTTTTTCACCCTGTGCTCTGCATTGTGCTCTAGTCTTGACACACACCAGTTCAGGGATGCCCAGCATGGCTGCATGGGTCTTGAGCTCTATCTCAGCCCACGCTGAGTACTCCAGATCATTCCCTAGCAGACATTCTACTGGAATTGCAGAGGAGACTACCAACTGTTTCAGGCCAGTGACCCCTCCCCATTCTAAAGCTACCATTGCCATGGGATGGACTTTTGTTTCATTGTCAGCATTTGTGACTGGATATGTCTGTCCAACCAGGTACTGTCCTGGGGAAACCAGTTTGTCTGTCTCCATAGTGACACTTGCACCTGTATCCCTCAGGGCTTCTACTCTATTCCCATTTATCAAGAACTGCTGCCTGTATTTTTGCATGTTAGGTGGCCAGGCAGCAAGTATGGCTAAATCCACCCCACCCTCTGAGATTAAAGTAGCTTCAGTGTGGACCCTGATTTGCTCTGGGCACACTGTTGATCCTACCTGGAGACTGACTATTCCAGTACCTACTGGAGTAGTTGTTGTAGGACTTTTCTTAGGACAGGCCTGGTGACCAGTTTGGTGTCCATGCTGTCTACAGTTGTGACACCAGGTCTTCTTGGGATCAAGTTTTTTCCCTTATACCCATTTGTGGACTGTGAAGAAGCTCGGGCCCACCCTCCTGAGCAGGTTTTTGGGGCCCTATAGAAGACTCTTTGTTTTTGTCCTTGGATGTCTCACCACCCTTCCCCTGGGGAGGCTTTGTGACCCCTTACTTTTGGTCACCCCCTGTGGAAGTTTTGGTCACCCTTGTCTTGACCCAGTGGTCTGCCTTCTTTCACAATTCGAGGGGAGAAATAGGAAAAGAGGTTTACCAGATGTTGATGTAGTTTGTCATTGAAGCAATTACTTAACAGATGTTCTTTCATAAATAAATTATACAGCCCATCATAGTCACTTACACCACTGCCAGTATCCAACCATCTAGTGTTTTGACTGAGAAGTCAACAAAATCAACCTAGGTCTGGCTCGAGGATTTGTGAGCCCCTCTAAACCTAATCCTGTACTCCTCAGTTGAGAATCCAAAGCCCTCAATCAGGGTAGCCTTCATGAGGTCATAGGATTCTGCATCTTTACTAGAGAGTGTGAGGAGTCTATCCCTACACTTTCCAGCGAACATTTCCCAAAGGAGAGCTCCCCAGTGAGATCTGCTTACTTTTCTGGTTGCACAAGCCACCTCAAAAGCTGTGAACCATTTGGTGATGTTATCACTTTCTTCATATTTAGTTACAATCCCTTTGGGGATTTTTAGGAAGTCGGTATTCTCTCTGACCCTATTTAAGTTGCTGCCACCATTTATGTGAGTTAAACCCATTTCTCTTCTTTCCCTTTCTATGGCTAGGAGCTGCTTCTCCAAAGCCAATCTCTTGACCATCATTGCTAAAAGGATGTTGTAGGAAGTTGGCTCTGTATATACTATCTCAAAGTGAGAGAAAGTGTGCACAGAGTTTAAGGGTTCCCCTAGGAGGTTAATAGTGGCAAAATTAGATAATACTAATGAACAAGCTACCTACCTTTGGTAACAAATTATCTGGTAGCGACTCTATCTAGCTGTAGATTCCTTACCTTAGAATTCCCTGGCATCTTCAAATCCGGAGGCAGTACCCTGCGCGCGCCGTTGGGTGGCATCGATCGGATCCACGTGCGTCATCCAGCTCCGCATGGCGTCGTCAGCCTCGTTGGAGCCGTCTGTGACTTCACGGTTGTCTATAAAGATGCCACCTCGGCGCATTTATGTCAGTTCTTTTTCCACAACTTTCCATGCCAGAAGCGCAGTCATGGAAGAATCAGCAGCATTTAGTTGTTTCACTTGATTGTTTGAAGAATAAGACATGCTCTTATGAAAGGCAAAAATACCAAAACAATATAAATATATATATATATATATATATATATATATATATACCCACAGAGCCAGGATGCTTGGGTGGGTGTAAAGAATCTGCAGCTAGATAGAGTATCTTCCAGATAATTTGTTACCGAAGGTAAGTAACTTGTTCATCTGATAGAGACTTCTAGCTGCAGTTTCCTTACCTTAGAATAGATCCCCAAGCTATAACTCCTGGTGGTGGGTCTTGAGGATATATTTCATATCGGGAAGTCCTGCAGGACCGAGCGGGCAAAGGCCCCTCTCTCTTCACCTGGCTATCCAGGCAGTAGTGTCTCGCAAACCTGTGCAATGAAGCCCTCTGGTAGATTGAGCCCTCAAGCCCTCTGGAGGCTGCTTCTTAGCCAAAGCGTAGCAAATTTTTATACAGAGAATGGACAAGCTGTAGGAAAATGGCTCCCTGTTGCAGTTACCCCCCACTTTTTGCCTGATATTGATGCTGAATTGACTAAGAAGTGTGCTTGGACCCTTCTAACCAGGCAACAGCACCAGCGTTCTTTCACTAAAAATTTACCATTGTTTCCACAATTGGCACACCCCTGTCACACAGATAAGTCCCTTGTGAAAGGTACCAGTGGTACCAAGGTCTCTGTGACCAGGAAAGGTCCCTAAGGGCTGCAGCATGTGTTGTGCCACCCTAAGGGACCCCTCACACTGCCATTGCAGATTATGTGTGTTGGTGGGGAGTAAAAGGCAAAGTCGACATGACATCCCCCTCAGGATGCCATGCACACAAAATACTTCCTGTGGCATAGGTAAGTCACCCCTCTAGCAGGCCTTAAAGCTCTAAGGCAGGGTGCACTATACCACAGGTGAGGGCATAGCTGCATGAGCAATATGCCTCTACAGTGTCTAAGTCTATTCTTAGACATGGTAAGTACAGTGTGGCCATATTAAGTATATGGTCTGTGAGTTTGTCAAAACGAACTCCACAGTTCCCTAATAGCTACACTGAACAATCAGACTTCGCAGAATAATAAACCCACACTGATACCAATGTTGGATTTATTAAAAAAATGCACACAGAGGGCATCTTAGAGATGCCCCCTGTATTTTACCCAATCCTTCAGTACAAGACTGACTGGTCTGTGTTAGCCTGCCACTGAGACGAGTTTCTGACTCCCTGGGGTGAGAGCCTTTCTGCTCTGTGGAGACAGAAACAAAGCCTGCTCTGGGTGGAGGTGCTTCACACCTCCCCCTTGCAGGAACTATAATACCTACAATGCCCCAGGGCACTCCAGCTACTGGAGATCTCCGCCCCCCGGACACAGCCCCCACTTTTGGCAGCAAGTCCGGGGAGATAATGAGAAAAACAAGGAGGAGTCACCCCCTCAGCCAGGTTCAGCCCTAATGTGACCAGAGCTGAAGTGACACCCTCCTTGGAAAATCCTTCATCTTGTTTTGGAAGATTCCCTCCAATAGGATTAGGGATGTGCCCCCCTCTCCACAGGGAGGAGGCACAAAGAGGGTGTAGTCACCCTCGAGGGCAGTAGCCTTTGGCTACTGCCCCCCCAGACCTAAATACACCCCTAAATTGAGTATTTAGGGGCGACCCTGAACCCAGGAAACCAGATTCCTGCAACCTGAAGAAAGAAGAAAGACTGCTGACCTGAGAGCCCTGCACAGAGGACGGAGACGACAATTGACTTGGCCCCAGCCCTACCGGCCTGTCTCCAGACTCAAAAAACCTGCACAGCGACGCATCCAGCGGGACCAGCGACCTCTGAGGACTCAGAGTACTGACCTGCACCTAAAGGACCAAGAACCTCCCAAGGACAGCGGCTCTGTCCAAAAACAGCAACAAGAAACCAACATTAAAGAGACTCTCGCCTCACTCCGGAAGCGTGAGCCGTCACACTCTGCACCCGATGCCCCTGGCTCAAGTTCAGGAGAACCAACACTGCAGAGAGGACTCCCAGGCGACTCCAACTACGTGGGCACCCTGAGTCGACCTCCCTGCACCCTCACAGCGAAACCTGCTGAGAGGATCTAGAGGCTCCCCCTGACCGCGACTGCCTGGTAACAAAGGAACCCGATGCCTGGACCAAGCACTGTACCCGCAGCCCCCAGGACCGAGAGGAACCACCTACCAGTGCAGGAGTGACCACCAGGCGGTCCTCTTCCTAGTCCAGTCGATGGCTGGCTCGAGAAGCCCCCCTGTGCCCTGCCTGCATCGCCAGAGTGACCCCCCGGGTCCCTCCATTGCTTTCAACGCAAAACCCGACACCTACTTTGCACACTGCACCCGGCCTCCCCTGTGCCGCTGAGGGTGTATTTTGTGTGCCTGTGTGTGTCCTCCCCCTCTACAAAACCCCCCTGGTCTGCTCCCCGAGGACGCAGGTACCTACCTGCTAGCAGACTGGAACCGGAGCACCCCTGTTCTCCATAGGAGCCTATGTTATTTGGGCCCTCCTTTAACCTCTGCACCTGACCAGCCCTGTGTTGCAGTGGGTTTGAAGTTGCCTTGAACCCCCAAAAGTGGGCTGCCTATGCCCAGGAGACTAAACTTGTAGTACAAGATACTTCCCTTCGGAAACAAAATATCTGGTAGAGACATATTCTAGTTGCAGATTCATTACCTCTGAATTTCCCCAGGCGTCAGACTGGATCCTGAGAATTTTGCTTTGAGCAGTACCTCTGCGTGACGTCAGGTGGCACCTGTAGGGAAATGCCTCCATTGGCATGGTTGCCCCCTAACTTTTTTGCCTTTTGTTGATGCTAGTTATGATTGAAAGTGTGCTGGGATCCTGCTAACCAGGCCCCAGCACCATTGTTCTTTCCCTAAACTGTACTTTTGTTCCCACAGATTGGCACAGCCCTGGCACACAGATAAGTCTCTTGTAACTGTAACCCCTGGTAACAAGGGCCCTGTGGCCAGGGAAGGTTTCTAAGGGCTGCAGCATGTATTATGCCGCCCAAGGGACCCCTAACTCAGCACATGCACACTGCCTCACAGCCTGTGTGTGCTGGTGGGGAGAAAACGACTAAGTCAACATGGCACTCCCCTCAGAGTGCCATGCCCACATCCCACTGCCCGTGGCATAGGTAAGTCACTCCTCTAGCAGGCCTTACAGCTCTAAGGCAGGTTGCAGTATACCACAGGCGTAGGAGGATGCCCTGGCTTATAGTGGGTACCTTGTGGTACTTACATCTTGTGCCAGGTCCAGTTATCCCTTATTAGTAGATTAGTAGTGTTCTTGCAGCTTAGTCTGATAGAGGTAGCTATAGCAGAGCAGCTTAGGCTGAACTAAGAGACATGCAAAGCTCCTACTATACCACTTATATCATATAGCACTATATCAAAAGAAACACAATACTCAGAGTTACTAAAAATAAAGGTACTTCATTTTAGTGACAATATGCCAAAAGTATCTCAGAGGATAAACTCCATTAGAAGGTAAGTAAAATACACAAAATATACACACAAACCAAAATCAGGTAAGTAAACAGTTAGAAAATAGTGCAAACACTATAGAACACAATAGGACACAATAGGCCTAGGGGGTAACACAAATCATATACTCAAAAAGTGGAATGCGAACCATGAATGGACCCCAGGCCTAGTGTAGTGCATAGAGGGTCGCTGGGAGTGTAAGAAAACACAAAGGGTGTCCAAGATACCCCACCCCAAGACCCTGAAAAGTAGGAGTAAAGTTACCCTACTACCCCAGAAAGACAGTAAAGTCGAGATAGGGGATTCTGCAAAGGCAACAACTGACTGCAAAGCACTGAAGGTGGATTCCTGGACCTGAGGACCTGCAAAGGAAGGGGACGAAGTCCAAGAGTCATGCAAGTGACCAGGGGGGCAGGAGCCCACTAAACCCCGGATGAAGGTGCAAAAGGGCTGCCTCCGGATGGAAGAAGCCAAAGATTTTGCAACAACGGAAGGTGCCAGGAACTTCTCCTTTGGTCAGAAGATGTCCCACAGCGTGATGGAGGATGCAGAGTTGTTTCCACGCAGAAAGACCACAAACAAGCCTTGCTAGCTGCAAGAGTTGCAGCTGAAGTAAATGGGTGCTGCCCGGGCCCAGGAAGGACCAGGAGGTCGGCCTTTGGAGGAGGAGACACAGGGGGTACTCAGCAGCACAGAGAGTGCATGCAGAAGCAGGTAGCACCTGCAGAGGCACTTGAACAGGCTTTCAAGAAATCTGAGCACAGCGGTCGTCTCAACACAACAAAAGAGGGTCCCACGAAGTCGGTGGTCAACTCAGCGGGTTGAGCAATGCAGGATGGACTGCTAGGGACCTGGGCAATGCTGTGCATGAAGGATTCCTTGCAAAAGTGCACAGAAGCCCTAGCAGCTGCAGATCACGCAGTACACAGGATTACCGTCTGGCGTGGGGAGGCAAGGACTTACCTCCACCAAATTTGGACAGAAGGACCACTGGACTGTCGTGGTCATTTGGATCCAGCTCCTGTGTTCCAGGGACCACGCTCGTCAAGATGAGAGGGGACCCAGAAGACCGGTGATGCAGAAGTTTGGTGCCTTTGTTAGCAGGGGGAATATTTCGTCGACCCACAGGAGATTTCTTCTTGGCTTCCAGTGCAGAATGAAGGCAGACAGCCCTCAGAGCATGCACCACCAGGAAACAGTCAAGAAAGCCACCAGGATTAGGCGCTACAGTGTTGCTGGTAGTTGTCTTGCTACTTTGTTGCCGTTTTGCAGGCGTCCTGGAGCAGTCAGTGGTCGATACTTGGCATAAGTTGAAGAGAGAGATGCAGAGGAGCTCTGGTGAGCTCTTGAATTCATTATCTGATGAGAAACCCACAGGAGAGTCCCTAAATAGCCCTCAGAGGAGGATTGGCCACCTAACCAGGTAAGCATCTATCAGGAGGGGTTTCTGACGTCACCTGTTGGCACTGGCCCCCTCCGAGGCCTCCACTGTGCCCTCACACCTCTACATTCAAGATGGCAGAGGTCTGGGACACACTGGAGGAGCTCTGGGCACCACCCCTGGGATGCTGATTGTAGGAAAGTACCATCTTGCCTGGCATGTTACCCCCATTTTTTCACTGTATATATGTTGTTTTAGTTGTATGTGTCACTGGGACCCTGTCACCCAGGGCACCAGTGCTCATAAGTGTGCCTGAATGTGTAGTGACTAACTGTCTCACTGAGGCTCTGCTAATCAGAACCTCAGTGGTTATGCTCTCTCATTTCTTTCAAATTGTCACTAACAGGCTAGTGACCAATTTTACCAATTTACATTGGCTTACTGGAACACCCTTATAAATCCCTAGTATATGGTACTGAGGTACCCAGGGTATTGGGGTTCCAGGAGATCCCTATGGGCTGCAGCATTTCTTTTGCCACCCATAGGGAGCTCTGACAATTCTTACACAGGCCTGCCACTGCAGCCTGAGTGAAATAACGTCCACGTTATTTCACAGCCATTTTACACTGCACTTAAGTAACTTATAAGTCACCTATATGTCTAACCTTTACCTAGTAAAGGTTGGGTGCTAAGTTACTTAGTGTGAGGGCACCCTGGCACTAGCCAAGGTGCCCCCACATTGTTCAGGGCCAATTCCCCGGACTTTGTGAGTGCGGGGACACCATTACACGCGTGCACTACATATAGGTCACTACCTATATGTAGCTTCACAATGGTATCTCCGAATATGGCCATGTAATATGTCTATGATGATGGAATTGCCCCCTCTATACCATCCTGGCATAGTTGGCACAATCCCATGATCCCAGTGGCCTGTAGCACAGACCCTGGTACTGCCAAACTGCCTTTCCCGGGGTTTCACTGCAGCTGCTGCTGCTGCCAACCCCTCAGACAGGCATCTGCCCTCCTGGAGTCCAGCCAGGCCTGGCCCAGGATGGCAGAACAAAGGACTTCCTCTGAGAGAGGGTGTTACACCCTCTCCCTTTGGAAAATGGTGTGAAGGCAGGGGAGGAGTAGCCTCCCCCAGCCTCTGGAAATGCTTTCATGGGCACATTTGGTGCCCAATTCTGCATAAGCCAGTCTACACCGGTTCAGGGACCCCTTAGCCCTGCTCTGGCGCGAAACTGGACAAAGGAAAGGGGAGTGACCACTCCCCTGACCTGTACCTACCCTGGGAGGTGCCCAGAGCTCCTCCAGTGTGCTCCAGACCTCTGCCATCTTGGAAACAGAGGTGCTGCTGGCACACTGGACTGATCTGAGTGGCCAGTGCCATCAGGTGACGTCAGAGACTCCTCCTGATAGGCTCCTTCAGTTGTTGCTAGCCTATCCTCTCTCCTAGGTAGCCAAACCCTCTTTTCTGGCTATTTAGGGTCTCTGTCTCTTGGGATTACTTAGATAACGAATGCAAGAGCTCATCCGAGTTCCTCTGCATCTCTCTCTTCACCTTCTGCCAAGGAATCGACTGCTGACCGCGCTGGAAGCCTGCAAAACTGCAACATAGTAGCAAAGATGACTACTGCAACTCTGTAACGCTGATCCTGCCGCCTTCTCGACTGTTTTCCTGGTGGTGCATGCTGTGGGGGTAGTCTGCCTCCTCTCTGCACTAGAAGCTCCGAAGAAATCTCCCGTGGGTCGACGGAATCTTCCCCCTGCAACCGCAGGCACCAAAAAGCTGCATTACCGGTCCCTTGGGTCTCCTCTCAGCACGACGAGCGAGGTCCCTCGAATCCAGCATCTCTGTCCAAGTGACTCCCACAGTCCAGTGACTCTTCAGTCCAAGTTTGGTGGAGGTAAGTCCTTGCCTCCCCACGCCAGACTGCATTGCTGGGAACCCCTACTTTTGCAGCTACTCCAGCCTCCGTGCACTTCCGGCAGAAATCCTTTGTGCACAGTCCAGCCTGGGTCCACGGCACTCTAACCTGCATTGCACGACCTCCTAAGTTGTTCTCCGGCGACGTGGGACTCCTTTGTGCGACTTCGGGTGAGCACCGTTTCACACATCCTCATAGTGCCTGTTTCTGGCACTTCTCCGGGTGCTACCTGCTGCTGAGAGGGCTCCTTGTCTTGCTCGACGTCCCCTCTCTCTCCTGACGCAATTTGCGACATCCTGGTCCCTCCTGAGCCACAGCAGCATCCAAAAACGCTTACTGCAAGATTTGCAGCTAGCAAGGCTTGTTGGCGGTCTTTTGGCGGGAAAACACTTCTGCACGACTCTCTACGGCGTGCGGGATCTGTCCTCCAAAGAGAAAGTCTCTAGCCTTTGTCGTTCCTGCAGAAACCTAAGCTTCTACAGTCCAGTAGCAGCTTCTTTGCACCCGCAGCTGGCATTTCCTGGGCATCTGCCCATCTCCGACTTGCTTGTGACTTTTGGACTTGGTCCCCTTGTTCCACAGGTACCCTCGACTGGAAATCCATCGTTTTTGCATTGCTGGTTTGTGTCTTTCCTGCAGAATTCCCCTATCACGACTTCTATGTCCTTTGGGGAACTTTAGTGCACTTTGCACTCACTTTTCAGGGTCTTGGGGTGGGCTATTTTTCTAACCCTTACTATTTTCTAATAGTCCCAGCGACCCTCTACGAGGTCACATAGGTTTGGGGTCCATTCGTGGTTCGCATTCCACTTTTGGAGCATATGGTTTGTGTTGCCCCTATCCCTATGTGTCTCCATTGCATCCTATTGTAACTATACATTATTTGCACTGTTTTCTAAGACTATTACTGCATATTTTGGTATTGTGTATATATATCTTGTGTATATTTCCTATCCTCTCACTCTCACTGAGGGTGCACTCTGAGGTACCAAGGGGTACTTGCACCTTGCACCAGGCCCAGTTATCCCTTATTAGTGTATAGGGTGTCTAGCAGCTTAGGCTGATAGATAATGGTAGCTTAGCAGAGCAGCTTAGGCTGAACTAGGAGACGTGTGAAGCTACTACAGTACCACTTAGTGTCATACGCACAATATCATAAGAAAACACAATACACAGTTATACTAAAAATAAAGGTACTTTATTTTTATGACAATATGCCAAAGTATCTTAGAGTGTACCCTCAGTGAGAGGATAGGAAATATACACAAGATAAATATACACAATAGTAAAAATATGCAGTATAGTCTTAGAAAACAGTGCAAACAATGTATAGTTACAATAGGATGCAATGGGGAAACATAGGGATAGGGGCAACACAAACCATATACTCCAGAAGTGGAATGTGAACCACGAATGGACCCCAAACCTATGTGACCTTGTAGAGGGTCGCTGGGACTATTAGAAAATAGTGAGAGTTAGAAAAATAACCCTCCCCAAGACCCTGAAAAGTGAGTGCAAAGTGCACTAAAGTTCCCCTAAGGACAAAAGAGTCGTGTTAGAGGAATAATGCAGGAAAGACACAAACCAGCAATGCATCAACTGTGGATTTCCAATCTAGGGTACCTGTGGAACAAGGGGACCAAGTCCAAAAGTCACAAGCAAGTCGGAGATGGGCAGATGCCCAGGAAATGCCAGCTGCGGGTGCAAAGAAGCTTCGACTGGACAGAAGAAGCTGAGGTTTCTGCAGAAACGAAAAGGGCTAGAGACTTCCCCTTTGGTGGACGAATTCCTCTCGCCTTGGAGAGTCGTGCAGAAGTGTTTTCCCGCCGGAAGGACGCCAACAAGCCTTGCTACACGCAAATCGTGCGTTTGGCGTTTTTGGACGCTGCTGGGGCCCAGGAGGGACCAGGAGGTAGCAAATTGGACCTGCAGAGAGAGGGGACGTCGAGCAAGACAAGGAGCCCTCACTGAAGCAGGTAGCACCCGGAGAAGTGCCAGAAACAGGCACTACGAGGATGCGTGAAACGGTGCTCGCCGAAGTTGCACAAAGGAGTCCCACGTCGCCGGAGACCAACTTAGAAAGTCGTGCAATGCAGGTTAGAGTGCCGTGGACCCAGGCTTGGCTGTGCACGAAGGATTTCCGCCGGAAGTGCCCAGGGGCCGGAGTTGCTTGCAAAGTCACGGTTCCCAGCAATGCAGCCCAGCGAGGTGAGGCAAGGACTTACCTCCACCAAACTTGGGCTGAAGAGTCACTGGACTGTGGGGGTCACTTGGACAGTGTCGCTGGATTCCAGGGACCTCGCTCGTTGTGCTGAGAGGAGACCCAAGGGACCTGTAATGCAGCTTTTTGGTTCCTGCGGTTGCAGGGGGAAGATTCCGTCGACCCACAGGAGATTTCTTCAGAGCTTCTGGTGCAGAGAGGAGGCAGGCTACCCCCACAGCATGCACAAGCAGGAAAACAGTCGAGAAGGCGGCAGGATCAGCGTTACAGAGTTGCAGTAGTCGTCTTTGCTACTATGTTGCAGGTTTGCAGGCTTCCAGCGCGGTCAGCGGTCGATTCCTTATCAGAAGGTGAAGAGAGAGATGCAGAGGAACTCGGCTGAGCTCATGCATTCGTTATCTAAAGTTTCCCCAGAGACAGAGACCCTAAATAGCCAGAAAAGAGGGTTTGGCTACCTAGGAGAGAGGAAAGGCTACTAACACCTGAAGGAGCCTATCAGCAGGAAGTCTCTGACGTCACCTGGTGGCACTGGCCACTCAGAGCAGTCCAGTGTGCCAGCAGCACCTCTGTTTCCAAGATGGCAGAGGTCTGGAGCACACTGGAGGAGCTCTGGACACCTCCCAGGGGAGGTGCAGGTCAGGGGAGTGGTCACTCCCCTTTCCTTTGTCCAGTTTCGCGCCAGAGCAGGGGCTAAGGGGTCCCTGAACCGGTGTAGACTGGCTTATGCAGAATTGGGCCCCTCTGTGCCCAACAAAGCATTTCCAGAGGCTGGGGGAGGCTACTCCTCCCCTGCCTTCACACCATTTTCCAAAGGGAGAGGGTGTCACACCCTCTCTCAGAGGAAGTTCTTTGTTCTGCCATCCTGGGCCAGGCCTGGCTGGACTCCAGGAGGGCAGATGCCTGTCTGAGGGGTTGGCAGCAGCAGCAGCTGCAGTGAAACCCCGGGAAAGGCAGTTTGGCAGTACCAGGGTCTGTGCTACAGGCCACTGGGATCATGGGATTGTGCCAACTATGCCAGGATGGCATAGAGGGGGCAATTCCATGATCATAGACATGTTACATGGCCATATTCGGAGTTACCATGGTGAAGCTACATATAGGTAGTGACCTATATGTAGTGCACGCGTGTAATGGTGTCCCCGCACTCACAAAGTTCAGGGAATTGGCTCTGAACAATGTGGGGGCACCTTGGCTAGTGCCAGGGTGCCCTCACACTAAGTAACTTTGCACCCAACCTTTACCAGGTAAAGGTTAGACATATAGGTGACTTATAAGTTACTTAAGTGCAGTGTAAAATGGCTGTGAAATAACGTGGACGTTATTTCACTCAGGCTGCAGTGGCAGGCCTGTGTAAGAATTGTCAGAGCTCCCTATGGGTGGCACAAGAAATGCTGCAGCCCATAGGGATCTCCTGGAACCCCAATACCCTGGGTACCTCAGTACCATATACTAGGGAATTATAAGGGTGTTCCAGTAAGCCAATGTAAATTGGTAAAATTGGTCACTAGCCTGTTAGTGACAATTTGAAAGTAATGAGAGAGCATAACCACTGAGGTTCTGGTTAGCAGAGCCTCAGTGAGACAGTTAGTCACCACACAGGGAACATATACATGCACACTTATGAGCACTGGGGCCCTGTGTGATAGGGTCCCAGTGACACATACATATAGGCCACAAACCTATGAGCACTGGGGTCCTGACTAGCAGGATCCCAGTGACACATAACAACCATACTGAAAACATAGTGTTTTCACTATGAGCACTGAGGCCTGGCCATCAGGATCCCAGTGAGACAGTGAAAACAGTGACAAACACCCTGACATACACTCACAAACAGGCCAAAAGTGGGGGTAACAAGGCTAGAAAGAGGCTACCTTCTCACACAAAGGCACCCCTTATTCCACTGCCTGTGGTTGGGGTTCCCTTTGAAAAGGTAGGGGTTGACATAGTTGGCACCCTTGACCCTCCTACTGCTTCAGGCAATAGGTTTATCTTGGTGGTAGTGGACCATGCCACAAGATATCCTGAAGCAATTCCTTTAAGGACCACTACAGCACCTGCAGTGGCAAAGGCCCTCCTGGGAATATTTTCTAGGGTGGGCTTCCCAAAGGAAGTAGTATCAGACAGGGGAAGCAATTTCATGTCTGCATACTTAAAGGCCATGTGGAAGGAGTGTGGTGTAACTTACAAGTTCACAACACCCTATCATCCACAAACAAATGGACTGGTTCAGAGATTTAATAAAACTCTCAAAGGCATGATTATGGGTCTCCCTGAAAAACTCCGCAGGAGATGGGATATCCTGTTACCATGCCTCCTTTTTTGCCTACAGGGAGGTACCCCAGAAAGGAGCGGGCTTCAGCCCCTTTGAACTCCTCTTTGGTCACCCTGTTAGGGGTCCACTAACACTTGTCAAGGAGGGTTGGGAACAACCTTTAAAAGCTCCAAAGCAAGATATTGTGGATTATGTACTTGGCCTCAGATCAAGGATGGCTGAGTACATGAAAAAGGCCAGTAAAAACCTTAAGGCCAGCCAAGAGCTCCAGAAGCAATAGCATGATCAGAAGGCTGTTTTGGTTCAGTACAAACCAGGGCAGAAAGTGTGGGTCTTGGAGCCTGTGGCCCCAAGAGCACTCCAAGATAAATGGAGTGGACCCCACACAATTGTTGAGAAAAAGGGTGAAGTTACCTATTTAGTTGACTTAGGCACTGCCAGGAGTCCCCTTAGGGTGCTCCATGTCAATCGCCTGAAACCCTACTATGACAGGGCTGATCTCACCCTGCTCATGGCAACTGATGAGGGACAGGAAGAAGACAGTGATCCTCTACCTGATCTCTTCTCTTCCACAGAACAAGATGCTCTTGTGGAAGGTGTAGTTTTGGCTGATTGTCTTACTGCCGAGCAGAAAGACCATTGCATAAATCTCCTGGGTCAGTTTTCTGAACTCTTCTCTACTGTGCCAGGTACCACTTCTTGGTGTGAGCACACTATAGATACTGGAGACAGTTCACCTGTCAAAAGTAAGATCTATAGGCAGCCTGACCATGTCAGGGACTGCATAAAGCAAGAGGTGCAGAAAATGCTAGAACTGGGAGTGGTTGAGCACTCTGAAAGTCCATGGGCTTCTCCTGTGGTACTTGTACCAAAACCCCATTCCAAAGATGGAAAGAAGGAAATGCGGTTTTGTGTAGATTACAGAGGTCTCAACCAGGTAACCAAAACTGATGCTCACCCTATACCCAGGGCAGATGAGCTCATAGATACACTGGCATCTGCCAAGTATCTAAGCACTTTTGATTTGACTGCAGGGTATTGGCAGATCAAATTATCAGAAGATGCTAAATCTAAAACTGCATTTTCAACCATTGGAGGACATTACCAGTTCACTGTAATGCCTTTTGGATTGAAAAATGCACCTGCCACTTTTCAGAGGTTGGTGAACACAGTCCTGCAAGGGCTGGAAGCTTTCAGTGCAGCATATTTGGACGATATAGCTGTCTTTAGCTCCAGCTGGGATGATCACCTGGTCCACCTATGGAAAGTTTTAGAGGCCCTGCAAAAGGCAGGCCTCACTATCAAGGCTTCAAAGTGCCAGATAGGGCAGGGTATGGTGGTTATTCTGGGACACCTTGTTGGTGGGGAACAGATTGCACCACTTCAGGGGAAAATCCAAACAATTATTGATTGGGTTCCCCCTACTACTCAGACTCAGGTGAGAGCCTTCCTAGGCCTCACTGGGTATTACAGGAGGTTCATTAAGAACTATGGCTCCATTGCAGCCCCTCTTAATGACCTCACATCCAAGAAAATGCCTAAAAAGGTATTATGGACAGCAAACTGTCAGAAAGCTTTTGAGGAGCTGAAGCAGGCCATGTGCTCTGCACCTGTCCTGAAAAGCCCTTGTTACTCTAAAAATTTCTATGTCCAAACTGATGCATCTGAATTAGGAGTAGGGGCAGTCCTATCACAACTTAATTCTGAGGGCCAGGATCAACCTGTTGCTTTTATTAGTAGGAGGTTGACCCCTAGAGAAAAGCGTTGGTCTGCCATAGAGAGGGAGGCCTTTGCTGTGGTCTGGGCTCTGAAGAAGTTGAGGCCATACCTGTTCAGACAGACCACAAACCTCTACTTTGGCTAAAACAAATGAAAGGTGAAAATCCTAAATTATTGAGGTGATCCATATCCCTACAGGGAATGGACTATACAGTGGAACATTGTGAGAAAGTAGCCTCTTTCTAGCCTTGTTACCCCCACTTTTGTCCTGTTTGTGAGTGTATGTCAGGGTCTTTTCACTGTCTCTCTGGGGTCCTGCTAGCCAGGGCCCAGTGCTCATAGTGAAAACCCTATGTTTTCAGTATGTTTGTTATGTGTCACTGTGACCCTGCTAGTCAGGACCCCAGTGCTCATAAGGTTGTGGCCTATATGTATGTGTTCCCTGTGTGGTGCCTAACTGTCTCACTGAGGCTCTGCTAACCAGAACCTCAGTGGTTATGCTCTCTCATTTCTTTCCAAATTGTCACTAACAGGCTAGTGACCATTTTTACCAATTTACATTGGCTTACTGGAACACCCTTATAATTCCCTAGTATATGGTACTGAGGTACCCAGGGTATTGGGGTTCCAGGAGATCCCTATGGGCTGCAGCATTTCTTTTGCCACCCATAGGGAGCTCTGACAATTCTTACACAGGCCTGCCACTGCAGCCTGAGTGAAATAACGTTCACGTTATTTCACAGCCATTTTACACTGCACTTAAGTAACTTATAAGTCACCTATATGTCTAACCTTTACCTGGTAAAGGTTAGGTGCAAAGTTACTTAGTGTGAGGGCACCCTGGCACTAGCCAAGGTGCCCCCACATTGTTCAGAGCCAATTCCCTGAACTTTGTGAGTGCGGGGACACCATTACACGCGTGCACTACATATAGGTCACTACCTATATGTAGCTTCACAATGGTAACTCCGAATATGGCCATGTAACATGTCTATGATCATGGAATTGCCCCCTCTATGCCATCCTGGCATTGTTGGTACAATTCCATGATCCCAGTGGTCTGTAGCACAGACCCTGGTACTGCCAAACTGCCCTTCCTGGGGTTTCACTGCAGCTGCTGCTGCTGCCAACCCCTCAGACAGGCATCTGCCCTCCTGGGGTCCAGCCAGGCCTGGCCCAGGATGGCAGAACAAAGAACTTCCTCTGAGAGAGGGTGTGACACCCTCTCCCTTTGGAAAATGGTGTGAAGGCAGGGGAGGAGTAGCCTCCCCCAGCCTCTGGAAATGCTTTGTTGGGCACAGATGTGCCCAATTCTGCATAAGCCAGTCTACACCGGTTCAGGGGACCCCTTAGCCCTGCTCTGGCGCGAAACTGGACAAAGGAAAGGGGAGTGACCACTCCCCTGACCTGCACCTCCCCTGGGAGGTGTCCAGAGCTCCTCCAGTGTGCTCCAGACCTCTGCCATCTTGGAAACAGAGGTGCTGCTGGCACACTGGACTGCTCTGAGTGGCCAGCGCCACCAGGTGACGTCAGAGACTCCTTGTGATAGGCTCCTTCAGGTGTTGCTAGCCTATCCTCTCTCCTAGGTAGCCAAACCCTCATTTCTGGCTATTTAGGGTCTCTGTCTCTGGGGAAACTTTAGATAACGAATGCATGAGCTCAGCCGAGTTCCTCTGCATCTCTCTCTTCACCTTCTGATAAGGAATCGACTGCTGACCGCGCTGGAAGCCTGCAAACCTGCAACATAGTAGCAAAGACGACTACTGCAACTCTGTAACGCTGATCCTGCCGCCTTCTCGACTGTTTTCCTGCTTGTGCATGCTGTGGGGGTAGTCTGCCTCCTCTCTGCACCAGAAGCTCCGAAGAAATCTCCAGTGGGTCGACGGAATCTTCCCCCTGCAACCGCAGGCACCAAAAAGCTGCATTACCGGTCCCTTGGGTCTCCTCTCAGCACAACGAGCGAGGTCCCTCGAATCCAGCGACTCTGTCCCAGTGACCCCCACAGTCCAGTGACTCTTCAGTCCAAGTTTGGTGGAGGTAAGTCCTTGCCTCACCTCGCTGGGCTGCATTGCTGGGAACCGCGACTTTGTAGCTACTCCGGCCCCTGTGCACTTCCGGCGAAAATCCTTTGTGCACAACCAAGTCTGGGTCCACGGCACTCTAACCTGCATTGCACGACTTTCTAAGTTGGTCTCCGGCGACGTGGGACTCCTTTGTGCAACTTCGGCGAGCACCGTTTCACGCATCCACATAGTGCCTGTTTCTGGCACTTCTACGGGTGCTACTGGCTTCACGGAGGGCTCCTTGTCTTGCTCCACGTCCCCTCTCTCTGCTGGTCCAATTTGCGACCTCCTGGTCCCTCCTGGGCCTCAGCAGCGTCCAAAAACGCTAACCGCACGATTTGCAGCTAGCAAGGCTTGTTGGCGTTATTTCGGCGGGAAAACACTTCTGCACGACTCTCCACGGCGAGAGGAATCCGTCCACCAAAGGGGAAGTCTCTAGCCCTTTTCGTTCCTGCAGAAACCTCAGCTTCTTCTGTCCAGTAGAAGCTTCTTTGCACCCGCAGCTGGCATTTCCTGGGCATTTGCCCATCTCCGACTTGCTTGTGACTTTCGGACTTGGTCCCCTTGTTCCACAGGTACCCTAGATTGGAAATCCACAGTTGTTGCATTGCTGGTTTGTGTCTTTCCTGCATTATTCCTCTAACACGACTACTTTGTCCTTAGGGGAACTTTAGTGCACTTTGCACTCACTTTTCAGGGTCTTGGGGAGGGTTATTTTTCTAACTCTCACTATTTTCTAATAGTCCCAGCGACCCTCTACAAGGTCACATAGGTTTGGGGTCCATTCGTGGTTCGCATTCCACTTTTGGAGTATATGGTTTGTGTTGCCCCTATCCCTATGTTTCCCCATTGCATCCTATTGTAACTATACATTGTTTGCACTGTTTTCTAAGACTATACTGCATATTTTTGCTATTGGGTATATATATCTTGTGTATATTTCCTATCCTCTCACTGAGGGTACACTCTAAGATACTTTGGCATATTGTCATAAAAATAAAGTACCTTTATTTTTAGTATAACTGTGTATTGTGTTTTCTTATGATATTGTGCATATGACACTAAGTGGTACTGTAGTAGCGTCACACGTCTCCTAGTTCAGCCTAAGCTGCTCTGCTAAGCTACCATTATCTATCAGCCTAAGCTGCTAGACACCCTATACACTAATAAGGGATAACTGGGCCTGGTGCAAGGTGCAAGTACCCCTTGGTACTCACTACAAGCCAGTCCAGCCTCCTACAGTACACTCTAAGATACTTTGGCATATTGTCATAAAAATAAAGTACCTTTATTTTTAGTATAACTGTGTATTGTGTTTTCTTATGATATTGTGCATATGACACTAAGTGGTACTGTAGTAGCTTCACACGTCTCCTAGTTCAGCCTAAGCTGCTCTGCTAAGCTACCATTATCTATCAGCCTATGCTGCTAGACACCCTATACACTAATAAGGGATAACTGGGCCTGGTGTATGGTGCAAGTACCCCTTGGTACTCACTACAAGCCAGTCCAGCCTCCTACATTGGTTGTGCAGCGGTGGGATCAGTGCTTTGAGACTACTTACCACTCTTGTCATTGTACTTTTCATAAGAGAAAAATATACAAAACAAGGTCAGTGTATATACACATAGCCAAAATGTTTTGCATTTCCTCTTTTCACTCTTTTCTAAGTGCTGAAAAGTACTTCTAACTTTCTAAAAAGTTCTAAAAAGTTTTAAAAGTTTTTTTTCTCTGTCTTTCTAAAAGCTCTGACAAACTTTTTTCTCTTTTTCTATCACTTTAACTCTCTTTAAAAATGTCTGGAACAGGCCAAAATGTTGACCTGTCTAAGATTGCATATGATCACCTTAGCTGGAAAGGAGCGAGGAGTCTCTGCATAGAGATAGGTTTGAGTGTAGGGAAGAATCCTTCCTTGGAACTGTTACTTAACATGCTTAGAGAACAAGATAAGGCTAAAAGTGCCCCATCTGTTGAAAAAGTAGCTAATGGTTCTCAATCTGATCCAGGGACTCCCCCAGGTAAAGGTTCAGGAAAGAAACTTAGCCTTCCCATTACAAGACAGTCTAGCATAGTTGGTACTGAGGTTGAGTCACATCATGCAGATGATGTGCTCTCACATTACACTGTCAGCCAAGCTGTTAGGGTGCCCTCTGTAAGGGACAGGTCTCCTTCTGTTCATTCCCATCATACCTCTGTATCTAGAAATGTCCCTCCCACCAACCCTGATGACAGATTGTTAGAAAGGGAACTCAATAAGTTGAGGGTGGAACAAACCAGACTAAAGCTTAAAAAGCAACAGCTGGATTTGGATAGACAGTCTTTAGAATTAGAGAAGGAAAGACAGAAGTTGGGTTTAGAAACCCATGGTGGCAGCAGCAGTATTCCCCATAGTCATCCTGCAAAAGAGCATGATTCCAGGAATCTGCACAAGATAGTTCCCCCTTATAAGGAGGGGGATGACATTAACAAGTGGTTTGCTGCACTTGAGAGGGCCTGTGTTGTACAGGATGTCCCTCAAAGGCAGTGGGCTGCTATCCTATGGCTATCATTTAGTGGAAAGGTAGGGATAGGCTCCTTACTGTGAAAGAAAGTAATGCCAATAATTTTACAGTTCTTAAGAATGCACTCCTGGATGGTTATGGCTTAACCACTGAACAATACAGGATAAAGTTCAGAGAGACCAAAAAGGAGTCTTCACAAGACTGGGTTGATTTAATTGACCATTCAGTGAAGGCTTTGGAGGGGTGGTTACATGGCAGTAAAGTTACTGATTATGACAGCCTGTATAACTTGATCCTGAGAGAGCATATTCTTAATAATTGTGTGTCTGATTTGTTGCTCCAGTACTTGGTGGACTCTGATCTGACCTCTCCCCAAGAATTGGGAAAGAAGGCAGACAAATGGGTCAGAACAAGGGTGAACAGAAAAGTTCATACAGGGGGTGACAAAGAGAACACTAAGAAGAAAGATGGTGAAAAATCTCAAGATAAGCATGGGGATAAGGGTAAAACCAAAGATTCCACTTCAAATCTTAAACACTCTTCAGGGGGTGGAGATAAAACAAATTCCTCCTCTTCTTCTCAACCTACACAATTTAAAAAGCCTTGGTGCTTTGTGTGTAAAAACAGAGGCCAAAGGCCAGGGGATAAGTCCTGTCCAGGTAAACCCCCTGAGCCTACCACCACTAATACATCAAGCTCTAGTGCCCCTAGCAGTAGTGGTACTAGTGGTGGGACTGCTGGCAACAGTCAAGTTAAGGGTGTAGTTGGGTTCACTTATGGGTCCATAGTAGAAACTGGGGTAGTCAGTCCCAAGACAGTTTCTGTCACACCTAGTGGCATTGGCCTTGCCACACTGGCTGCTTGTCCCCTTACAATGGATAAGTACAGGCAGACAGTTTCAATAAATGGTGTTGAGGCCTTGGCCTACAGGGACACAGGTGCCAGTATCACTTTGGTGACTGAAAACCTAGTGCATCCTGATCAACACATCATTGGACAACAGTATAAGATTATTGATGTCCATAACTCCACTAAGTTTCTTCCCTTAGCTATAATTCAGTTTAGTTGGGGTGGAGTTACTGGCCCTAAGCAGGTGGTGGTATCACCTAGCTTACCTGTAGATTGTCTCTTAGGTAACGACCTAGAGGCCTCAGGTTGGGCTGATGTAGAGTTTTATGCCCATGCAGCCATGCTGGGCATCCCAGAGGAATTGTTCCCTCTCATTTCTACTGAAATGAAAAAGCAAAGGAGAGAAGGCCTGAAAACTCAGGATCCCTCTCCATCCATCAACAGGTAAAAAGGGTATCACAGTATCCCCTAACCACCCTACCATTCAGGATACCATTCCTGTGGTGGGAGAAACCTCTCCTAGGGTAGCACCTGTTCCAAGGGAAACATCAGCTGGCAAAGCTGTACTCCCTGAGGTAGAAGTACCTCTCTGTTGGATAACTAACATTGGTGAAAAAAAGAGCACCATTTTAGTTAACATGGAGCATCCCTCCAACCCTCCCAGAGAAACTTTAGTGCAGAAACCCTGCACTGCCTCACAACACTTAGGACAGCATCCCTGCCCTAGTGTGGAGCTCATAGGACAGCATCCCTGCCCTGCTCCAACTCAAGAGAAACAGCATCCCTGTTCCCTCTTCCAGCCATATGGACAAAGTTTTTGCCCAGCTATGGCTTTTCTGAGACAGCATCCCTGTCTGGCATTTCCATCACTACAAATAGGTTCAGTGGACAATTCCCACTGCTCTAAACTAAAACTTACTAATAGAAACTCTGAAAATACATCTTCACATTGTTGCTTAGCTAAAAAACTTCAAACAGGGTGGTTTAGATCCCCACAGGGAAGTAACCATATAGTGGATGATAAAGGGAGTAACCAGTCTATTGCAGAGCTACTCTCTACTTATCACCACTTAGACAATAAAGTCTCAACTGGCCAAGGTTAGCCTTATTGTCCTTCGTTTGGGGGGGGGGGGTTGTGTGAGAAAGTAGCCTCTTTCTAGCCTTGTTACCCCACTTTAGGCCTGTTTGTGAGTGTATGTCAGGGTGTTTTCACTGTCTCACTGGGATCCTGCCAGCCAGGGCCCAGTGCTCATAGTGAAAACCCTATGTTTTCAGTATGTTTGTTATGTGTCACTGGGACCCTGCTAGTCAGGACCCCAGTGCTCATAAGTTTGTGGCCTATATGTATGTGTTCCCTGTGTGGTGCCTAACTGTCTCACTGAGGCTCTGCTAACCAGAACCTCAGTGGTTATGCTCTCTCATTTCTTTCCAAATTGTCACTAACAGGCTAGTGACCAATTTTACCAATTCACATTGGCTTACTGGAACACCCTTATAATTCCCTAGTATATGGTACTGAGGTACCCAGGGTATTGGGGTTCCAGGAGATCCCTATGGGCTGCAACATTTCTTTTGCCACCCATAGGGAGCTCTGACAATTCTTACACAGGCCTGCCACTGCAGCCTGAGTGAAATAACGTCCACGTTATTTCACAGCCATTTTACACTGCACTTAAGTAACTTATAAGTCACCTATATGTCTAACCTTTACCTGGTAAAGGTTAGGTGCAAAGTTACTTAGTGTGAGGGCACCCTGGCACTAGCCAAGGTGCCCCCACATTGTTCAGGGCCAATTCCCCGGACTTTGTGAGTGCGGGGACACCATTACACGCGTGCACTACATATAGGTCACTACCTATATGTAGCTTCACAATGGTAACTCCGAATATGGCCATGTAACATGTCTATGATCATGGAATTGCCCCCTCTATGCCATCCTGGCATAGTTGGCACAATCCCATGATCCCAGTGGTCTGTAGCACAGACCCTGGTACTGCCAAACTGCCTTTTCTGGGGTTTCACTGCAGCTGCTGCTGCTGCCAACCCCTCAGACAGGTTTCTGCCCTCCTGGGGTCAAGCCAGGCTTGTCCCAGGATGGCAGAACAAAGGACTTCCTCTGAGAGAGGGTGTTACACCCTCTCCCTTTGGAAAATGGTGTGAAGGCAGGGGAGGAGTAGCCTCCCCCAGCCTCTGGAAATGCTTTCTTGGGCACAGATGTGCCCAATTCTGCATAAGCCAGTCTACACCGGTTCAGGGGACCCCTTAGCCCTGCGCTGGCGCGAAACTGGACAAAGGAAAGGGGAGTGACCACTCCCCTGACCTGCACCTCCCCTGGGAGGTGTCCAGAGCTCCTCCAGTGTGCTCCAGACCTCTGCCATCTTGGAAACAGAGGTGCTGCTGGCACACTGGACTGCTCTGAGTGGCCAGTGCCACCAGGTGACGTAAGAGACTCCTTGTGATAGGCTCCTTCAGGTGTTGCTAGCCTATCCTCTCTCCTAAGTAGCCAAACCCTCTTTTCTGGCTATTTAGGGTCTCTGTCTCTGGGGAAACTTTAGATAACGAATGCAAGAGCTCATCCGAGTTCCTCTGCATCTCTCTCTTCACCTTCTGCCAAGGAATCGACTGCTGACCGCGCTGGAAGCCTGCAAACCTGCAACATAGTAGCAAAGACGACTACTGCAACTCTGTAACGCTGATCCTGCCGCCTTCTCGACTGTTTTCCTGGTGGTGCATGCTGTGGGGGTAGTCTGCCTCCTCTCTGCACTAGAAGCTCCGAAGAAATCTCCCGTGGGTCGACGGAATCTTCCCCCTGCAACCGCAGGCACCAAAAAGCTGCAATACCGGTCCCTTGGGTCTCCTCTCAGCACGACGAGCGAGGTCCCTCGAATCCAGCTACTCTGTCCAAGTGACTCCCACAGTCCAGTGACTCTTCAGTCCAAGTTTGGTGGAGGTAAGTCCTTGCCTCACCTCGCTAGACTGCATTGCTGGGAACCACGACTTTTGCAGCTACTCTGGCCTCCGTGCACTTCCGGCGGAAATCCTTTGTGCACAGTCCAGCCTGGGTCCACGGCACTCTAACCTGCATTGCACGACCTCCTAAGTTGTTCTCCGGCGACGTGGGACTCCTTTGTGCGACTTCAGGTGAGCACCATTTCACGCATCCTTGTAGTGCCTGTTTCTGGCACTTTTCCGGGTGCTACCTGCTGCTGAGAGGGCTCCTTGTCTTGCTCGACGTCCCCTCTCTCTCCTGACGCAATTTGCGACATCCTGGTCCCCCCTGGGCCACAGCAGCATCCAAAAACGTTTTCCGCACGATTTGCAGCTAGCAAGGCTTGTTGGTGGTCTTTCGGCAGGAAAACACTTCTGCACGACTTTCCATGGCGTGAGAGATCCGTCCTCCAAAGGGAAAGTCTCTAGCCCTTGTCGTTCCTGCAGAAACCTAAGCTTCTACAGTCCAGTAGCAGCTTCTTTGCACCCGCAGCTGGCATTTCCTGGGCATCTGCCCATCTCCGACTTGCTTGTGACTTTTGGACTTGGTCCCCTTGTTCCACAGGTACCCTCGACTGGAAATCCATTGTTGTTGCATTGCTGGTTTGTGTCTTTCCTGCAGAATTCCCCTATCACGACTTCTATGTCCTTTGGGGAACTTTAGTGCACTTTGCACTCACTTTTCAGGGTCTTGGGGTGGGCTATTTTTCTAACCCTTACTATTTTCTAATAGTCCCAGCAACCCTCTACGAGGTCACATAGGTTTGGGGTCCATTCGTGGTTCGCATTCCACTTTTGGAGTATATGGTTTGTGTTGCCCCTATCCCTATGTGTCTCCATTGCATCCTATTGTAACTATACATTGTTTGCACTGTTTTCTAAGACTATTACTGCATATTTTGGTATTGTGTATATATATCTTGTGTATATTTCCTATCCTCTCACTGAGGGTACACTCTGAGATACTTTGGCATATTGTCCTAAAAATAAAGTACCTTTATTTTTAGTATAACTGTGTATTGTGTTTTCTTATGATATTGTGCATATGACACTAAGTGGTACTGTAGGAGCTTCACTTGTCTCCTAGTTCAGCCTAAGCTGCTCTGCTAAGCTACCATTATTTATCAGCCTATGCTGCTAGACACCCTATACACTAATAAGGGATAACTGGGCCTGGTGCAAGGTGCAAGTACCCCTTGGTACTCACTACAAGCCAGTCCAGCCTCCTACAGTGATGGACAGGGGAGTGGTCACTCCCCTTTTCTTCGTCCAGTTTCCCACCAGAGCAAGGGCTGGGGGATCCCTGAACCCGTGTAGACTGGCTTATGCAAGGAGGGCACCATCTGTGCCCTTCAAAGCATTTCCAGAGGCTGGGGAGGCTACTCTTCCCCAGCCCTTAACACCTATTTCCAAAGGGAGAGGGTGTAACACCCTCTGTTAGATGAAATCCTTTGTTCTGCCTTCCTGTGACTGGGCTGCCCCGACCCCAGGAGGACAGAAGCCTGTCTGTGGGTTGGCAGCAGCGGTAGCTGCAGTGAAAACCCCAGAGAGCTAGTTTGGCAGTAACCGGGGTCCATGCTAGAGCCCTGGGGATGCATGGGCTTCACCCCCCAATACCACATTTGGCATGGGGGGACAATTCCATGATCTTACACGTTACATGGCCATATTCGGAGTTACAATTGTGAAGCTACATATAGGTATTTACCTATATGTAGTGCATGCGTGTATTGGTGTCCCCGCACTCACAAAGTCCGGGGAAATTGCCCTGAACAATGTGGGGGCACCTTGGCTAGTGCCAGAGTGCACTCACACTTAGTAAACTTGCACCTAACCTTCACTAAGTGAGGGTTAGACATATAGGTGACTTGTAAGTGTAAAATGGCTGTGAAATAACATAGACGTTATTTCACTCAGGCTGCAGTGGCAGTTCTGTGTAAGAATTGTCTGAGCTCCCTATGGGTGGCAAAAGAAATGCTGCAGCCCATAGGGATCTACTGGAACCCCAGTACCCTGGATATCTAGATACCATATACTAGGGATTTATAAAGGTGTTCCATTGTGACAATTAGAATTGGTAAAAATTGTCAGTAGCCTGCAGTGACAATTTTAAAAGCAGAGAGAGCATAAACACTGAGGTTCTGGTTAGCAGAGCCTCAGTGATACAGTTAGGCACCACAAAGGGAACACATATAGGCCACAAACTATGAGCACTGGGGTCCTGGCTAGTTGGATTCCAGTGACACAGGCAAAAACAAACTGACACACAAGTAAAATTGGGGGTAACATGCCAGGCAAGATGGTTCTTTCCTACACAACCTCCCCAAACGAGGGACAATAAGGCTAACCTTGCCCAGATGAGTCTTCATTGTCTAAGTGGAAATATCTGGAGAGTCCATCTGCATTGGAGTGGGTACTCCCAGGTCTATGTTCCACTGTATAGTCCATTCCCTGTTGGGAGATGGACAACCTCAACAATTTAGGGTTTTCACCTTTCATTTGTTTTAGCCAAAGTAGAGGTTTGTGGTCTGTCTGAACAATAAAGTGAGTACCAAACAGGTATGGTCTCAACTTTTTCAGTGCCCAGACCACAGCAAAGGCCTCCCTCTCTATGGCAGACCAACGCTTTTCTCTAGGGGTCAACCTCCTGCTGATAAAAGCAACAGGTTGATCCTGGCCCTCAGTACTAAGCTGTGATAGCACTGCCCCAACCCCCAATTCAGAAGCATCAGTCTGGACTATGAACTTTTTGGAGTAGCAAGGGCTTTTTAGGACAGGTGCAGAGCACATGGCTTGTTTGAGCTCATCAAAAGCTTTTTGACAGCTAGCTGTCCACAATAGCTTTTTAGGCATCTTCTTACTAGTGAGGTCATTAAAGAGGAGCTGCAATGGACCCATAATTCTTAATGAACCTCCTAGAGTACCCTGTGAGGCCTAGAAAGGCTCTCACCTGGGTTTGAGTTGTAGGGGGGAGCCCATTCCATAATGGTCTGGATCTTCCCCTTCAGTGATGCAATCTGTTTCCCACCTACCAGGTGGCCCAGATAAACCACTTTCTCCTGCCCTACCTGAAACTTTGAAGCCTTGATAGTGAGGCATGCCTTTTGCAGGGCCTCCAAAACGTTCCACAGGTGGACCAGTTACTCATCCCAGGTGGAGATAAAGACAGCTATATCATCTAGATATGCTGCAATAAAAGCTTCCAAACCTTGCAGGACTGTGTCCATCAACCTCTGAAAAGTGGCAGGTGCATTGTTCAAACCAAAGCGCATCACAGTGAACTGATAGTGCCCTCCAATGGTGGAAAATGCAGATTTAGGTTTAGCATCTTCTGATAATTTAATCTGCCAATACCCTGCAGTTAAATCAAAAATGCTTAGATACCTGGCAGAAGCCAGTGTATCTATTAGCTCATCTGCCCTGGGTATAGGGTAAGCATCTGTCTTGGTTACTTGATTGAGACCTCTATAGTCAACACAAAACCTCATCTCTATTTTACCATCCATACTGTGAGGTTTTGGGACAAGAACCACTGAGCTAGCCCATGGGCTTTCTGAAGGCTCAATTACTCCTAAGTCCACCATCTTCTGTACCTCTTGTTTAATGAAGTCCCTGACACGGTCAGGCTGCTTATAAATCTTACTTTTGACAGGTAAACTGTCTCCACTATTGATTGTATGCTCACACAAGGTACCTTGTATCAGTGAGAAGAGTTCAGAAAATTGACTCAGGAGATTTACACAGTTGCCCTTCTGCTCAGCAGTAAGGCAATCTGTAAGGACTACTCCCTCCACTAAGCCATCAGCTTCAGTGGTGGAGAAGAGATCAGGGAGACGGTCACTCTCTTCTTCCTGTCCCTCATAAGTTGCCATGAGCAGGGTGAGATCAGCCCTGTCATAGTAGGGTTTTAGGCGGTTGACATGGAGCACTCTAAGGGGACTCCTGGCAGTGCCCAGGTCTACCAATTAGGTAGCCTCACCCTTTTTCTCAACAATGAGATGGGGTCCACTCCTTTTGTCCTGGATTGCTCTTGGGGCCACAGGCTCCAATAGCCACACCTTCTGTCCTGGTTGGTACTGGATCAGAACAGCCTTCTGGTCATGCCATTGCTTCTGGAGCTCTTGGCTGGCCTGAAGGTTTTTACTGGCCTTTTCAATTACTCAGCCATTCTTGATCTTAGGCCAGTTACTTAGTCCACAATGTCCTGCTTAGGAGCTTTTAAAGGTTGTTCCCAACCCTCCTTCACAAGTGCAAGGGGACCTCTCACAGGGTGCCCAAAGAGGAGTTCAAAAGGGCTATAGTCCACTCCTTTTTGGGGTACCTCCCTGTAAGCAAAAAGGAGCCAAGGTAACAGGACATCTCATCTCCTTCTGAGTTTTTCAGGGAGTCCTATTGTCTTACCTTTGAGAGTTTTCTTAAACCTCTCAACCAGACCATTTGTTTGTGGATGATAAGGAGTAGTGAACTTGTATGTTACACCACACTCCTTCCACATAGCTTTGAGGAATGCAGACATGAAGTTAATACCTCTGTCTGACACCACTTCCTTAGGGAAGCCCACTCTGGAAAAGATTCCCAGGAGGGCCTTTGCCACTGCAGGAGCTGTAGTGGTCCTTAAGTGGGTTGCTTCAGGATACCTAGTGGCATGGTCCACTACCACAAGGATAAACCTATTGCCTGAAGCTGTTGGAGGGTCAAGGGGGCCAACTATGTCAACCCCTACCCTTTGCAAGGGCATCCCAACCACAGGAAGTGGAATTAAGGGGGCCTTTGGAGTGTCACCAGTCTTGCCACTGGCTTGGCAGGTCACACAAGAGCGACAAAACTCTTTAGTGTCCTCTGACATATGAGCCCAGTGAAACAAAGGAACAGGACTATCCCAAGTTTTACTTTGGCCCAAATGGCCAGCCAAAGGAATGTCATGTGCCAAGGTAGGAAGAAACTCCCTATACTGCAAAAGGATGACCAATCTCCTGGCAGCTCCAGGTTTAGGGTCCCTTGACTCAGTATACAGGATTTTGCCTTCCCAATACACCTTATGGCTATCACTGACATCCCCATTCTGCTGTTTTACAGCTCCCTGTCTTAAACCCTCTAGTGTGGGACAGGTCTGCTGTGCCACACTGAACACTTCCATAGCAGGCCCCCCTTCTCCCAAAAGCTCAGCAGTGTCTGCTGCCAGCTACTCTGGTGTAGGTTCTGCACAGGGAGAGGATTACTCTTCCTTAAAAGGGGAATCTTCTGGTGAGGGAGGGATAGTGGGCAAGGATTTACCCTTAATACCCCTAGCTTTTGGGAGCACTTGGTCCATTGTTCCAAGATCCAAGTTTCCCTGTCCTTTTTGCTTTTTGGCCTGAGCCCTTGTCAAAGCAAAAATATGCCCAGGAATGCCCAGCATTGCTGCATAAGCCTCCAGCTCCACTTCAGCCCAAGGTGATGTCTCCAAATCATTGCCTAGTAAGCAATCTACAGGTAATTCAGTGGCTACTACAACTTTCTTTGAACCAGTAACCCCCACCCCCCAGTTGAGATTCACAACAGCCATGCGGTGGCTAAGTGTGTTATTGTGAGCATCAGTCACTTGGAACTGCTGACCAAGTAGGTGTTGATTAGGGTGAACCAGTTTCTCTCTCACCATAGTTACATTGGGTCCTGTGTCCCTGTAGGCCTCAACCTCAACACCATTTATTAGGGGAAGTTGCTTGTACTTAGCCATTATTAAGGGGACAACCAACCAAGGTGGCAAAGTCAATGCCACCATCAGAGACTAAAACAGCCTCTGTGGTCTCCATAAGAAGACCTACCCCAACTACACTGCCAATGGTGAGCCCAGCTACACCCTTGGATTGGCTATTTGTAGCAGACTTCCCACCACCACTGCTATTACTGGGGGCACTAGAGGTTGCAGTTGGGGTTGTGGTAGTGGGAGCCTTGGTGTTTTTCTTTGGACAAGTGGAATCACTTGCCCAATGGCCATTCACTTTACATAAAGAACACCATGTTTTTTTCTGATTATGAGAAGAGGATTTGTACCCACCACCCCCAGAGGATTATTCTGGGCCTGATGAAGACTCAGAATGTTTTTTATCTTTGTCTCCACCCTTGTCAGAAGACTTACCATCCTTCTTCTTGCCATCCTTGTCACCCCCTGTATGAACTTTTCTGTTCACTCATTGTTCTGACCCATTTCTCTGCCTTCTTTCCCAATTCTTGGGGAGAGGTCAGATCTGAATCTACCAAGTACTGGTGCAACAAATCAGACCCACAATTGTTCAAAATATGCTCTCTCGGGATTAGATTATACAGGCTTTCATAGTCAGTCACCTTACTGCCATGTAACCAACCCTCCAAGGCCTTTACTGAGCAGTCTACAAAGCCTGTCCAGTCTTGAAAGGATTCTTTTCTGGTGTCTCTGAACTTAATCCTGTATTGTTCAGTGGTTAAGCTAAATCCATCCAAGAGTGCATCTTTCAAAACTTTGTAGTTATTAGCATCACTTTCTCTGACAGTAAGGAGCCTACCCCTACCCTTCCCAGTGAAAGATAGCCATAAGATAGCAGCCTACTGCCTTTGAGGGACCAACTGTACCATACGGGCCCTCTCAAGTGCAGCAAACCACTTGTTAATGCAGGGCCCCAGTGCTCATAAGTATGTGCCTGTAGGAGGCTGGACTGGCTTGTAGTGAGTACCAAGGGGTACTTGCACCTTGCACCAGGCCCAGTTATCCCTTATTAGTGTATAGGGTGTCTAGCAGCTTAGGCTGATAGATAATGGTAGCTTAGCAGAGCAGCTTAGGCTGAACTAGGAGACGTGTGAAGCTACTACAGTACCACTTAGTGTCATATGCACAATATCATAAGAAAACACAATACACAGTTATACTAAAAATAAAGGTACTTTATTTTTATGACAATATGCCAAAGTATCTTAGAGTGTACCCTCAGTGAGGGGATAGGAAATATACACAAGATATATATACACAATAGCAAAAATATGCAGTATAGTCTTAGAAAACAGTGCAAACAATGTATAGTTACAATAGGATGCAATGGGGAAACATAGGGATAGGGGCAACACAAACCATATACTCCAAAAGTGGAATGCGAACCACGAATGGACCCCAAACCTATGTGACCTTGTAGAGGGTCGCTGGGACTATTAGAAAATAGTGAGAGTTAGAAAAGTAACCCTCCCCAAGACCCTGAAAAGTGAGTGCAAAGTGCACTAAAGTTCCCCTAAGGACAAAGAAGTCGTGTTAGAGGAATAATGCAGGAAAGACACAAACCAACAATGCAACAACTGTGGATTTCCAATCTAGGGTACCTGTGGAACAAGGGGACCAAGTCCAAAAGTCACAAGCAAGTCGGAGATGGGCAAATGCCCAGGAAATGCCAGCTGCGGGTGCAAAGAAGCTTCTACTGGACAGAAGAAGCTGAGGTTTCTGCAGGAACGAAAAGGGCTAGAGACTTCCCCTTTAGTGGACGAATCCCTCCTGCCGTGGAGAGTCGTACAGAAGTGGTTTCCCGCCGAAAGAATGCCAACAAGCCTTGCTAGCTGCAAATCGTGCGGTTAGCATTTTTGGACGCTGCTGAGGCCCAGGAGGGACCAGGAGGTCGCAAATTGGACAAGCAGAGAGAGGGGACGTAGAGCAAGACAAGGAGCCCTCTCTGAAGCCGGTAGCACCCGGAGAAGTGCCAGAAACAGGCACTACGAGGATGCGTGAAACGGTGCTCGCCGAAGTTGCACAAAGGAGTCCCACGTCGCCGGAGACCAACTTAGAAAGTCGTGCAATGCAGGTTAGAGTGCCGTGGACCCAGGCTTGGCTGTGCACAAAGGATTTCCGCCAGAAGTGCACAGGGGCCGGAGTAGCTGCAAAAGTCGCGGTTCCCAGCAATGCAGCCCAGCGAGGTGAGGCAAGGACTTACCTCCACCAAACTTGGACTGAAGAGTCACTGGACTGTGGGGGTCACTTGGACAGAGTCGCTGGATTCGAGGGACCTCGCTCGTCGTGCTGAGAGGAGACCCAAGGGACCGGTAATGCAGCTTTTTGGTGCCTGCGGTTGCAGGGGGAAGATTCCATCGACCCACGGGAGATTTCTTCGGAGCTTCTGGTGCAGAGAGGAGGCAGACTACCCCCACAGCATGCACAAGCAGGAAAACAGTCGAGAAGGCGGCAGGATCAGCGTTACAGAGTTGCAGTAGTCGTCTTTGCTACTATGTTGCAGGTTTGCAGGTTTCCAGCGCGGTCAGCAGTCGATTCCTTATCAGAAGGTGAAGAGAGAGATGCAGAGGAACTCGGCTGAGCTCATGCATTCGTTATCTAAAGTTTCCCCAGAGACAGAGACCCTAAATAGCCAGAAAAGAGGGTTTGGCTACCTAGGAGAGAGGATAGGCTACTAACACCTGAAGGAGCCTATCAGCAGGAGTCTCTGACGTCACCTGGTGGCACTGGCCACTCAGAGCAGTCCAGTGTGCCAGCAGCACCTCTGTTTCCAAGATGGCAGAGGTCTGGAGCACACTGGAGGAGCTCTGGACACCTCCCAGGGGAGGTGCAGGTCAGGGGAGTGGTCACTCCCCTTCCTTTGTCCAGTTTCGCGCCAGAGCAGGGCTAAGGGGTCCCCTGAACCGGTGTAGACTGGCTTATGCAGAATTGGGCACCTCTGTGCCCAACAAAGCATTTCCAGAGGCTGGGGGAGGCTACTCATCCCCTGCCTTCACACCATTTTCCAAAGGGAGAGGGTGTCACACCCTCTCTCAGAGGAAGTTCTTTGTTCTGCCATCCTGGGCCAGGCCTGGCTGGACCCCAGGAGGGCAGATGCCTGTCTGAGGGGTTGGCAGCAGCAGCAGCTGCAGTGAAACCCCAGGAAGGGCAGTTTGGCAGTACCAGGGTCTGTGCTACAGACCACTGGGATCATGGGATTGTGCCAACTATGCCAGGATGGCATAGAGGGGGCAATTCCATGATCATAGACATGTTACATGGCCATATTCGGAGTTACCATTGTGAAGCTACATATAGGTAGTGACCTATATGTAGTGCACGCGTGTAATGGTGTCCCCGCACTCACAAAGTTCAGGGAATTGGCTCTGAACAATGTGGGGGCACCTTGGCTAGTGCCAGGGTGCCCACACACTAAGTAACTTTGCACCTAACCTTTACCAGGTAAAGGTTAGACATATAGGTGACTAATAAGTTACTTAAGTGCAGTGTAAAATGGCTGTGAAATAACGTGGACGTTATTTCACTCAGGCTGCAGTGGCAGGCCTGTGTAAGAATTGTCAGAGCTCCCTATGGGTGGCAAAAGAAATGCTGCAGCCCATAGGGATCTCCTGGAACCCCAATACCCTGGGTACCTCAGTACCATATACTAGGGAATTATAAGGGTGTTCCAGTAAGCCAATGTAAATTGGTAAAAATGGTCACTAGCCTGTTAGTGACAATTTGGAAAGAAATGAGAGAGCATAACCACTGAGGTTCTGATTAGCAGAGCCTCAGTGAGACAGTTAGTCACTACACAGGTAACACATTCAGGCACACTTATGAGCACTGGGGCCCTGGGTTACCAGGGTCCCAGTGACACATACAACTAAAACAACATATATACAGTGAAAAATGGGGGTAACATGCCAGGCAAGATGGTACTTTCCTACAGTGCCCTGTATGTGTTCCCTGTGTGATGCCTAACTGTCTCACTGACGCTCTGCTAACCAGAACCTCAGTGGTTATTCTCTCTCTGCTTTCCAAATTTGTCACTAAGAGGCTAGTGACTAAATTTACCAATTCACATTGGCATACTGGTACACCCATATATTTCCCTAGTATATGGTACTGAGGTGCCCAGGGTATTGGGGTTCCAAGAGATCCCTATGGGCTGCATCATTTCTTTTGCCACCCATAGGGAGCTCTGACAATTCTCACACAGGCCTGCCAGTGCAGCCTGAGTGAAATTACGTCCACGTTATTTCACAGCCATTTACCACTGCACTTAAGTAACTTATAAGTCACCTATATGTCTAACCTTCACCTGGTGAAGGTTGGGTGCAATTTTACTTAGTGTGTGGACTCACTGGCACTAGCCAAGGTGCCCCCACATCGTTCAGGGCAAATTCCCCGGACTTTGTGAGTGCAGGGACACCATTGCACGCGTGCACTGTACATAGGTCACTACCTATGTACAGCGTCACAATGGTAACTCCGAACATGGCCATATAACATGTCTAAGATCATGGAATTGTCACCCCAATACCATTCTGGAATTGGGGAGACAATTCCATGATCCTCCGGGTCTCTAGCACGGTACCCAGTGTGGGAAAGTACCATCTTGCCTGGCATGTTACCCCCATTTTTCACTGTATATATGTTGTTTTAGTTGTATGTGTCACTGGGACCCTGCCAGTGTAGGAAAGTACCATCTTGCCTGGCATGTTACCCCCATTTTTCACTGTATATATGTTGTTTTAGTTGTATGTGTCACTGGGACCTGGTAACCCAGGGCCCCAGTGCTCATAAGTGTGCCTGAATGTGTTACCTGTGTAGTGACTAAATGTCTCACTGAGGCTCTGCTAACCAGAACCTCAGTGGTTATGCTCTCTCTTTACAAATTGTGACTAACAGGCTAGTGACCAATTTTACCAATTTACATTGGCTTACTGGAACACCCTTATAATTCCCTAGTATATGGTACTGAGGTACCCAGGGTATTGGGGTTCCAGGAGATCCCTATGGGCTGCAGCATTTCTTTTGCCACCCATAGGGAGCTCTGACAATTCTTACACAGGCCTGCCACTGCAGCCTGAGTGAAATAACATCCACGTTATTTCACAGCCATTTTACACTGCACTTAAGTAACTTATAAGTCACCTATATGTCTAACCTTTACCTGGTAAAGGTTGGGTGCTAAGTTACTTAGTGTGTGGGCACCCTGGCACTAGCCAAGGTGCCCCCACATTGTTCAGGGCCAATTCCCCGGACTTTGTGAGTGCGGGGACACCATTACACTCGTGCACTACATATAGGTCACTACCTATATGTAGCTTCACAATGGTAACTCCGAATATGGCCACGTAACATGTCTATGATAATGGAATTGCCCCCTCTATGCCATCCTGGAATAGTTGGCACAATCCCATGATCCCAGTGGTCTGTAGCACAGACCCTGGTACTGCTAAACTGCCCTTCCTGGGGTTTCACTGCAGCTGCTGCTGCTGCCAACCCCTCAGACAGGCATCTGCCCTCCTGGGGTCCAGCCAGGCCTGGCCCAGGATGACAGAACAAAGAACTTCCTCTGAGAGAGGGTGTGACACCCTCTACCTTTGGAAAATGGTGTGAAGGCAGGGGAGGAGTAGCCTCCCCCAGCCTCTGGAAATGCTTTGTTGGGCACAGATGTGCCCAATTCTGCATAAGCCAGTCTACACCGGTTCAGGGGACCCCTTAGCCCTGCTCTGGCGTGAAACTGGACAAAGGAAAGGGGAGTGACCACTCCCCTGACCTGCTCCTCCCCTGGGAGGTGTCCAGAGCTCCTCCAGTGTGCTCCAGACCTCTGCCATCTTGGAAACAGAGGTGCTGCTGGCACACTGGACTGCTCTGAGTGGCCAGTGCCACCAGGTGACATCAGAGACTCCTTCTGATAGGTTCCTTCAGGTGTTGCTAGCCTATCCTCTCTCCTAGGTAGCCAAACCCTCTTTTCTGGCTATTTAGCGTCTCTGTCTCTGGGGAAACTTTAGATAACGAATGCAAGAGCTCATCCGAGTTCCTCTGCATCTCTCTCTTCACCTTCTGCCAAGGAATCGACTGCTGACCGTGCTGGAAGCCTGCAACACTGCAACAAAGTAGCAAAGACGACTACTGCAACTCTGTAACGCTGACCCTGCCGCCTTCTCGACTGTTTTCCTGGTGGTGCATGCTGTGGGGGTAGTCTGCCTCCTCTCTGCACTAGAAGCTCCGAAGAAATCTCCCGTGGGTCGACGGAATCTTCCCCCTGCAACCGCAGGCACCAAAAAGCTGCATTACCGGTTCCTTGGGTCTCCTCTCAGCACGACGAGCGAGGTCCCTCGAATCCAGCAACTCTGTCCAAGTGACTCCCACAGTCCAGTGACTCTTCAGTCCAAGTTTGGTGGAGGTAAGTCCTTGCCTCACCTCGCTAGACTGCATTGCTGGGAACCGCGACTTTTGCAGCTACTCCGGCCTCCGTGCACTTCCGGCGGAAATCCTTTGTGCACAGTCCAGCCTGGGTCCACGGCACTCTAACCTGCATTGCACGACCTCCCAAGTTGTTCTCCGGCGACGTGGGACTTCTTTGTGCGACTTCGGGTGAGCACCGTTTCACGCATCCTCGTAGTGCCTGTTTCTGGCACTTCTCCGGGTGCTACCTGCTGCTAAGAGGGCTTCTTGTCTTGCTCGACGTCCCCTCTACCTCCTGGTCCAATTTGCGACCTCCTGGGCCACAGCAGCATCCAAAAACGCTAACCGCATGATTTGCAGCTAGCAAGGCTTGTTGGCGTTCTTTCGGCGGAAAAACACTTCTGCACGACTCTACACGGCGAGAGGAATCTGTCCTCCAAAGGGGAAGTCTCTAGCCCTTTGCGTTCCTGCAGAAACAGCAGCTTCTTCTGTCCAGTAGAAGCTTCTTTGCACCCGCAGCTGGCATTTCCTGGGCATCTGCCCATCTCCGACTTGCTTGTGACTTTTGGACTTGGTCCCCTTGTTCCACAGGTACCCTAGATTGGAAATCCACAGTTGTTGCATTGTTGGTTTGTGTCTTTCCTGCATTATTCCTCTAACACGACTTCTTTGTCCTTAGGGGAACTTTAGTGCACTTTGCACTCACTTTTCAGGGTCTTGGGGAGGGTTATTTTTCTAACTCTCACTATTTTCTAATAGTCCCAGTGACCCTCTACAAGGTCACATAGGTTTGGGGTCCATTCGTGGTTCGCATTCCACTTTTGGAGTATATGGTTTGTGTTGCCCCTATCCCTATGTTTCCCCATTGCATCCTATTGTAACTATACATTGTTTGCACTGTTTTCTAAGACTATACTGCATATTTCTGCTATTGTGTATATATATCTTGTGTATATTTCCTATCCTCTCACTGAGGGTACACTCTAAGATACTTTGGCATATTGTCATAAAAATAAAGTTCCTTTATTTTTAGTATAACTGTGTATTGTGTTTTCTTATGATATTGTGCAAGTGACACTTGTGGTACTGTAGTAGCTTCACACGTCTCCTAGTTCAGCCTAAGCTGCTCTGCTAAGCTACCATTATCTATCAGCCTAAGCTGCTAGACACCCCATACACTAATAAGGGATAACTGGGCCTGGTGCAAGGTGCAAGTACCCCTAGGTACTCACTACAAGCCAGTCCAGCCTCCTACATTGGTTGTGCAGCGGTGGGATAAGTGCTTTGAGACTACTTACCACTCTTGTCATTATACTTTTCATAAGAGAAAAATATACAAAACAAGTTCAGTGTATATACACATTGCCAAAAAGTTTTGCATTTCCTCTTTTCACTCTTTTCTAAGTGCTGAAAAGTACTTCTAACTTTCTAAAAAGTTCTAAAAAGTTAAAAAAGTTTTTTTTCTCTGTCTTTCTAAAAGCTCTGACAAACTTTTTTCTCTTTTTCTATCACTTTAACTCTCTCTAAAGATGTCTGGCACAGGCCAAAATGTTGATCTGTCCAAACTTGCATATGATTACCTTAGCTGGAAAGGAGCAAGGAGTCTCTGCATAGAGAGAGCTTTGAGTGTAGGGAAGAATCCTTCCTTGGAATTGTTACTTAACATGCTTAGAGAACAGGATAAGGCTAGAAGTGCCCCATCTGTTGAAAAAGTAGCTAATGGTTCCCAATCTGATCCAGGGACTCCCCCAGGAAAAGATTCAGGAAAGAAACTTCCTAGCCTGCCCATTACTAGACAGTCTAGCATAGTTGGTAATGATGTTGAGTCACACCATACAAATAGTGTTGTCTCACATCATAGCAAAAGCATTTATTCTCACCACAGTGGTACTGATGTTTCTGTTAGCCAAGCTGTTAGGGTGCCCTCTGTAAGGGACAGGTCTCCTTCTGTCCATTCTCACCATACTTCTGTTTCAAGGCATTTCCCTCCCACCCACCCTGATGACAGATTGTTAGAAAGGGAGCTCAATAGATTGAGAGTGGAACAAACCAGACTGAAGCTCAAGAAGCAACAGCTGGATTTGGATAGACAGACTTTAGAAGCAGAGAAGGAGAGACAGGAACTGGGTTTAGAAACCCATGGTGGCAGCAGCAGTATTCCCCATAGTCATCCTGCAAAAGAGCATGATTCCAGGAATCTGCACAAGATAGTTCCCCCTTATAAGGAGGGAGATGACATTAACAAGTGGTTTGCTGCACTTGAGAGGGCCTGTGCTGTACAGGATGTCCCTCAAAGGCAGTGGGCTGCTATCCTATGGCTATCATTTAGTGGGAAAGGTAGGGATAGGCTCCTTACTGTGAAAGAAAATGAAGCTAACGATTACAAAGTTCTTAAGAATGCACTCCTGGATGGTTATGGCTTAACCACTGAACAATACAGGATGAAGTTCAGAGAGACCAAAAAGGAGTCTTCACAAGACTGGGTTGATTTCATTGACCATTCAGTGAAGGCCTTGGAGGGGTGGTTACATGGCAGTAAAGTTACTGATTATGACAGCCTATATAACTTGATCCTGAGAGAGCATATTCTTAATAATTGTGTGTCTGATTTGTTGCACCAGTACTTGGTGGACTCTGATCTGACCTCTCCCCAAGAATTGGGAAAGAAGGCAGACAAATGGGTCAGAACAAGGGTGAACAGAAAAGTTCATACAGGGGGTGACAAAGATGGCAACAAGAAGAAGGATGGTAAGTCTTCTGACAAGGGTGGGGACAAATCTAAAAATGAGTCTTCATCAGGCCCACAAAAACACTCTGGTGGGGGTGGTGGGCCCAAATCCTCTTCTAATCAAAACAAAGAAAAGAAACCATGGGGCTATTTATGTAAAATAAAAGGCCATTGGACAACAGATCCCAGTTGTCCAAAGAAAAGCACCAAGCCTCCTACCACTACAACCCCTACTGCTACACCTAGTGTCCCTACTAATAGCAGTGGTGGTGGGAGCAAACCTACTAATAGCCAATCCAAGGGAGTAGCTGGGCTCACTATTGGTAACTTAGTTGGGGTTGGCCTTGTTAGGGAGGCCACAGAGGCTGTGTTAGTCTCTGAGGGGGCTATTGATTGAGCCACCTTAGTTGCTGTCCCCTTAATATGGATAAGTACAAGCAGCTACCCCTAATAAATGGTGTTGAGGTTCAGGCCTACAGGGACACTGGAGCCAGTGTGACTATGGTCATAGAGAAACTGGTCCACCCTGAACAACACCTACTTGGTCACCAGTACCAAGTAACTGATGCTCACAACAACACACTTAGCCACCCCATGGCTGTTGTTAATCTCAACTGGGGGGGGGGGGTTACTGGTCCAAAGAAAGTTGTGGTAGCTTCAGATTTACCTGTAGACTGTCTATTAGGGAATGATTTGGAGACATCAGCTTGGTCAGATGTGGAGTTGGAGGCCCATGCAGCAATGCTGGGCATCCCAGGGCATATTTTTGCTTTGACAAGGGCTCAGGCCAAAAAGCAAAAAGGACAGGGAAGCTTGGATCCTGGAACAATGGACCAAGTGCTCCCTGAAGCTAGGGCTAGTAGAAGCAAACCACTTCCTACTATCCCTCCCTCTACAGTGGATTCAACTTCTGAGGAAGATGAATTCCCTCCCTGTGCAGAACCTACACCAGATGAGCTTCAAGCAGACACTGCTGAGCTTTTGGGTGAAGGGGGGCCTGCCAGGGAGGAGCTGAGTGTGGCACAGCAAACCTGTCCCACATTAGAGGGTCTCAGACAGCAAGCTGTCAAACAGGCTAATGGGGATGTCAGTGACTCTCACAGAGTTTACTGGGAGGACAACCTCTTGTACACTGAGGCAAGGGATCCTAAACCTGGAACTGCCAGGAGATTAGTGATCCCTCAGGAGTACAGAAAGTTCCTCCTAACTCTTGCACACGACATTCCCCTAGCTGGGCACCTGGGACAAATGAAAACTTGGGACAGACTGGTTCCATTGTTTCATTGGCCTAGGATGTCTGAGGACACAAAAGACTTTTGTAAGTCCTGTGAAACCTGTCAAGCCAGTGGCAAGACAGGTGGCTCCCCAAAGGCAGCCCTTATTCCACTGCCTGTGGTTGGGGTTCCCTTTGAAAGGGTAGGGGTTGACATAGTTGGCCCCCTTGACCCTCCTACTGCTTCAGGCAATAGGTTTATCTTGGTGGTAGTGGACCATGCCACAAGATATCCTGAAGCAATTCCTTTAAGGACCACTACAGTACCTGCAGTGGCAAAGGCCCTCCTAGGAATATTTTCTAGGGTGGGCTTCCCAAAGGAAGTAGTATCAGACAGGGGAAGCAATTTCATGTCTGCATACTTAAAGGCCATGTGGAAGGAGTGTGGTGTAACTTACAAGTTCACAACACCCTATCATCCACAAACAAATGGACTGGTGGAGAGATTTAATAAAACTCTCAAAGGCATGTTTATGGGTCTCCCTGAAAAACTCCGCAGGAGATGGGATATCCTTCTACCATGCCTCCTTTTTACCTACAGGGAGGTACCCCAGAAAGGAGTGGGCTTCAGCCCCTTTGAACTTCTTTTTGGACACCCTGTTAGGGGTCCACTCACACTTGTAAAGGAGGGTTGGGAACAACCTTTAAAAGCTCCTAAGCAGGATATTGTGGATTATGTACTTGGCCTCAGATCAAGGATGGCTGAGTACATGAAAAAGGCCAGCAAAAACCTTCAGGCCAGCCAAGAGCTCCAGAAGCAATGGCATGATCAGAAGGCTGTTTTGGTTCAGTACCAACCAGGGCAGAAAGTGTGGGTCTTGGAGCCTGTGGCCCCAAGAGCACTCCAAGATAAATGGAGTGGACCCGACACAACTGTTGAAAAGAAGGGAGAAGTCACCTATTTAGTTGACTTAGGCACTGCCAGGAGTCCCCTTAGGGTGCTCCATGTCAACCGCCTGAAACCCTACTATGACAGGGCTGATCTCACCCTGCACATGTCAACTGATGAGGGACAGGAAGAAGACAGTGATCCTCTACCTGATCTCTTCTCTTCCACAGAACAAGATGCTCTTGTGGAAGGTGTAGTTTTGGCTGATTGTCTTACTGCTGAGCAGAAAGACCTCTGCATAAATCTCCTGGGTCCGTTTTCTGAACTCTTCTCTACTCTGCCAGGTACCACTTCTTGGTGTGAGCACACTATAGATACTGGAGACAGCTTGCCTGTCAAAAGTAAGATCTATAGGCAGCCTGACCATGTCAGAGACTGCATAAAGCAAGAGGTGCAGAAAATGTTAGAAATGATAGTGGTTGAGCACTCTGAAAGTCCATGGGCCTCTCCTGTGGTACTTGTACCAAAACCTCATTCCAAGGATGGAAAGAAAGAAATGCGGTTTTGTGTAGACTACAGAGGTCTCAACCAGGAAACCAAAACTGATGCTCACCCTATACCCAGGGCAGATGAGCTCATAGATACACTGGCATCTGCCAAGTATCTAAGCACTTTTGACTTGACTGCAGGGTATTGGCAGATCAAATTATCAGAAGATGCAAAAGTTAAAACAGCATTTTCAACCATTGGAGGCCATTACCAATTCACAGTAATGCCTTTTGGATTGAAAAATGCACCTGCCACTTTTCAAAGGTTGGTGAACACAGTCCTGCAAGGGCTGGAAGCTTTTAGTGCAGCATATCTGGACGATATAGATGTCTTTAGCTCCAGCTGGGATGATCACCTGGTCCACCTATGGAAAGTTTTAGAGGCCCTGCAAAAGGCAGGCCTCACTATCAAGGCTTCAAAGTGCCAGATAGGGCAGCGGAAGGTGGTTTATCTGGGACACCTGGTTGGTGGAGAACAGATTGCACCACTTCAGGGGAAAATCCAAACTATTATAGATTGGGTTCCCCCTACTACTCAGACTCAAGTGAGAGCCTTTTTAGGCCTCACTGGGTACTATAGGAGGTTCATAAAGAACTATGGCTCCATTGCAGCCCCTCTTAATGACCTCACTTCAAAGAAAATGCCTAAGAAGGTATTATGGACAGCAAACTGTCAGAAAGCTTTTGAGGAGCTGAAGCAGGCCATGTGCTCTGCACCTGTCCTGAAAAGCCCCTGTTACTCTAAATAATTATGGGGGTCATTCTGACCCTGGCGGCCGGTGACCGCCAGGGTCACCGACCACGGGAGCACCGCCAACAGGCTGGCGGTGCTCCCAAGGGCATTCTGACCGCGGCGGTTCAGCCGCGGTCAGAAAGGGTAAACCGTCGGTCTCCCGCCAGTTTACCGCTGCCCCATTGAATCCTCCATGGCGGCGGAGCGCGCTCCGCCGCCATGGGGATTCAGACACCCCCTACCGCCATCCTGTTCATGGCGGGAAACCCGCCATGAACAGGATGGCGGTAGGGGGTGCCGCGGGGCCACTGGGGGCCCCTGCAGTGCCCATGCCAATGGCATGGGCACTGCAGGGGCCCCCAAAAGAGGGCCACACAAAGTATTTCAGTGTCTGCTTTGCAGACACTGAAATACGCGACGGGTGCAACTGCACCTGTCGCACCCCTGCAACTACGCCGGCTCAATTCTGATACTGCCAAACTGCCCTTCCTGGGGTTTCACTGCATCTGCTGCTGCTGCCAACCCCTCAGACAGGCATCTGCCCTCCTGGGGTCCAGCCAGGCCTGGCCCAGGATGGCAGAACAAAGAACTTCCTCTGAGAGAGGGTGTGACACCCTCTCCCTTTGGAAAATGGTGTGAAGGCAGGGGAGGAGTAGCCTCCCCCAGCCTCTGGAAATGCTTTGTAGGGCACAGATGTGCCCAATTCTGCATAAGCCAGTCTACACCGGTTCAGGGGACCCCTTAGCCCTGCTCTGGCGCGAAACTGGACAAAGGCAAGGGGAGTGACCACTCCCCTGACCTGCTCCTCCCCTGGGAGGTGTCCAGAGCTCCTCCAGTGTGCTCCAGACCTCTGCCATCTTGGAAACAGAGGTGCTGCTGGCACACTGGACTGCTCTGAGTGGCCAGTGCCACCAGGTGACGTCAGAGACTCCTTCTGATAGGCTCCTTCAGGTGTTGCTAGCCTATCCTCTCTCCTAGGTAGCCAAACCCTCTTTTCTGGCTATTTAGGGTCTCTGTCTCTGGGGAAACTTTAGATAACGAATGCAAGAGCTCATCCGAGTTCCTCTGCATCTCTCTCTTCACCTTCTGCCAAGGAATCGACTGCTGACCGCGCTGGAAGCCTGCACCACTGCAACAAAGTAGCAAAGACGACTACTGCAACTCTGTAACGCTGACCCTGCCGCCTTCTCAACTGTTTTCCTGGTGGTGCATGCTGTGGGGGTAGTCTGCCTCCTCTCTGCACTAGAAGCTCCGAAGAAATCTCCCGTGGGTCGACGGAATCTTCCCCCTGCAACCGTAGGCACCAAAAAGCTGCATTACCGGTTCCTTGGGTCTCCTCTCAGCACGACGAGCGAGGTCCCTCGAATCCAGCAACTCTGTCCAAGTGACTCCCACAGTCCAGTGACTCTTCAGTCCAAGTTTGGTGGAGGTAAGTCCTTGCCTCACCTCGCTAGACTGCATTGCTGGGAACCGCGACTTTTGCAGCTACTCCGGCCTCCATGCACTTCCGGCGGAAATCCTTTGTGCACAGTCCAGCCTGGGTCCACGGCACTCTAACCTGCATTGCACGACCTCCCAAGTTGTTCTCCGGCGACGTGGGACTTCTTTGTGCGACTTCGGGTGAGCACCATTTCACGCATCCTCGTAGTGCCTGTTTCTGGCACTTCTCCGGGTGCTACCTGCTGCTAAGAGGGCTCCTTGTCTTTCTCGACATCCCCTCTACCTCCTGGTCCAATTTGCGACCTCCTGGTCCCTCCTGGGCCACAGCAGCATCCAAAAACGCTAACCGCACGATTTGCAGCTAGCAAGGCTTGTTGGCGTTGTTTCGGCGGGAAAACACTTCTGCACGACTCTACACGGCGAGAGGAATCTGTCCTCCGAAGGGGAAGTCTTTAGCCTTTTGCGTTCCTGCAGAAACCGCAGCTTCTTCTGTCCAGTAGAAGCTTCTTTGCACCCGCAGCTGGCATTTCCTGGGCATCTGCCCATCTCCGACTTGCTTGTGACTTTTGGACTTGGTCCCCTTGTTCCACAGGTACCCTAGATTGGAAATCCACAGTTGTTGCATTGTTGGTTTGTGTCTTTCCTGCATTATTCCTCTAACACGACTTCTTTGTCCTTAGGGGAACTTTAGTGCACTTTGCACTCACTTTTCAGGGTCTTGGGGAGGGTTATTTTTCTAACTCTCACTATTTTCTAATAGTCCCAGCGACCCTCTACAAGGTCACATAGGTTTGGGGTCCATTCGTGGTTCGCATTCCACTTTTGGAGTATATGGTTTGTGTTGCCCCTATCCCTATGTTTCCCCATTGCATCCTATTGTAACTATACATTGTTTGCACTGTTTTCTAAGACTATACTGCATATTTTTGCTATTGTGCATATATATCTTGTGTATATTTCCTATCCTCTCACTGAGGGTACACTCTAAGATACTTTGGCATATTGTCATAAAAATAAAGTACCTTTATTTTTAGTATAACTGTGTATTGTGTTTTCTTATGATATTGTGCAAGTGACACTTGTGGTACTGTAGTAGCTTCACACGTCTCCTAGTTCAGCCTAAGCTGCTCTGCTAAGCTACCATTATCTATCAGCCTAAGCTGATAGACACCCTATACACTAATAAGGGATAACTGGGCCTGGTGCAAGGTGCAAGTACCCCTAGGTATTCACTACAAGCCAGTCCACCCTCCTACAGCCAGCCAGGGCCCCAGTGCTCATAAGTGTGCCTGAAAGTGCTACCTGTGTTATGACTAACTGTCTCACTGAGGCTCTGCTATCCAGAACCTCAGTGGTTATGCTCTCTCATTTCTTTCCAAATTGTCACTAACAGGCTAGTGACCAATTTTACCAATTCACATTGGCATACTGGAACACCCTTATAATTCCCTAGTATATGGTACTGAGGTACCCAGGGTATTGGGGTTCCAGGAGATCCCTATGGGCTGCAGCATTTATTTTGCCACCCATAGGGAGCTCTGACAATTCTACACAGGCCTGCCACTGCAGCCTGAGTGAAATATCGTCCACGTTATTTCACAGCCATTTACCACTGCACTTAAGTAACTTATAAGTCACCTATATGTCTAACCTTTACCTGGTAAAGGTTAGGTGCAAAGTTACCTAGTGTGTGGGCACCCTGGCACTAGCCAAGGTGCCTCCACATTGTTCAGGGCAAATTCCCCGGACTTTGTGAGTGCGGGGACACCATTACACACATGCACTACACATAGGTCACTATCTATGTGTAGCTTCACAATGGTAACTCCGAATATGGCCATGTAACATGTCTAAGATCATGGAATTGCCCCCTCTATGCCATCCTGGCATTGTTGGCACAATCCCATGATCCCACGGGTCTGTAGCACAGACCCTGGTACTACCTAACTGCCTTTTCAGGGGTTTCACTGCAGCTGCTGCTGCTGCCAACCCCTCAGACAGGTTTCTGCCCTCCTGGGGTCCAGCCAGGCTTGGCCCAGGAAGGCAGAACAAAGGACTTCCTCAGAGAGAGGGTGTTACACCCTCTCCCTTTGGAAAAAGGTGTTAAGGCAGGGGAGGAGTAGCCTCCCCCAGCCTCTGGAAATGCTTTCATGGGCACAGATGGTGCCCATTTCTGCATAAGCCAGTCTACATCGGTTCAGGGACCCCTCAGCCCTGCTCTGGCGCGAAACTGGACAAAGGAAAGGGGAGTGACCACTCCCCTGACCTGCATCTCCCCTGGGAGGTGCCCAGAGCTCCTCCAGTGTGCTCCAGGCCTCTGCCATCTAGGAAACAAAGGTGCTGCTGGCACACTGGACTGCTCTGAGTGGCCAGGGCCAGCAGGTGACGTCAGAGACTCCTTCTGATAGGCTCCTTCAGGTGTTGCTAGCCTATCCTCTCTCCTAAGTAGCCAAACCCTCTTTTCTGGCTATTTAGGGTCTCTGCTTTGGGGAATTCCTTAGATGACGAATGCAAGAGCTCATCAGAGTTCCTCTGCATCTCTCTCTTCACCTTCTGCCACGGAATCGACTGCTAACTGCGCTGGAAGCCTGCAAAACTGCAACAAAGTAGCAAAGACGACTACTGCGACGTTGTAACGCTGATCCTGCCGCCTTCTCGACTGTTTTCCTGGTGGTGCATGGTGTGGGGGTAGTCTGCCTCCTCTCTGCACTAGAAGCTCCAAAGAAATCTCCCGTGGGTCGACGGAATCTTCCCCCTGCAACCGCAGGCACAAAAGAACTGCATCACCGGTCCCCTGGGTCTCCTCTCAGCACGACGAGCGAGGTCCCTTGAATCCAGCAACTCTGTCCAAGTGACTCCCACAGTCCAGTGACTCTTCAGTCCAAGTTTGGTGGAGGTAAGTCCTTGCCTCCCCACGCCAGACTGCATTGCTGGGAACCACTTCTTTTGCAGCTACTCCAGCCTCTGTGCACTTCCGGCGGAAATCCTTTGTGCACAGCCAAGCCTGGGTCCACGGCACTCTAACCTGCATTGCACGACTTTCTAAGTTGTCCTCCGGCGGCGTTGGACTCCTTTGTGCAACTTCGGGTGAGCACCGTTTCACTCCTCTTCGTAGTGCCTGTTCTGGCACTTCTACGGGTGCTGCCTGCTTCTGAGAGGGCTCCTTGTCCTGCTGGATGCCCCCTCTGTCCCCTGACGCAATTGGCGACATCCTGGTCCCTCCTGGGCCACAGCAGCATCCAAAAAACCCTAACCGCACGATTTGCAGCTAGCAAAGCTTGTTGGCGGTCTTTCGGCGGGAAAACACTTCTGCACGACGTGGGAAATCCATCCTCCAAAGGGGAAGTTGCTAGCCCTTGTCGTTCCTGCAGAATCCTCAGCTTCTACTGCCTAGTAGCAGCTTCTTTGCACCCACAGCTGGCATTTCCTGGGCATCTGCCCATCTCCGACTTGCTTGTGACTTTTGGACTTGGTCCCCTTGTTCCAGAGGTACCCTCGTTTGGAAATCCATCGTTGTTGCATTGCTGGTTTGTGTCTTTCCTGCAGAATTCCCCTATCACGACTTCTGTGCTCTTTGGGGAACTTTAGTGCACTTTGCACTCACTTTTCAGGGTCTTGGGGTGGGCTATTTTTCTAACCCTCACTGTTTTCTTACAGTCCCAGCGACCCTCTACAAGGTCACATAGGTTTGGGGTCCATTCGTGGTTCGCATTCCACTTTTGGAGTATATGGTTTGTGTTGCCCCTATCCCTATGTATCCCCATTGCATCCTATTGTAACTATACATTGTTTGCACTGTTTTCTAAGACTATACTGCATATTTTTGGTATTGTGTACATATATCTTGTGTATATTTGCTATCCTCATACTGAGGGTACTCACTGAGATACTTTGGCATATTGTCATAAAAATAAAGTACCTTTATTTTTAGTATATCTGTGTATTGTGTTTTCTTATGATATTGTGCAAGTGACACTAGTGGTGCTGTAGGAGCTTCACTCGTCTTCTAGTTCAGCCTAAGCTGCTCTGCTAAGCTACCATTATCTATCAGCCTAAGCTGCTAGACACCCTATACACTAATAAGGGATACCTGGGCCTGGTGCAAGGTGTAAGTACCCCTTGGTACTCACTACAAGCCAGTCCAGCCTCCTACATTGGTTGTGCAGCGGTGGGATAAGTACTTTGCAACTACTTACCACTTTTGTCACTGTACTTTTCATAAGAGAAAAATATACAAAACAAGTTCAGTGTATGTACACCTAACCAAAACGTTTTGCTTTCCTCCTTTCACTTCTTTGCTAAAGTGCTGAAAAGTACTTCTAAACTTTCTAAAAGTTCTTAAAAAGTTTTAAAAGTTTTTTTTCTGTCTTTCCAAAAGTTCTGAAAAACGTTTTCTTCACTTTTTCTGTCACTTAAACACTTTCTAAAATGTCTGGCACAGGCCAAACTGTTGATCTGTCCAAACTTGCTTGTGATCACCTTAACTGGAAAGGAGCAAGGAGTCTCTGCATAGAAAGAGGTTTAAGTGTAGGGAAGAATCCCTGTAGAGAACTGTTGGTTAACATGCTTGTTGAACAGGATAAGGCCAGAGGTGGCACTTCTGTTGAAAAGTTAGCTGATGGTTCCCAATCTGATCCTGGGGCACCCCTAGCAAAAGATGTAGAAGGGAAACTTCCTAGCCTGCCCATTAGCAGACAACCTAGCATAGTTGGTGGTCATGTTGAGTCACATCATACAGATAGTGTGGTCTCACATCACAGTAAGAGTATTCCTTCTCATCATAGTAGAAGTGCTGTTTCTGTTAGCCAAGCTGTTAGGGTGCCATCTGTTAGGGCCAGGTCTCCTTCTGTCCATTCTCATCATACTTCTGTTTCAAGACATGTCCCTCCCACCCACACTGATGACAGAGTGTTAGAAAGGGAGCTCAATAGATTGAGAGTGGAGGAATCCAGGCTGAAGCTCAAGAAGCAACAGCTGGATTTAGATAGGCAGTCCTTAGAAATTGAAAGAGAAAGACAGAAAATTGGGTTGGAAACCCATGGTGGCAGCAGCAGCATCCAAAAACCCTAACCGCACGATTTTCAGCTAGCAAAGCTTGTTGGCGGTCTTTCGGCGGGAAAACACTTCTGCACGACGTGGGAAATCCATCCTCCAAAGGGGAAGTTGCTAGCCCTTGTCGTTCCTGCAGAATCCTCAGCTTCTACTGCCTAGTAGCAGCTTCCTTGCACCCACAGCTGGCATTTCCTGGGCATCTGCCCATCTCCGACTTGCTTGTGACTTTTGGACTTGGTCCCCTTGTTCCAGAGGTACCCTCGTTTGGAAATCCATCGTTGTTGCATTGCTGGTTTGTGTCTTTCCTGCAGAATTCCCCTATCACGACTTCTGTGCTCTTTGGGGAACTTTAGTGCACTTTGCACTCACTTTTCAGGGTCTTGGGGTGGGCTATTTTTCTAACCCTCACTGTTTTCTTACAGTCCCAGCGACCCTCTACAAGGTCACATAGGTTTGGGGTCCATTCGTGGTTCGCATTCCACTTTTGGAGTATATGGTTTGTGTTGCCCCTATCCCTATGTGTCTCCATTGCATCCTATTGTAACTATACATTGTTTGCACTGTTTTCTAAGACTATACTGCATTTTTTTGGTATTGTGTACATATATCTTGTGTATATTTGCTATCCTCATACTGAGGGTACTCACTGAGATACTTTGGCATATTGTCATAAAAATAAAGTACCTTTATTTTTAGTATATCTGTGTATTGTGTTTTCTTATGATATTGTGCAAGTGACACTAGTGGTGCTGTAGGAGCTTCACTCGTCTCCTAGTTCAGCCTAAGCTGCTCTGCTAAGCTACCATTATCTATCAGCCTAAGCTGCTAGACACCCTATACACTAATAAGGGATACCTGGGCCTGGTGCAAGGTGTAAGTACCCCTTGGTACTCACTACAAGCCAGTCCAGCCTCCTACATTGGTTGTGCAGCGGTGGGATAAGTACTTTGCAACTACTTACCACTTTTGTCACTGTACTTTTCATAAGAGAAAAATATACAAAACAAGTTCAGTGTATGTACACCTAACCAAAACGTTTTGCTTTCCTCCTTTCACTTCTTTGCTAAAGTGCTGAAAAGTACTTCTAAACTTTCTAAAAGTTCTTAAAAAGTTTTAAAAGTTTTTTTTCTGTCTTTCCAAAAGTTCTGAAAAACGTTTTCTTCACTTTTTCTGTCACTTAAACACTTTCTAAAATGTCTGGCACAGGCCAAACTGTTGATCTGTCCAAACTTGCTTATGATCACCTTAACTGGAAAGGAGCAAGGAGTCTCTGCATAGAAAGAGGTTTAAGTGTAGGGAAGAATCCCTGTAGAGAACGGTTGGTTAACATGCTTGTTGAACAGGATAAGGCCAGAGGTGGCACTTCTGTTGAAAAGTTAGCTGATGGTTCCCAATCTGATCCTGGGGCACCCCTAGCAAAAGATGTAGAAGGGAAACTTCCTAGCCTGCCCATTAGCAGACAACCTAGCATAGTTGGTAGTGATGTTGAGTCACATCATACAGATAGTGTGGTCTCACATCACAGTAAGAGTATTCCTTCTCATCATAGTAGAAGTGCTGTTTCTGTTAGCCAAGCTATTAGGGTGCCATCTGTTAGGGCCAGGTCTCCTTCTGTCCATTCTCATCATACTTCTGTTTCAAGACATGTCCCTCCCACCCACACTGATGACAGAGTGTTAGAAAGGGAGCTCAATAGATTGAGAGTGGAGGAATCCAGGCTGAAGCTCAAGAAGCAACAGCTGGATTTAGATAGGCAGTCCTTAGAAATTGAAAGAGAAAGACAGAAAATTGGGTTGGAAACCCATGGTGGCAGCAGCAGTATTCCCCATAGTCATCCTGCAAGAGAGCATGATTCTAGGAATCTGCATAAGATAGTTCCCCCTTATAAGGAGGGGGATGACATTAACAAGTGGTTTGCTGCACTTGAGAGGGCCTGTGTTGTACAGGATGTCCCTCAAAGGCAGTGGGCTGCTATCCTATGGCTATCATTTAATGGAAAGGGTAGGGATAGGCTCCTTACTGTGAAAGAAAGTGATGCCAATAATTTTACAGTTCTTAAGAATGCACTCCTGGATGGTTATGGCTTAACCACTGAACAGTACAGGATGAAGTTCAGAGAGACCAAAAAGGAGTCTTCACAAGACTGGGTAGACTTTGTTGACCATTCAGTGAAGGCCTTGGAGGGGTGGTTACATGGCAGTAAAGTTACTGATTATGAAAGCCTGTATACCTTGATCCTGAGAGAGCATATTCTTAATAATTGTGTGTCTGATTTGTTGCACCAGTACTTGGTGGACTCTGATCTGACCTCTCCCCAAGAATTGGGAAAGAAGGCAGACAAATGGGTCAGAACAAGGGTGAACAGAAAAGTTCATACAAGGGGTGACAAAGATGGCAATAAGAAGAAGGATGGTAAGTCTTCTGACAAGGGTGGGGACAAATCTAAAAATGAGTCTTCATCAGGCCCACAAAAACACTCTGGTGGGGGTGGTGGGCCCAAATCCTCTTCAAATCAAAACAAAGAAAAGAAACCATGGTGCTATTTATGTAAAATAAAAGGCCATTGGACAACAGATCCCAGTTGTCCAAAGAAAAGCACCAAGCCTCCTACCACTACAACCCCTACTGCTACACCTAGTGTCCCTACTAATAGCAGTGGTGGTGGGAGCAAACCTACTAATAGCCAATCCAAGGAAGTAGCTGGGCTCACTATTGGTAACTTAGTTGGGGTTGGTCTGATTAGGGAGACCACAGAGGCTGTGTTAGTCTCTGAGGGGGCTATTGATTTAGCCACCTTGGTTGCTTGTCCCCTTAACATGGATAAGTACAAGCAACTACCCCTAATAAATGGTGTTGAGGTTCAGGCCTACAGGGACACTGGTGCCAGTGTTACAATGGTAATAGAGAAACTGGTCCACCCTGAACAACACCTACTTGGTCACCAGTACCAAGTAACCGATGCTCATAACAACACCCTTAGCCACCCCATGGCTGTTGTGAATCTCAACTGGGGGGGGGTTACTGGCCCAAAGAAAGTTGTGGTTGCCTCAGATTTACCTGTAGACTGTCTATTAGGGAATGATTTAGAGACATCACCTTGGGCAGAAGTGGAGTTGGAGGCTCATGCAGCAATGCTGGGCATTCCAGGGCATATTTTTGCTTTGACCAGGGCTCAGGCCAAAAAGCAAAACGGACAGGGTGACTTGGATCCTGGAAGAATGGACCAAGTGTTCCCTAAAGCTAGGGGTAGCAAAGGTAAATCAGTACCTAATATCCCTCCCTCTATAGTGGATTCTACTTCTGAGGAAGAAGAATTTCCACCCTGTGCAGAACCTACACCAGAGGAGTTGGAAGCAGACACTGCTGAGCTTTTGGGTGAAGGGGGGCCTGCCAGGGAGGAGCTGAGTGTGGCACAGCAGACCTGTCCCACACTAGAGGGTCTAAGACAACAAGCTGTCAAACAAGCAAATGGGGATGTCAGAGACTCTCACAGAGTTTACTGGGAGGACAACCTCTTGTTCACTGAAGCAAGGGATCCAAAACCTGGAGCTGCCAGGAGATTGGTGATTCCTCAGGAGTACAGAAAGTTCCTCCTAACTCTTGCTCACGACATTTCCTTAGCTGGACATTTGGGGCAAATGAAAACTTGGGACAGGCTTGTTCCCCTGTTTCATTGGCCTAGAATGTCAGAGGACACAAAGGAATTTTTTAAGTCCTGTGAAACCTGTCAAGCCAGTGGCAAGACAGGTGGCACTCCAAAGGCACCCCTTATTCCACTACCTGTGGTTGGGGTTCCCTTTGAAAGGGTAGGGGTTGACATAGTTGGCCCCCTTGACCCTCCTACTGCTTCAGGCAATAGGTTTATCTCAGTGGTAGTGAACCATGCCACCAGATATCCTGAAGCAATTCCTCTAAGGACAACTACAGCTCCTGCAGTGGCAAAGGCCCTCCTGGGAATCTCTTCCAGGGTGGGCTTCCCAAAAGAGGTGGTATCAGACAGGGGAAGCAATTTCATGTCTGCTTACTTAAAAGCCATGTGGAAGGAGTGTGGTGTGACATACAAGTTCACTACACCCTATCATCCACAAACAAATGGAATGGTGGAGAGATTTAACAAAACTCTCAAAGGCATGATTATGGGACTCCCTGAAAAACTCCGCAGGAGATGGGATATCCTTTTACCATGCCTCCTTTTTGCTTACAGGGAGGTACCCCAGAAAGGAGTGGGCTTCAGCCCCTTTGAACTCCTATTTGGTCACCCTGTGAGAGGTCCTCTAACACTTGTTAAGGAGGGTTGGGAACAACCTTTAAAAGCTCCAAAACAAGACATAGTGGACTATGTACTTGGCCTCAGATCAAGGATGTCTGAGTACATGAAAAAGGCCAGTAAAAACCTTCAGGCCAGCCAAGAGCTCCAGAAGCAATGGCATGATCAGAAGGCTGTTTTGGTTCAGTACCAACCAGGGCAGAAAGTGTGGGTCTTGGAGCCTGTGGCCCCAAGAGCACTCCAAGATAAATGGAGTGGACCCCACAAAATTGTTGAAAAGAAGGGTGAAGTCACCTACTTAGTTGACTTAGGCACTGCCAGGAGTCCCCTTAGGGTGCTCCATGTCAATCGCCTGAAACCCTACTATGACAGGGCTGATCTCACCCTGCTCATGGCAACTGATGAGGGACAGGAAGAAGAGAGTGACCCTCTCCCTGATCTATTCTCTTCCACAGAACAAGATGCTCTAGTGGAAGGGGTTGTACTGGCAGATTGTCTTACTGCTGAGCAGAAAGACCTCTGCATAAATCTCCTGGGTCCGTTTTCTGAACTCTTCTCTACTGTGCCAGGTACCACTTCTTGGTGTGAGCACACTATAGATACTGGATACAGCTTGCCTGTCAAAAGTAAGATCTATAGGCAGCCTGACCATGTCAGAGACTGCATAAAGCAAGAGGTGCAGAAAATGTTAGAACTGATAGTGGTTGAGCACTCTGAAAGTCCATGGGCCTCTCCTGTGGTACTTGTACCAAAACCTCATTCCAAGGATGGAAAGAAAGAAATGCGGTTTTGTGTAGACTACAGAGGTCTCAACCAGGAAACCAAAACTGATGCTCACCCTATACCCAGGGCAGATGAGCTCATAGATACACTGGCATCTGCCAAGTATCTAAGCACTTTTGACTTGACTGCAGGGTATTGGCAGATCAAATTATCAGAAGATGCAAAAGTTAAAACAGCATTTTCAACCATTGGAGGCCATTACCAATTCACAGTAATGCCTTTTGGATTGAAAAATGCACCTGCCACTTTTCAAAGGTTGGTGAACACAGTCCTGCAAGGGCTGGAAGCTTTTAGTGCAGCATATCTGGACGATATAGATGTCTTTAGCTCCAGCTGGGATGATCACCTGGTCCACCTATGGAAAGTTTTAGAGGCCCTGCAAAAGGCAGGCCTCACTATCAAGGCTTCAAAGTGCCAGATAGGGCAGCGGAAGGTGGTTTATCTGGGACACCTGGTTGGTGGAGAACAGATTGCACCACTTCAGGGGAAAATCCAAACTATTATAGATTGGGTTCCCCCTACTACTCAGACTCAAGTGAGAGCCTTTTTAGGCCTCACTGGGTACTATAGGAGGTTCATAAAGAACTATGGCTCCATTGCAGCCCCTCTTAATGACCTCACTTCAAAGAAAATGCCTAAGAAGGTATTATGGACAGCAAACTGTCAGAAAGCTTTTGAGGAGCTGAAGCAGGCCATGTGCTCTGCACCTGTCCTGAAAAGCCCCTGTTACTCTAAATAATTATGGGGGTCATTCTGACCCTGGCGGCCGGTGACCGCCAGGGTCACCGACCACGGGAGCACCGCCAACAGGCTGGCGGTGCTCCCAAGGGCATTCTGACCGCGGCGGTTCAGCCGCGGTCAGAAAGGGTAAACCGGCGGTCTCCCGCCAGTTTACCGCTGCCCCATTGAATCCTCCATGGCGGCGGAGCGCGCTCCGCCGCCATGGGGATTCAGACACCCCCTACCGCCATCCTGTTCATGGCGGGAAACCCGCCATGAACAGGATGGCGGTAGGGGGTGCCGCGGGGCCCCTGGGGGCCCCTGCAGTGCCCATGCCAGTGGCATGGGCACTGCAGGGGCCCCCGTAAGAGGGCCCCACAAAGTATTTCAGTGTCTGCTTTGCAGACACTGAAATACGCGACGGGTGCAACTGCACCCGTCGCACCCCTGCAACTACGCCGGCTCAATTCTGAGCCGGCGTCCTCGTTGCAGGGGCATTTCCGCTGGGCCGGCGGGAGCTCTTTTGGAGAGCGCCCGCCGGCCCAGCGGAAATGTAAGAATGGCCGCCGCAGTCATTTGACCGCGGTGCGGTCATTTGTCGGCGGTACCTTGGCGGACGGCCTCCGCCGTCCGCCAAGGTCAGAATCAGGGCCTATATGTCCAAACTGATGCATGTGAATTAGGGGTAGGGGCAGTCTTATCACAACTTAATTCTGAGGGCCAGGATCAACCTGTTGCTTTTATCAGCAGGAGGTTGACCCCTAGAGAAAAGCATTGGTCTGCCATAGAGAGGGAGGCCTTTGCTGTGGTTTGGGCTCTAAAGAAGTTGAGGCCATACCTGTTTGGCACTCACTTCATTGTTCAGACAGACCACAAACCTCTACTTTGGCCAAAACAAATGAAAGGTGAAAATCCTAAATTGTTGAGGTGGTCCATATCCCTACAGGGAATGGACTATACAGTGGAACATAGACCTGGGAGTACCCACTCCAATGCAGATGGGCTCTCCAGATATTTCCACTTAGACAATGAAGACCCATCAGGTAATGACTAGTCTTATTGTCCTTCGTTTGGGGGGGGGGGTAGTGTAGGAAAGTACCATCTTGCCTGGCATGTTACCCCCATTTTTCACTGTATCTATGTTGTTTTAGTTGTATGTGTCACTGGGACCCTGCCAGCCAGGGCCCCAGTGCTCATAAATGTGCCTGAAAGTGTTACCTGTGTTATGACTAACTGTCTCACTGAGGCTCTGCTATCCAGAACCTCAGTGGTTATGCTCTCTCATTTCTTTCCAAATTGTCACTAACAGGCTAGTGACCAATTTTACCAATTCACATTGGCATACTGGAACACCCTTATAATTCCCTAGTATATGGTACTGAGGTACCCAGGGTATTGGGGTTCCAGGAGATCCCTATGGGCTGCAGCATTTCTTTTGCCACCCATAGGGAGCTCTGACAATTCTACACAGGCCTGCCACTGCAGCCTGAGTGAAATAACGTCCACGTTATTTCACAGCCATTTACCACTGCACTTAAGTAACTTATAAGTCACCTATATGTTTACCCTTTACCTCCTAAGTTACTGGTAAAGGTTAGGTGCAAAGTTACTTAGTGTGTGGGCACCCTGGCTCTAGCCAAGGTGCCCCCACATTGTTCAGGGCAAATTTCCCGGACTTTGTGAGTGCGGGGACACCATTACACGCGTGCACTACACATAGGTCACTACCTATGTGTAGCTTCACAATGGTAACTCCGAATATGGCCATGTAACATGTCTAAGATCATGGAATTGCCCCCTTTATGCCATCCTGGCATTGTTGGCACAATCCCATGATCCCACGGGTCTGTAGCACACACCCTGGTACTGCCAAACTGCCTTTTCAGGGGTTTCACTGCAGCTGCTGCTGCTGCCAACCCCTCAGACAGGTTTCTGCCCTCATGGGGTCCAGCCAGGCTTAGCCCAGGAAGGCAGAACAAAGGACTTCCTCAGAGAGAGGGTGTTACTCCCTCTCCCTTTGGAAAAAGGTGTTAAGGCAGGGGAGGGGTAGCCTCCCCCAGCCTCTGGAAATGCTTTCATGGGCACAGATGGTGCCCATTTCTGCATAAGCCAGTCTACACCGGTTCAGGGACCCCTCAGCCCTGCTCTGGCGTGAAACTGGACAAAGGAAAGGGGAGTGACCACTCCCCTGACCTGCACCTCTCCTGGGAGGTGCCCAGAGCTCCTCCAGTGTGCTCCAGACCTCTGCCATCTTGGAAACAGAGGTGCTGCTGGCACACTGGACTGCTCTGAGTGGCCAGGGCCAGCAGGTGACGTCAGAGACTCCTCCTGATAGGCTCCTTCAGGTGTTGCTAGCCTATCCTCTCTCCTAAGTAGCCAAACCCTCTTTTCTGGCTATTTAGGGTCTCTGCTTTGGGGAATTCCTTAGATAACGAATGCAAGAGCTCATCAGAGTTCCTCTGCATCTCTCTCTTCACCTTCTGCCACGGAATCGACAGCTGACTGCGCTGGAAGCCTGCAAAACTGCAACAAAGTAGCAAAGATGACTACTGCAACCTTGTAACGCTGATCCTGCCGCCTTCTCGACTGTTTTCCTGGTGGTGCATGCTGTGGGGGTAGTCTGCCTCCTCTCTGCACTAGAAGCTCCGAAGAAATCTCCCGTGGGTCGACGGAATCTTCCCCCTGCAACCGCAGGCACCAAAAAGCTGCATTACCGGTCCCTTGGGTCTCCTCTCAGCACGACGAGCGAGGTCCCTCGAATCCAGCAACTCTGTCCAAGTGACTCCCACAGTCCATTGACTCTTCAGTCCAAGTTTGGTGGAGGTAAGTCCTTGCCTCCCCACGCCAGACTGCATTGCTGGGAACCGCATCTTTTGCAGCTACTCTGGCCTTTGTGCACTTCCGGCAGAAATCCTTTGTGCGCACCCAAGCCTGGGTCCACAGCACTCTAACCTGCATTGCACGACTTTCTAAGTTGTCCTCCGGCGGCGTGGGACTCCTTTGTGCAACTTCAGGTGAGCACCATTTCACTCCTCTTTGTAGTAACTGTTCTGGCACTTCTACGGGTGCTGCCTGCTTCTGAGAGGGCTCCTTGTCCTGCTGGATGCCCCCTCTGTCCCCTGACGCAATTGGCGACATCCTGGTCCCTCCTGGGCCACAGCAGTATCCAAAAACCCTAACCGCACGATTTGCAGCTAGCAAAGCTTGTTGGCGGTCTTTCGGCGGGAAAACACTTCTGCACGACGTGGGAAATCCATCCTCCAAAGGGGAAGTTTCTAGCCCTTGTCGTTCCTGCAGAATCCTCAGCTTCTACTGCCTAGTAGCAGCTTCTTTGCACCCACAGCTGGCATTTCCTGGGCATCTGCCCATCTCCGACTTGCTTGTGACTTTTGGACTTGGTCCCCTTGTTCCAGAGGTACCCTCGTTTGGAAATCCATCGTTGTTGCATTGCTGGTTTGTGTCTTTCCTGCAGAATTCCCCTATCACGACTTCTGTGCTCTTTGGGGAACTTTAGTGCACTTTGCACTCACTTTTCAGGATCTTGGGGTGGGCTATTTTTCTAACCCTCACTGTTTTCTTACAGTCCCAGCGACCCTCTACAAGGTCACATAGGTTTGGGGTCCATTCGTGGTTCGCATTCCACTTTTGGAGTATATGGTTTGTGTTGCCCCTATCCCTATGTGTCCCCATTGCATCCTATTGTAACTATACATTGTTTGCACTGTTTTCTAAGACTATACTGCATATTTTTGGTATTGTGTACATATATCTTGTGTATATTTGCTATCCTCATACTGAGGGTACTCACTGAGATACTTTGGCATATTGTCATAAAAATAAAGTACCTTTATTTTTAGTATATCTGTGTATTGTGTTTTCTTATGATATTGTGCAAGTGACACTAGTGGTACTGTAGGAGCTTCACTCGTCTCCTAGTTCAGCCTAAGCTGCTCTGCTAAGCTACCATTATCTATCAGCCTAAGCTGCTAGACACCCTATACACTAATAAGGAATACCTGGGCCTGGTGCAAGGTGTAAGTACCCCTTGGTACTCACTACCAGTCCAGCCTCCTACATTGGTTGTGCAGCGGTGGGATAAGTACTTTGCAACTACTTACCACTTTTGCCACAGTACTTTTCATAAGAGAAAAATATACAAAACAAGTTCAGTGTTTGTACACCTAACCAAAAAGTTTTGCTTTCCTCCTTTCACTTCTTTGCTAAAGTGCTGAAAAGTACTTCTAAACTTTCTAAAATTTCTTTAAAAGTTTTAAAAGTTTTTTTTCTGTCTTTCCAAAAGTTCTGAAAAACGTTTTCTTCACTTTTTCTGTCACTTAAACACTTTCTAAAATGTCTGGCACAGGCCAAACTGTTGATCTGTCCAAACTTGCTTATGATCACCTTAGCTGGAAAGGAACAAGGAGTCTCTGCATAGAAAGAGGTTTAAGTGTAGGGAAGAATCCCTGTAGAGAACTGTTGGTTAACATGCTTGTTGAACAGGATAAGGCCAGAGGTGGCACTTCTGTTGAAAAGTTAGCTTATGGTTCCCAATCTGATCCTGGGGCACCCCTAGCAAAAGATGTAGAAGGGAAACTTCCTAGCCTGCCCATTAGCAGACAACCTAGCATAGTTGGTAGTGATGTTGAGTCACATCATACAGATAGTGTGGTCTCATCACAGTAAGAGTATTCCTTCTCATCATAGTAGAAGTGCTGTTTCTGTTAGCCAAGCTGTTAGGGTGCCATCTGTTAGGGCCAGGTCTCCTTCTGTCCATTCTCATCATACTTCTGTTTCAAGACATGTCCCTCCCACCCACACTGATGACAGAGTGTTAGAAAGGGAGCTCAATAGATTGAGAGTGGAGGAATCCAGGCTGAAGCTCATGAAGCAACAGCTGGATTTAGATAGGCAGTCCTTAGAAATTGAAAGAGAAAGACAGAAAATTGGGTTGGAAACCCATGGTGGCAGCAGCAGTATTCCCCATAGTCATCCTGCAAGAGAGCATGATTCTAGGAATCTGCATAAGATAGTTCCCCCTTATAAGGAGGGGGATGACATTAACAAGTGGTTTGCTGCACTTGAGAGGGCCTGTGTTGTACAGGATGTCCCTCAAAGGCAGTGGGCTGCTATCCTATGGCTATCATTTAGTGGAAAGGGTAGGGATAGGCTCCTTACTGTGAAAGAAAGTGATGCCAATAATTTTACAGTTCTTAAGAATGCACTCCTGGATGGTTATGGCTTAACCACTGAACAGTACAGGATGAAGTTCAGAGAGACCAAAAAGGAGTCTTCACAAGACTGGGTAGACTTTGTTGACCATTCAGTGAAGGCCTTGGAGGGGTGGTTACATGGCAGTAAAGTTACTGATTATGAAAGCCTGTATAACTTGATCCTGAGAGAGCATATTCTTAATAATTGTGTGTCTGATTTGTTGCACCAATACTTGCTGGACTCTGATCTGACCTCTCCCCAAGAATTGGGAAAGAAGGCAGACAAATAGGTCAGAACAAGGGTGAACAGAAAAGTTCATACAGGGGGTGACAAAGATGGCAATAAGAAGAAGGATGGTAAGTCTTCTGACAAGGGTGGGGACAAATCTAAAAATGAGTCTTCATCAGGCCCACAAAAACACTCTGGTGGGGGTGGTGGGCCCAAATCCTCTTCAAATCAAAACAAAGAAAAGAAACCATGGTGCTATTTATGTAAAATAAAAGGCCATTGGACAACAGATCCCAGTTGTCCAAAGAAAAGCACCAAGCCTCCTACCACTACAACCCCTACTGCTACACCTAGTGTCCCTACTAATAGCAGTGGTGGTGGGAGCAAACCTACTAATAGCCAATCCAAGGAAGTAGCTGGGCTCACTATTGGTAACTTAGATGGGGTTGGTCTGATTAGGGAGACCACAGAGGCTGTGTTAGTCTCTGAGGGGGCTATTGATTTAGCCACCTTGGTTGCTTGTCCCCTTAACATGGATAAGTACAAGCAACTACCCCTAATAAATGGTGTTGAGGTTCAGGCCTACAGGGACACTGGTGCCAGTGTTACAATGGTAATAGAGAAACTGGTCCACCCTGAACAACACCTACTTGGTCACCAGTACCAAGTAACCGATGCTCATAACAACACCCTTAGCCACCCCATGGCTGTTGTGAATCTCAACTGGGGGGGGGTTACTGGCCCAAAGAAAGTTGTGGTTGCCTCAGATTTACCTGTAGACTGTCTATTAGGGAATGATTTAGAGACATCAGCTTGGGCAGAAGTGGAGTTGGAGGCTCATGCAGCAATGCTGGGCATTCCAGGGCATATTTTTGCTTTGACCAGGGCTCAGGCCAAAAAGCAAAACGGACAGGGTGACTTGGATCCTGGAAGAATGGACCAAGTGTTCCCTAAAGCTAGGGGTAGCAAAGGTAAATCAGTACCTAATATCCCTCCCTCTACAGTGGATTCTACTTCTGAGGAAGAAGAATTTCCACCCTGTGCAGAACCTACACCAGAGGAGTTGGAAGCAGACACTGCTGAGCTTTTGGGTGAAGGTGGGCCTGCCAGGGAGGAGCTGAGTGTGGCACAGCAGACCTGTCCCACACTAGAGGGTCTAAGACAACAAGCTGTCAAACAAGCAAATGGGGATGTCAGTGACTCTCACAGAGTTTACTGGAAGGACAATCTCTTGTACACTGAAGCAAGGGATCCAAAACCTGGAGCTGCCAGGAGATTGGTGATTCCTCAGGAGTACAGAAAGTTCCTCCTAACTCTTGCTCACGACATTTCCTTAGCTGGACATTTGGGGCAAATGAAAACTTGGGACAGGCTTGTTCCCCTGTTTCATTGGCCTAGAATGTCAGAGGACACAAAGGAATTTTGTAAGTCCTGTGAAACCTGTCAAGCCAGTGGCAAGACAGGTGGCACTCCAAAGGCACCCCTTATTCCACTACCTGTGGTTGGGGTTCCCTTTGAAAGGGTAGGGGTTGACATAGTTGGCCCCCTTGACCCTCCTACTGCTTCAGGCAATAGGTTTATCTCAGTGGTAGTGAACCATGCCACCAGATATCCTGAAGCAATTCCTCTAAGGACAACTACAGCTCCTGCAGTGGCAAAGGCCCTCCTGGGAATCTCTTCCAGGGTGGGCTTCCCAAAAGAGGTGGTATCAGACAGGGGAAGCAATTTCATGTCTGCTTACTTAAAAGCCATGTGGAAGGAGTGTGGTGTGACATACAAGTTCACTACACCCTATCATCCACAAACAAATGGAATGGTGGAGAGATTTAACAAAACTCTCAAAGGCATGATTATGGGACTCCCTGAAAAACTCCGCAGGAGATGGGATATCCTTTTACCATGCCTCCTTTTTGCTTACAGGGAGGTACCCCAGAAAGGAGTGGGCTTCAGCCCCTTTGAACTCCTATTTGGTCACCCTGTGAGAGGTCCTCTAACACTTGTTAAGGAGGGTTGGGAACAACCTTTAAAAGCTCCAAAACAAGACATAGTGGACTATGTACTTGGCCTCAGATCAAGGATGTCTGAGTACATGAAAAAGGCCAGTAAAAACCTTCAGGCCAGCCAAGAGCTCCAGAAGCAATGGCATGATCAGAAGGCTGTTTTGGTTCAGTACCAACCAGGGCAGAAAGTGTGGGTCTTGGAGCCTGTGGCCCCAAGAGCACTCCAAGATAAATGGAGTGGACCCCACAAAATTGTTGAAAAGAAGGGTGAAGTCACCTACTTAGTTGACTTAGGCACTGCCAGGAGTCCCCTTAGGGTGCTCCATGTCAATCGCCTGAAACCCTACTATGACAGGGCTGATCTCACCCTGCTCATGGCAACTGATGAGGGACAGGAAGAAGAGAGTGACCCTCTCCCTGATCTATTCTCTTCCACAGAACAAGATGCTCTAGTGGAAGGGGTTGTACTGGCAGATTGTCTTACTGCTGAGCAGAAAGACCTCTGCATAAATCTCCTGGGTCCGTTTTCTGAACTCTTCTCTACTGTGCCAGGTACCACTTCTTGGTGTGAGCACACTATAGATACTGGATACAGCTTGCCTGTCAAAAGTAAGATCTATAGGCAGCCTGACCATGTCAGAGACTGCATAAAGCAAGAGGTGCAGAAAATGTTAGAACTGATAGTGGTTGAGCACTCTGAAAGTCCATGGGCCTCTCCTGTGGTACTTGTACCAAAACCTCATTCCAAGGATGGAAAGAAAGAAATGCGGTTTTGTGTAGACTACAGAGGTCTCAACCAGGAAACCAAAACTGATGCTCACCCTATACCCAGGGCAGATGAGCTCATAGATACACTGGCATCTGCCAAGTATCTAAGCACTTTTGACTTGACTGCAGGGTATTGGCAGATCAAATTATCAGAAGATGCAAAAGTTAAAACAGCATTTTCAACCATTGGAGGCCATTACCAATTCACAGTAATGCCTTTTGGATTGAAAAATGCACCTGCCACTTTTCAAAGGTTGGTGAACACAGTCCTGCAAGGGCTGGAAGCTTTTAGTGCAGCATATCTGGACGATATAGATGTCTTTAGCTCCAGCTGGGATGATCACCTGGTCCACCTATGGAAAGTTTTAGAGGCCCTGCAAAAGGCAGGCCTCACTATCAAGGCTTCAAAGTGCCAGATAGGGCAGCGGAAGGTGGTTTATCTGGGACACCTGGTTGGTGGAGAACAGATTGCACCACTTCAGGGGAAAATCCAAACTATTATAGATTGGGTTCCCCCTACTACTCAGACTCAAGTGAGAGCCTTTTTAGGCCTCACTGGGTACTATAGGAGGTTCATAAAGAACTATGGCTCCATTGCAGCCCCTCTTAATGACCTCACTTCAAAGAAAATGCCTAAGAAGGTATTATGGACAGCAAACTGTCAGAAAGCTTTTGAGGAGCTGAAGCAGGCCATGTGCTCTGCACCTGTCCTGAAAAGCCCCTGTTACTCTAAATAATTATGGGGGTCATTCTGACCCTGGCGGCCGGTGACCGCCAGGGTCACCGACCACGGGAGCACCGCCAACAGGCTGGCGGTGCTCCCAAGGGCATTCTGACCGCGGCGGTTCAGCCGCGGTCAGAAAGGGTAAACCGGCGGTCTCCCGCCAGTTTACCGCTGCCCCATTGAATCCTCCATGGCGGCGGAGCGCGCTCCGCCGCCATGGGGATTCAGACACCCCCTACCGCCATCCTGTTCATGGCGGGAAACCCGCCATGAACAGGATGGCGGTAGGGGGTGCCGCGGGGCCCCTGGGGGCCCCTGCAGTGCCCATGCCAGTGGCATGGGCACTGCAGGGGCCCCCGTAAGAGGGCCCCACAAAGTATTTCAGTGTCTGCTTTGCAGACACTGAAATACGCGACGGGTGCAACTGCACCCGTCGCACCCCTGCAACTACGCCGGCTCAATTCTGAGCCGGCGTCCTCGTTGCAGGGGCATTTCCGCTGGGCCGGCGGGAGCTCTTTTGGAGAGCGCCCGCCGGCCCAGCGGAAATGTAAGAATGGCCGCCGCAGTCATTTGACCGCGGTGCGGTCATTTGTCGGCGGTACCTTGGCGGACGGCCTCCGCCGTCCGCCAAGGTCAGAATCAGGGCCTATATGTCCAAACTGATGCATGTGAATTAGGGGTAGGGGCAGTCTTATCACAACTTAATTCTGAGGGCCAGGATCAACCTGTTGCTTTTATCAGCAGGAGGTTGACCCCTAGAGAAAAGCATTGGTCTGCCATAGAGAGGGAGGCCTTTGCTGTGGTTTGGGCTCTAAAGAAGTTGAGGCCATACCTGTTTGGCACTCACTTCATTGTTCAGACAGACCACAAACCTCTACTTTGGCCAAAACAAATGAAAGGTGAAAATCCTAAATTGTTGAGGTGGTCCATATCCCTACAGGGAATGGACTATACAGTGGAACATAGACCTGGGAGTACCCACTCCAATGCAGATGGGCTCTCCAGATATTTCCACTTAGACAATGAAGACCCATCAGGTAATGACTAGTCTTATTGTCCTTCGTTTGGGGGGGGGGGTAGTGTAGGAAAGTACCATCTTGCCTGGCATGTTACCCCCATTTTTCACTGTATCTATGTTGTTTTAGTTGTATGTGTCACTGGGACCCTGCCAGCCAGGGCCCCAGTGCTCATAAATGTGCCTGAAAGTGTTACCTGTGTTATGACTAACTGTCTCACTGAGGCTCTGCTATCCAGAACCTCAGTGGTTATGCTCTCTCATTTCTTTCCAAATTGTCACTAACAGGCTAGTGACCAATTTTACCAATTCACATTGGCATACTGGAACACCCTTATAATTCCCTAGTATATGGTACTGAGGTACCCAGGGTATTGGGGTTCCAGGAGATCCCTATGGGCTGCAGCATTTCTTTTGCCACCCATAGGGAGCTCTGACAATTCTACACAGGCCTGCCACTGCAGCCTGAGTGAAATAACGTCCACGTTATTTCACAGCCATTTACCACTGCACTTAAGTAACTTATAAGTCACCTATATGTTTACCCTTTACCTCCTAAGTTACTGGTAAAGGTTAGGTGCAAAGTTACTTAGTGTGTGGGCACCCTGGCTCTAGCCAAGGTGCCCCCACATTGTTCAGGGCAAATTTCCCGGACTTTGTGAGTGCGGGGACACCATTACACGCGTGCACTACACATAGGTCACTACCTATGTGTAGCTTCACAATGGTAACTCCGAATATGGCCATGTAACATGTCTAAGATCATGGAATTGCCCCCTTTATGCCATCCTGGCATTGTTGGCACAATCCCATGATCCCACGGGTCTGTAGCACACACCCTGGTACTGCCAAACTGCCTTTTCAGGGGTTTCACTGCAGCTGCTGCTGCTGCCAACCCCTCAGACAGGTTTCTGCCCTCATGGGGTCCAGCCAGGCTTAGCCCAGGAAGGCAGAACAAAGGACTTCCTCAGAGAGAGGGTGTTACTCCCTCTCCCTTTGGAAAAAGGTGTTAAGGCAGGGGAGGGGTAGCCTCCCCCAGCCTCTGGAAATGCTTTCATGGGCACAGATGGTGCCCATTTCTGCATAAGCCAGTCTACACCGGTTCAGGGACCCCTCAGCCCTGCTCTGGCGTGAAACTGGACAAAGGAAAGGGGAGTGACCACTCCCCTGACCTGCACCTCTCCTGGGAGGTGCCCAGAGCTCCTCCAGTGTGCTCCAGACCTCTGCCATCTTGGAAACAGAGGTGCTGCTGGCACACTGGACTGCTCTGAGTGGCCAGGGCCAGCAGGTGACGTCAGAGACTCCTCCTGATAGGCTCCTTCAGGTGTTGCTAGCCTATCCTCTCTCCTAAGTAGCCAAACCCTCTTTTCTGGCTATTTAGGGTCTCTGCTTTGGGGAATTCCTTAGATAACGAATGCAAGAGCTCATCAGAGTTCCTCTGCATCTCTCTCTTCACCTTCTGCCACGGAATCGACAGCTGACTGCGCTGGAAGCCTGCAAAACTGCAACAAAGTAGCAAAGATGACTACTGCAACCTTGTAACGCTGATCCTGCCGCCTTCTCGACTGTTTTCCTGGTGGTGCATGCTGTGGGGGTAGTCTGCCTCCTCTCTGCACTAGAAGCTCCGAAGAAATCTCCCGTGGGTCGACGGAATCTTCCCCCTGCAACCGCAGGCACCAAAAAGCTGCATTACCGGTCCCTTGGGTCTCCTCTCAGCACGACGAGCGAGGTCCCTCGAATCCAGCAACTCTGTCCAAGTGACTCCCACAGTCCATTGACTCTTCAGTCCAAGTTTGGTGGAGGTAAGTCCTTGCCTCCCCACGCCAGACTGCATTGCTGGGAACCGCATCTTTTGCAGCTACTCTGGCCTTTGTGCACTTCCGGCAGAAATCCTTTGTGCGCACCCAAGCCTGGGTCCACAGCACTCTAACCTGCATTGCACGACTTTCTAAGTTGTCCTCCGGCGGCGTGGGACTCCTTTGTGCAACTTCAGGTGAGCACCATTTCACTCCTCTTTGTAGTAACTGTTCTGGCACTTCTACGGGTGCTGCCTGCTTCTGAGAGGGCTCCTTGTCCTGCTGGATGCCCCCTCTGTCCCCTGACGCAATTGGCGACATCCTGGTCCCTCCTGGGCCACAGCAGTATCCAAAAACCCTAACCGCACGATTTGCAGCTAGCAAAGCTTGTTGGCGGTCTTTCGGCGGGAAAACACTTCTGCACGACGTGGGAAATCCATCCTCCAAAGGGGAAGTTTCTAGCCCTTGTCGTTCCTGCAGAATCCTCAGCTTCTACTGCCTAGTAGCAGCTTCTTTGCACCCACAGCTGGCATTTCCTGGGCATCTGCCCATCTCCGACTTGCTTGTGACTTTTGGACTTGGTCCCCTTGTTCCAGAGGTACCCTCGTTTGGAAATCCATCGTTGTTGCATTGCTGGTTTGTGTCTTTCCTGCAGAATTCCCCTATCACGACTTCTGTGCTCTTTGGGGAACTTTAGTGCACTTTGCACTCACTTTTCAGGATCTTGGGGTGGGCTATTTTTCTAACCCTCACTGTTTTCTTACAGTCCCAGCGACCCTCTACAAGGTCACATAGGTTTGGGGTCCATTCGTGGTTCGCATTCCACTTTTGGAGTATATGGTTTGTGTTGCCCCTATCCCTATGTGTCCCCATTGCATCCTATTGTAACTATACATTGTTTGCACTGTTTTCTAAGACTATACTGCATATTTTTGGTATTGTGTACATATATCTTGTGTATATTTGCTATCCTCATACTGAGGGTACTCACTGAGATACTTTGGCATATTGTCATAAAAATAAAGTACCTTTATTTTTAGTATATCTGTGTATTGTGTTTTCTTATGATATTGTGCAAGTGACACTAGTGGTACTGTAGGAGCTTCACTCGTCTCCTAGTTCAGCCTAAGCTGCTCTGCTAAGCTACCATTATCTATCAGCCTAAGCTGCTAGACACCCTATACACTAATAAGGAATACCTGGGCCTGGTGCAAGGTGTAAGTACCCCTTGGTACTCACTACCAGTCCAGCCTCCTACATTGGTTGTGCAGCGGTGGGATAAGTACTTTGCAACTACTTACCACTTTTGCCACAGTACTTTTCATAAGAGAAAAATATACAAAACAAGTTCAGTGTTTGTACACCTAACCAAAAAGTTTTGCTTTCCTCCTTTCACTTCTTTGCTAAAGTGCTGAAAAGTACTTCTAAACTTTCTAAAATTTCTTTAAAAGTTTTAAAAGTTTTTTTTCTGTCTTTCCAAAAGTTCTGAAAAACGTTTTCTTCACTTTTTCTGTCACTTAAACACTTTCTAAAATGTCTGGCACAGGCCAAACTGTTGATCTGTCCAAACTTGCTTATGATCACCTTAGCTGGAAAGGAACAAGGAGTCTCTGCATAGAAAGAGGTTTAAGTGTAGGGAAGAATCCCTGTAGAGAACTGTTGGTTAACATGCTTGTTGAACAGGATAAGGCCAGAGGTGGCACTTCTGTTGAAAAGTTAGCTTATGGTTCCCAATCTGATCCTGGGGCACCCCTAGCAAAAGATGTAGAAGGGAAACTTCCTAGCCTGCCCATTAGCAGACAACCTAGCATAGTTGGTAGTGATGTTGAGTCACATCATACAGATAGTGTGGTCTCATCACAGTAAGAGTATTCCTTCTCATCATAGTAGAAGTGCTGTTTCTGTTAGCCAAGCTGTTAGGGTGCCATCTGTTAGGGCCAGGTCTCCTTCTGTCCATTCTCATCATACTTCTGTTTCAAGACATGTCCCTCCCACCCACACTGATGACAGAGTGTTAGAAAGGGAGCTCAATAGATTGAGAGTGGAGGAATCCAGGCTGAAGCTCATGAAGCAACAGCTGGATTTAGATAGGCAGTCCTTAGAAATTGAAAGAGAAAGACAGAAAATTGGGTTGGAAACCCATGGTGGCAGCAGCAGTATTCCCCATAGTCATCCTGCAAGAGAGCATGATTCTAGGAATCTGCATAAGATAGTTCCCCCTTATAAGGAGGGGGATGACATTAACAAGTGGTTTGCTGCACTTGAGAGGGCCTGTGTTGTACAGGATGTCCCTCAAAGGCAGTGGGCTGCTATCCTATGGCTATCATTTAGTGGAAAGGGTAGGGATAGGCTCCTTACTGTGAAAGAAAGTGATGCCAATAATTTTACAGTTCTTAAGAATGCACTCCTGGATGGTTATGGCTTAACCACTGAACAGTACAGGATGAAGTTCAGAGAGACCAAAAAGGAGTCTTCACAAGACTGGGTAGACTTTGTTGACCATTCAGTGAAGGCCTTGGAGGGGTGGTTACATGGCAGTAAAGTTACTGATTATGAAAGCCTGTATAACTTGATCCTGAGAGAGCATATTCTTAATAATTGTGTGTCTGATTTGTTGCACCAATACTTGCTGGACTCTGATCTGACCTCTCCCCAAGAATTGGGAAAGAAGGCAGACAAATAGGTCAGAACAAGGGTGAACAGAAAAGTTCATACAGGGGGTGACAAAGATGGCAATAAGAAGAAGGATGGTAAGTCTTCTGACAAGGGTGGGGACAAATCTAAAAATGAGTCTTCATCAGGCCCACAAAAACACTCTGGTGGGGGTGGTGGGCCCAAATCCTCTTCAAATCAAAACAAAGAAAAGAAACCATGGTGCTATTTATGTAAAATAAAAGGCCATTGGACAACAGATCCCAGTTGTCCAAAGAAAAGCACCAAGCCTCCTACCACTACAACCCCTACTGCTACACCTAGTGTCCCTACTAATAGCAGTGGTGGTGGGAGCAAACCTACTAATAGCCAATCCAAGGAAGTAGCTGGGCTCACTATTGGTAACTTAGATGGGGTTGGTCTGATTAGGGAGACCACAGAGGCTGTGTTAGTCTCTGAGGGGGCTATTGATTTAGCCACCTTGGTTGCTTGTCCCCTTAACATGGATAAGTACAAGCAACTACCCCTAATAAATGGTGTTGAGGTTCAGGCCTACAGGGACACTGGTGCCAGTGTTACAATGGTAATAGAGAAACTGGTCCACCCTGAACAACACCTACTTGGTCACCAGTACCAAGTAACCGATGCTCATAACAACACCCTTAGCCACCCCATGGCTGTTGTGAATCTCAACTGGGGGGGGGTTACTGGCCCAAAGAAAGTTGTGGTTGCCTCAGATTTACCTGTAGACTGTCTATTAGGGAATGATTTAGAGACATCAGCTTGGGCAGAAGTGGAGTTGGAGGCTCATGCAGCAATGCTGGGCATTCCAGGGCATATTTTTGCTTTGACCAGGGCTCAGGCCAAAAAGCAAAACGGACAGGGTGACTTGGATCCTGGAAGAATGGACCAAGTGTTCCCTAAAGCTAGGGGTAGCAAAGGTAAATCAGTACCTAATATCCCTCCCTCTACAGTGGATTCTACTTCTGAGGAAGAAGAATTTCCACCCTGTGCAGAACCTACACCAGAGGAGTTGGAAGCAGACACTGCTGAGCTTTTGGGTGAAGGTGGGCCTGCCAGGGAGGAGCTGAGTGTGGCACAGCAGACCTGTCCCACACTAGAGGGTCTAAGACAACAAGCTGTCAAACAAGCAAATGGGGATGTCAGTGACTCTCACAGAGTTTACTGGAAGGACAATCTCTTGTACACTGAAGCAAGGGATCCAAAACCTGGAGCTGCCAGGAGATTGGTGATTCCTCAGGAGTACAGAAAGTTCCTCCTAACTCTTGCTCACGACATTTCCTTAGCTGGACATTTGGGGCAAATGAAAACTTGGGACAGGCTTGTTCCCCTGTTTCATTGGCCTAGAATGTCAGAGGACACAAAGGAATTTTGTAAGTCCTGTGAAACCTGTCAAGCCAGTGGCAAGACAGGTGGCACTCCAAAGGCACCCCTTATTCCACTACCTGTGGTTGGGGTTCCCTTTGAAAGGGTAGGGGTTGACATAGTTGGCCCCCTTGACCCTCCTACTGCTTCAGGCAATAGGTTTATCTCAGTGGTAGTGGACCATGCCACCAGATATCCTGAAGCAATTCCTCTAAGGACAACTACAGCTCCTGCAGTGGCAAAGGCCCTCCTGGGAATCTTTTCCAGGGTGGGCTTCCCAAAAGAGGTGGTATCAGACAGGGGAAGCAATTTCATGTCTGCTTACTTAAAAGACATGTGGAAGGAGTGTGGTGTGACATACAAGTTCACTACACCCTATCATCCACAAACAAATGGAATGGTGGAGAGATTTAACAAAACTCTCAAAGGCATGATTATGGGACTCCCTGAAAAACTCCGCAGGAGATGGGATATCCTTTTACCATTGTAGGAAAGTACCATCTTGCCTGGCATGTTACCCCCATTTTTCACTGTATATATGTTGTTTTAGTTGTATGTGTCACTGGGACCCTGGTAACCCAGGGCCCCAGTGCTCATAAGTGTGCCTGTATGTGTTACCTGTGTAGTGACTAACTGTCTCACTGAGGCTCTGCTAATCAGAACCTCAGTGGTTATGCGCTCTCATTTCTTTCCAAATTGTCACTGACAGGCTAGTGACCATTTTTACCAATTTACATTGGCTTACTGGAACACCCTTATAATCCCCTAGTATATGGTACTGAGGTACCCAGGGTATTGGGGTTCCAGGAGATCCCTATGGGCTGCAGCATTTCTTTTGCCACCCATAGGGAGCTCTGACAATTCTTACACAGGCCTGCCACTGCAGCCTGAGTGAAATAACGTCCACGTTATTTCACAGCCATTTTACACTGCACTTAAGTAACTTATCAGTCACCTATATGTCTAACCTTTACCTGGTAAAGGTTAGGTGCAAAGTTACTTAGTGTGAGGGCACCCTGGCACTAGCCAAGGTGCCCCCACATTGTTCAGAGCCAATTCACTGAACTTTGTGAGTGCGGGGACACCATTACACGCGTGCACTACATATAGGTCACTACCTATATGTAGCTTCACCATGGTAACTCCGAATATGGCCATGTAACATGTCTATGATCATGGAATTGCCCCCTCTATGCCATCCTGGCATTGTTGGTACAATTCCATGATCCCAGTGGTCTGTAGCACAGACCCTGGTACTGCCAGACTGCCCTTCCTGGGGTTTCTCTGCAGCTGCTGCTGCCAACCCCTCAGACAGGCATCTGCCCTCCTGGGGTCCAGCCAGGCCTGGCCCAGGATGGCAGAACAAAGAACTTCCTCTAAGAGAGGGTGTGACACCCTCTCCCTTTGGAAAATGGTGTGAAGGCAGGGGAGGAGTAGCCTCCCCCAGCCTCTGGAAATGCTTTGTTGGGCACAGAGGTGCCCAATTCTGCATAAGCCAGTCTACACCGGTTCAGGGACCCCTTAGCCCCTGCTCTGGCGCGAAACTGGACAAAGGAAAGGGGAGTGACCACTCCCCTGACCTGCACCTCCCCTGGGAGGTGTCCAGAGCTCCTCCAGTGTGCTCCAGACCTCTGCCATCTTGGAAACAGAGGTGCTGCTGGCACACTGGACTGCTCTGAGTGGCCAGTGCCACCAGGTGACGTCAGAGACTCCTTGTGATAGGCTCCTTCAGGTGTTAGTAGCCTTTCCTCTCTCCTAGGTAGCCAAACCCTCTTTTCTGGCTATTTAGGGTCTCTGTCTCTGGGGAAATTTTAGATAACGAATGCATGAGCTCAGCCGAGTTCCTCTGCATCTCCCTCTTCACCTTCTGATAAGGAATCGACCGCTGACCGCGCTGGAAGCCTGCAAACCTGCAACATAGTAGCAAAGACGACTACTGTAACTCTGTAACGCTGATCCTGCCGCCTTCTCGACTGTTTTCCTGCTTGTGCATGCTGTGGGGGTAGTCTGCCTCCTCTCTGCACCAGAAGCTCCGAAGAAATCTCCCGTGGGTCGACGGAATCTTCCCCCTGCAACCGCAGGCACCAAAAAGCTGCATCTCCGGTCCCTTGGGTCTCCTCTCAGCATGACGAGCGAGGTCCCTCGAATCCAGCGACACCGTCCAAGTGACCCCCACAGTCCAGTGACTCTTCAGCCCAAGTTTGGTGGAGGTAAGTCCTTGCCTCACCTCGCTGGGCTGCATTGCTGGGAACCGCGACTTTGCAAGCTTCTCCGGCCCCTGTGCACTTCCGGCGGAAATCCTGTGTGCACAGCCAAGCCTGGGTCCACGGCACTCTAACCTGCATTGCACGACTTTCTAAGTTGGTCTCCGGCGACGTGGGACTCCTTTGTGCAACTTCGGCGAGCACCGTTTCATGCATCCTCGTAGTGCCTGTTTCTGGCACTTCTCCGGGTGCTACCTGCTTCAGTGAGGGCTCTTTGTCTTGCTCGACGTCCCCTCTCTCTGCAGGTCCAATTTGCGACCTTCTGGTCCCTCCTGGGCCCCAGCAGCGTCCAAAAACGCCAAACGCACGATTTGCGTGTAGCAAGGCTTGTTGGCGTCCATCCGGCGGGAAAACACTTCTGCACGACTCTCCAAGGCGTGGGGGATCCATCCTCCAAAGGGGAAGTCTCTAGCCCTTGTCGTTCCTGCAGTATTCACAGTTCTTCAGCCTAGTAAGAGCTTCTTTGCACCAACCGCTGGCATTTCTTGGGCATCTGCCCATCTCCGAGCTGCTTGTGACTTTTGGACTTGGTCCCCTTGCTCCACAGGTACCTTCAGACAGGAATCCATCGTTGTTGCATTGCTGATTTGTGTTTTCCTTGCATTCTCCCTCTAACACGACTATTTTGTCCTTAGGGGAACTTTGGTGCACTTTGCACTCACTTTTCAGGGTCTTGGGGTGGGTTATTTTGCTAACTCTCACTATTTTCTAATAGTCCCAGCGACCCTCTACAAGGTCACATAGGTTTGGGGTCCATTCGTGGTTCGCATTCCACTTCTGGAGTATATGGTTTGTGTTGCCCCTATCCCTATGTTTCCCCATTGCATCCTATTGTAACTATACATTGTTTGCACTGTTTTCTAAGACTATACTGCATATTTTTGCTATTGTGTATATATATCTTGTGTATATTTCCTATCCTCTCACTGAGGGTACACTCTAAGATACTTTGGCATATTGTCATAAAAATAAAGTACCTTTATTTTTAGTATAACTGTGTATTGTGTTTTCTTAGGATATTGTGCATATGACACTAAGTGGTACTGTAGTAGCTTCACACGTCTCCTAGTTCAGCCTGAGCTGCTCTGCTAAGCTACCATTATCTATCAGCCTAAGCTGCTAGACACCCTATACACTAATAAGGGATAACTGGGCCTGGTGCAAGGTGCAAGTACCCCTTGGTACTCACTACAAGCCAGTCCAGCCTCCTACATTGGTTGTGCAGTGGTGGGATAAGTGCTTTGAGACTACTTACCACTCTTGTCATTGTACTTTTCATAAGAGAAAAATATACAAAACAAGGTCAGTGTATATACACATAGCCAAAAAGTTTTGCATTTCCTCTTTTCACTCTTTTCTAAGTGCTGAAAAGTACTTCTGATCTTTCAAAAAGTTCTTAAAAGTTTAAAAAGTTTTTTCTGTCTTTCCAAAAAGTTCTGAAAACTTTTTTCTCTTTGTCTATCACTTTAACTCTCTCTAAAAATGTCTGGCACAGGCCAAAAAGTTGAACTGTCCAAACTTGCATATGATCACCTTAGCTGGAAAGGAGCAAGGAGTCTCTGCATAGAGAGAGGTTTGAGTGTAGGGAAGAATCCTTCTTTAGAACTGTTAATTAATATGCTTAGAGTACAGGATAAGGCCATAAGTGCCCAATCTGTAGAAAAAGTAGCTAATGGTTCTCAATCTGATCCAGGGACTCCCCCAGGAAAAGGTTCAGGAAAGAAACTTCTCAGCCTGCCCATTACTAGACAGTCTAGCATAGTTGGTACAGAGGTTGAATCACATCATACTGATGATGTGCTCTCACATTATACTGGTAGCCAAGCTGTTAGGGTGCCCTCTGTAAGGGACAGGTCTCCTTCTGTTCATTCCCATCATACCTCTGTATCTAGAAATGTCCCTCCCACCCACCCTGATGACAGATTGTTGGAAAGGGAGCTCAATAGATTGAGAGTGGAGCAAACCAGACTGAAGCTCAAGAAGCAACAGCTGGATTTGGATAGACAGTCTTTAGAAATAGAGAGGGAAAGACAGAAAATGGGTTTAGATAACCATGGTGGCAGCAGCAGTATTCCCCATAGTCATCCTGCAAAAGAGCATGATTCCAGGAATCTGCATAAGATAGTTCCCCCTTACAAGGAGGGGGATGACATTAACAAGTGGTTTGCTGCACTTGAAAGGGCCTGTGCTGTACAGGATGTCCCTCAAAGGCAGTGGGCTGCTATCCTATGGCTATCATTTACTGGAAAAGGTAGGGATAGGCTCCTTACTGTAAAAGAAAATGATGCTAACAATTTCCAAGTTCTTAAGAATGCACTCCTGGATGGTTATGGCTTAACCACTGAACAGTACAGGATCAAGTTCAGAGATACCAAAAAGGAGTCTTCACAAGACTGGGTTGATTTCATTGACCAGGCAGTGAAGGCCTTGGAGGGGTGGTTACATGGCAGTAAAGTTACTGATTATGACAGCCTGTATAACTTAATCCTGAGAGAGCATATTCTTAATAATTGTGTGTCTGATTTGTTGCACCAGTACTTGGTGGACTCTGATCTGACTTCTCCCCAAGAATTGGGAAAGAAGGCAGACAAATGGGTCAGAACAAGAGTGAACAGAAAAGTTCATACAGGGGGTGACAAAGATGGCAACAAAAAGAAGGATGGTAAGTCTTCAGACAAGGGTGGGGACAAATCTAAAAATGAGTCTTCATCAGGCCCACAAAAACACTCTGGTGGGGGTGGTGGGCCCAAACCCTCCTTTAATCAGAACAAGGAAAAGAAACCATGGTGCTATTTATGTAAGATAAAAGGCCATTGGACAACAGATCCCAGTTGTCCAAAGAAAGGCACCACAGCTCCTACCACTACAACCCCTACTGCTACACCTAGTGTCCCTACTAATAGCAGTGGTGGTGGGAGCAAACCTACTAATAGCCAATCCAAGGGAGTAGCTGGGCTCACTTTTGGTAATTTAGTTGGGGTTGGTCTGATTAGGGAGACCACAGAGGCTACTTTAGTCTCTGAAGGGGCTATTGACTTAGCCACTTTGGTTGCTTGCCCCCATAACTTGGAGAAGTACAAGCAACTAACCCTAATAAATGGTGTTGAGGTCCAGGCCTACAGGGACACAGGTGCCAGTGTCACAATGGTGATTGAAAAACTGGTGCACCCTGAACAACACATACTTGGACACCAGTACCAAGTAACCGATGCTCACAACATAACACAAAGCCACCCCATGGCTGTTGTAAATCTCAACTGGGGGGGGGTATCTGGTCCAAAGAAAGTTGTGGTAGCTTCAGATTTACCTGTAGACTGTCTATTAGGGAATGATTTGGAGACATCAGCTTGGTCAGATGTGGAGTTGGAGGCCCATGCAGCAATGCTGGGCATCCCAGGGCATATTTTTGCTTTGACAAGGGCTCAGGCCAAAAAGCAAAAAGGACAGGGAAGCTTGGATCCTGGAACAATGGACCAAGTGCTCCCTAAAGCTAGGGCTAGTAGAAGCAAACCACTTCCTACTATCCCTCCCTCTACAGTGGATTCTACTTCTGAGGAAGAAGAATTCCCTCCCTGTGCAGAACCTACACCAGAGGAGCTGGAAGCAGACACTGCTGAGCTTTTGGGTGAAGGGGGGCCTGCCAGAGAGGAGCTGAGTGTGGCACAGCAAACCTGTCCCACATTAGAGGGTCTCAGACAGCAAGCTGTCAAACAGGCTAATGGGGATGTCAGTGACTCACACAGAGTTTACTGGGAGGACAACCTCTTGTACACTGAGCATAGGGATCCTAAACCTGGAGCTGCCAGGAGATTAGTGATTCCTCAGGAGTACAGAAAGTTCCTCCTAACACTGGCACATGACATTCCCTTAGCTGGGCACCTGGGTCAAATGAAAACTTGGGACAGATTGGTACCACTGTTTCATTGGCCTAGGATGTCTGAGGACACAAAAGAATTTTGTAAGTCCTGTGAAACCTGTCAAGCCAGTGGCAAGACAGGTGGCACTCCAAAGGCACCCCTTATCCCACTGCCTGTGGTTGGGGTTCCCTTTGAAAGGGTAGGGGTTGACATAGTTGGCCCCCTTGACCCTCCTACTGCTTCAGGCAATAGGTTTATCTTAGTGGTAGTGGACCATGCCACAAGATATCCTGAAGCTATTCCTTTAAGGACCACTACAGCTCCTGCAGTGGCAAAGGCCCTCCTGGGAATATTTTCCAGGGTGGGCTTCCCAAAGGAAGTAGTATCAGACAGGGGAAGCAATTTCATGTCTGCATACTTAAAGGCCATGTGGAAGGAGTGTGGTGTAACTTACAAGTTCACAACACCCTATCATCCACAAACAAATGGACTGGTGGAGAGATTTAATAAAACTCTCAAAGGCATGATTATGGGACTCCCTGAAAAACTCCGCAGGAGATGGGATATCCTTCTACCATGCCTCCTTTTTGCCTACAGGGAGGTACCCCAGAAAGGAGTGGGCTTCAGCCCCTTTGAACTTCTTTTTGGACACCCTGTTAGGGGTCCACTCACACTTGTAAAGGAGGGTTGGGAACAACCTTTAAAAGCTCCTAAGCAGGATATTGTGGATTATGTACTTGGCCTCAGATCAAGGATGGCTGAGTACATGAAAAAGGCCAGTAAAAACCTTCAGGCCAGCCAAGAGCTCCAGAAGCAATGGCATGATCAGAAGGCTGTTTTGGTTCAGTACCAACCAGGGCAGAAAGTGTGGGTCTTGGAGCCTGTGGCCCCAAGAGCACTCCAAGATAAATGGAGTGGACCCCACACAATTGTTGAAAAGAAGGGTGAAGTCACCTACTTGGTTGACTTAGGCACTGCCAGGAGTCCCCTTAGGGTGCTCCATGTCAACCGCCTGAAACCCTACTATGACAGGGCTGATCTCACCCTGCTCATGGCAACAGATGAGGGACAGGAAGAAGACAGTGATCCTCTACCTGATCTCTTCTCTTCCACAGAACAAGATGCTCTTGTGGAAGGTGTAGTTTTGGCTGATTGTCTTACTGCTGAGCAGAAAGATAATTGCATAAGTCTCCTAGGACAATTTTCAGAACTCTTCTCCATTGTGCCAGGCACCACTTCTTGGTGTGAGCACACTATAGATACTGGAGACAGTTTACCTGTCAAAAGTAAGATCTATAGGCAGCCTGACCATGTCAGGGACTGCATAAAGCAAGAAGTTCAGAAGATGTTGGAACTAGGAGTGGTTGAGCACTCTGACAGTCCATGGGCTTCTCCTGTGGTACTGGTACCAAAACCCAATTCTAAAGATGGAAAGAAGGAAATGAGGTTTTGTGTAGACTATAGAGGTCTCAACTTGGTAACCAAAACAGATGCTCACCCTATACCCAGGGCAGATGAGCTAATAGATACACTGGCATCTGCCAAGTATCTAAGCACTTTTGATTTGACTGCAGGGTATTGGCAGATCAAAATGTCAGAAGATGCTAAACCTAAGACTGCATTTTCTACCATTGGAGGACATTACCAGTTTACTGTAATGCCTTTTGGTTTGAAAAATGCACCTGCCACTTTTCAGAGGTTGGTGAACACAGTCCTGCAAGGGCTGGAAGCTTTCAGTGCAGCATATTTGGATGATATAGCTGTCTTTAGCTCCAGCTGGGATGATAACCTGGTCCACCTTTGGAAAGTTTTGGAGGCGCTGCAAAAGGCAGGCCTCACTATCAAGGCTTCAAAGTGCCAGATAGGGCAGAGTAAGGTGGTTTATCTGGGACACCTTGTTGGTGGGGAACAGATTGCACCACTTCAGGGGAAAATCCAAACTATTATTGATTGGATTCCCCCTACCACTCAGACTCAGGTGAGAGCCTTCCTAGGCCTCACTGGGTATTACAGGAGGTTCATTAAGAACTATGGCTCCATTGCAGCCCCTCTTAATGACCTCACATCCAAGAAAATGCCTAAAAAGGTATTATGGACAGCAAACTGTCAGAAAGCTTTTGAGGAGCTGAAGCAGGCCATGTGCTCTGCACCTGTCCTGAAAAGCCCTTGTTACTCTAAAAAATTCTATGTCCAAACAGATGCATCTGAATTAGGAGTAGGGGCAGTCCTATCACAACTTAATTCTGAGGGCCAGGATCAACCTGTTGCTTTTATTAGTAGAAGGTTGACCCCTAGAGAAAAGCGTTGGTCTGCCATTGAGAGGGAGGCCTTTGCTGTGGTCTGGGCTCTGAAGAAGTTGAGGCCATACCTGTTTGGCACTCACTTCATTGTTCAGACAGACCACAAACCTCTACTTTGGCTAAAACAAATGAAAGGTGAAAATCCTAAATTGTTGAGGTGGTCCATATCCCTACAGGGAATGGACTATACAGTGGAACATAGACCTGGGAGTAGCCACTCCAATGCAGATGGACTCTCCAGATATTTCCACTTAGACAATGAAGACTCATCAGGTAATGGCTAGTCTTATTGTCCTTCGTTTGGGGGGGGGTTGTGTAGGAAAGTACCATCTTGCCTGGCATGTTACCCCCATTTTTCACTGTATATATGTTGTTTTAGTTGTATGTGTCACTGGGACCCTGGTAACCCAGGGCCCCAGTGCTCATAAGTGTGCCTGTATGTGTTACCTGTGTAGTGACTAACTGTCTCACTGAGGCTCTGCTAATCAGAACCTCAGTGGTTATGCTCTCTCATTTCTTTCCAAATTGTCACTGACAGGCTAGTGACCATTTTTACCAATTTACATTGGCTTACTGGAACACCCTTATAATCCCCTAGTATATGGTACTGAGGTACCCAGGGTATTGGGGTTCCAGGAGATCCCTATGGGCTGCAGCATTTCTTTTGCCACCCATAGGGAGCTCTGACAATTCTTACACAGGCCTGCCACTGCAGCCTGAGTGAAATAACGTCCACGTTATTTCACAGCCATTTTACACTGCACTTAAGTAACTTATCAGTCACCTATATGTCTAACCTTTACCTGGTAAAGGTTAGGTGCAAAGTTACTTAGTGTGAGGGCACCCTGGCACTAGCCAAGGTGCCCCCACATTGTTCAGAGCCAATTCACTGAACTTTGTGAGTGCGGGGACACCATTACACGCGTGCACTACATATAGGTCACTACCTATATGTAGCTTCACCATGGTAACTCCGAATATGGCCATGTAACATGTCTATGATCATGGAATTGCCCCCTCTATGCCATCCTGGCATTGTTGGTACAATTCCATGATCCCAGTGGTCTGTAGCACAGACCCTGGTACTGCCAGACTGCCCTTCCTGGGGTTTCTCTGCAGCTGCTGCTGCCAACCCCTCAGACAGGCATCTGCCCTCCTGGGGTCCAGCCAGGCCTGGCCCAGGATGGCAGAACAAAGAACTTCCTCTAAGAGAGGGTGTGACACCCTCTCCCTTTGGAAAATGGTGTGAAGGCAGGGGAGGAGTAGCCTCCCCCAGCCTCTGGAAATGCTTTGTTGGGCACAGAGGTGCCCAATTCTGCATAAGCCAGTCTACACCGGTTCAGGGACCCCTTAGCCCCTGCTCTGGCGCGAAACTGGACAAAGGAAAGGGGAGTGACCACTCCCCTGACCTGCACCTCCCCTGGGAGGTGTCCAGAGCTCCTCCAGTGTGCTCCAGACCTCTGCCATCTTGGAAACAGAGGTGCTGCTGGCACACTGGACTGCTCTGAGTGGCCAGTGCCACCAGGTGACGTCAGAGACTCCTTGTGATAGGCTCCTTCAGGTGTTAGTAGCCTTTCCTCTCTCCTAGGTAGCCAAACCCTCTTTTCTGGCTATTTAGGGTCTCTGTCTCTGGGGAAATTTTAGATAACGAATGCATGAGCTCAGCCGAGTTCCTCTGCATCTCCCTCTTCACCTTCTGATAAGGAATCGACCGCTGACCGCGCTGGAAGCCTGCAAACCTGCAACATAGTAGCAAAGACGACTACTGCAACTCTGTAACCCTGATCCTGCCGCCTTCTCGACTGTTTTCCTGCTTGTGCATGCTGTGGGGGTAGTCTGCCTCCTCTCTGCACCAGAAGCTCCGAAGAAATCTCCCGTGGGTCGACGGAATCTTCCCCCTGCAACCGCAGGCACCAAAAAGCTGCATCTCCGGTCCCTTGGGTCTCCTCTCAGCACGACGAGCGAGGTCCCTCGAATCCAGCGACACCGTCCAAGTGACCCCCACAGTCCAGTGACTCTTCAGCCCAAGTTTGGTGGAGGTAAGTCCTTGCCTCACCTCGCTGGGCTGCATTGCTGGGAACCGCGACTTTGCAAGCTTCTCCGGCCCCTGTGCAATTCCGGCGGAAATCCTGTGTGCACAGCCAAGCCTGGGTCCACGGCACTCTAACCTGCATTGCACGACTTTCTAAGTTGGTCTCCGGCGACGTGGGACTCCTTTGTGCAACTTCGGCGAGCACCGTTTCACGCATCCTCGTAGTGCCTGTTTCTGGCACTTCTCCGGGTGCTACCTGCTTCAGTGAGGGCTCTTTGTCTTGCTCGACGTCCCCTCTCTCTGCAGGTCCAATTTGCGACCTTCTGGTCCCTCCTGGGCCCCAGCAGCGTCCAAAAACGCCAAACGCACGATTTGCGTGTAGCAAGGCTTGTTGGCGTCCATCCGGCGGGAAAACACTTCTGCACGACTCTCCAAGGCGTGGGGGATCCATCCTCCAAAGGGGAAGTCTCTAGCCCTTGTCGTTCCTGCAGTATTCACAGTTCTTCAGCCTAGTAAGAGCTTCTTTGCACCAACCGCTGGCATTTCTTGGGCATCTGCCCATCTCCGAGCTGCTTGTGACTTTTGGACTTGGTCCCCTTGCTCCACAGGTACCTTCAGACAGGAATCCATCGTTGTTGCATTGCTGATTTGTGTTTTCCTTGCATTCTCCCTCTAACACGACTATTTTGTCCTTAGGGGAACTTTGGTGCACTTTGCACTCACTTTTCAGGGTCTTGGGGTGGGTTATTTTGCTAACTCTCACTATTTTCTAATAGTCCCAGCGACCCTCTACAAGGTCACATAGGTTTGGGGTCCATTCGTGGTTCGCATTCCACTTCTGGAGTATATGGTTTGTGTTGCCCCTATCCCTATGTTTCCCCATTGCATCCTATTGTAACTATACATTGTTTGCACTGTTTTCTAAGACTATACTGCATATTTTTGCTATTGTGTATATATATCTTGTGTATATTTCCTATCCTCTCACTGAGGGTACACTCTAAGATACTTTGGCATATTGTCATAAAAATAAAGTACCTTTATTTTTAGTATAACTGTGTATTGTGTTTTCTTAGGATATTGTGCATATGACACTAAGTGGTACTGTAGTAGCTTCACACGTCTCCTAGTTCAGCCTGAGCTGCTCTGCTAAGCTACCATTATCTATCAGCCTAAGCTGCTAGACACCCTATACACTAATAAGGGATAACTGGGCCTGGTGCAAGGTGCAAGTACCCCTTGGTACTCACTACAAGCCAGTCCAGCCTCCTACAACCATGCCTCCTTTTTGCTTACAGGGAGGTACCCCAGAAAGGAGTGGGCTTCAGCCCCTTTGAACTCCTATTTGGTCACCCTGTGAGAGGTCCCCTAACACTTGTTAAGGAGGGTTGGGAACAACCTTTAAAAGCTCCAAAACAAGACATAGTGGACTATGTACTTGGCCTCAGATCAAGGATGTCTGAGTACATGAAAAAGGCCAGTAAAAACCTTCAGGCCAGCCAAGAGCTCCAGAAGCAATGGCATGATCAGAAGGCTGTTTTGGTTCAGTACCAACCAGGGCAGAAAGTGTGGGTCTTGGAGCCTGTGGCCCCAAGAGCACTCCAAGATAAATGGAGTGGACCCCACACAATTGTTGAAAAGAAGGGTGAAGTCACCTACTTAGTTGACTTAGGCACTGCCAGGAGTCCCCTTAGGGTGCTCCATGTCAATCGCCTGAAACCCTACTATGACAGGGCTGATCTCACCCTGCTCATGGCAACTGATGAGGGACAGGAAGAAGAGAGTGACCCTCTCCCTGATCTCTTCTCTTCCACAGAACAAGATGCTCTAGTGGAAGGGGTTGTACTGGCAGATTGTCTTACTGCTGAGCAGAAAGACCTCTGCATAAATCTCCTGGGTCCGTTTTCTGAACTCTTCTCTACTGTGCCAGGTACCACTTCTTGGTGTGAGCACACTATAGATACTGGAGACAGCTTGCCTGTCAAAAGTAAGATCTATAGGCAGCCTGACCATGTCAGAGACTGCATAAAGCAAGAGGTGCAGAAAATGTAAGAACTGATAGTGGTTGAGCACTCTGAAAGTCCATGGGCCTCTCCTGTGGTACTTGTACCAAAACCTCATTCCAAGGATGGAAAGAAAGAAATGCGGTTTTGTGTAGACTACAGAGGTCTCAACCAGGAAACCAAAACTGATGCTCACCCTATACCCAGGGCAGATGAGCTCATAGATACACTGGCATCTGGCAAGTATCTAAGCACTTTTGACTTCACTGCAGGGTATTGGCAGATCAAATTATCAGAAGATGCAAAAGTTAAAACAGCATTTTCAACCATTGGAGGCCATTACCAATTCACAGTAATGCCTTTTGGATTGAAAAATGCACCTGCCACTTTTCAAAGGTTGGTGAACACAGTCCTGCAAGGGCTGGAAGCTTTTAGTGCAGCATATCTGGACGATATAGATGTCTTTAGCTCTAGCTGGGATGATCACCTGGTCCACCTATGGAAAGTTTTAGAGGCCCTGCAAAAGGCAGGCCTCACTATCAAGGCTTCAAAGTGCCAGATAGGGCAGCGGAAGGTGGTTTATCTGGGACACCTGGTTGGTGGAGAACAGATTGCACCACTTCAGGGGAAAATCCAAACTATTATAGATTGGGTTCCCCCTACTACTCAGACTCAAGTGAGAGCCTTTTTAGGCCTCACTGGGTACTATAGGAGGTTCATAAAGAACTATGGCTCCATTGCAGCCCCTCTTAATGACCTCACTTCAAAGAAAATGCCTAAGAAGGTATCATGGACAGCAAACTGTCAGAAAGCTTTTGAGGAGCTGAAGCAGGCCATGTGCTCTGCACCTGTCCTGAAAAGCCCCTGTTACTCTAAATAATTATATGTCCAAACTGATGCATCTGAATTAGGGGTAGGGGCAGTCTTATCACAACTTAATTCTGAGGGCCAGGATCAACCTGTTGCTTTTATCAGCAGGAGGTTGACCCCTAGAGAAAAGCATTGGTCTGCCATAGAGAGGGAGGCCTTTGCTGTGGTCTGGGCACTAAAGAAGTTGAGGCCATACCTGTTTGGCACTCACTTCATTGTTCAGACAGACCACAAACCTCTACTTTGGCTAAAACAAATGAAAGGTGAAAATCCTAAATTGTTGAGGTGGTCCATATCCCTACAGGGAATGGACTATACAGTGGAACATAGACCTGGGAGTACCCACTCCAATGCAGATGGACTCTCCAGATATTTCCACTTAGACAATGAAGACCCATCAGGTAATGACTAGTCTTATTGTCCTTCGTTTGGCGGGGGGGGTAGTGTAGGAAAGTACCATCTTGCCTGGCATGTTACCCCCATTTTTCACTGTATCTATGTTGTTTTAGTTGTATGTGTCACTGGGACCCTGCCAGCCAGGGCCCCAGTGCTCATAAGTGTGCCTGAAAGTGTTACCTGTGTTATGACTAACTGTCTCACTGAGGCTCTGCTATCCAGAACCTCAGTGGTTATGCTCTCTCATTTCTTTCCAAATTGTCACTAACAGGCTAGTGACCAATTTTACCAATTCACATTGGCATACTGGAACACCCTTATAATTCCCTAGTATATGGTACTGAGGTACCCAGGGTATTGGGGTTCCAGGAGATCCCTATGGGCTGCAGCATTTCTTTTGCCACCCATAGGGAGCTCTGACAATTCTACACAGGCCTGCCACTGCAGCCTGAGTGAAATAACGTCCACGTTATTTCACAGCCATTTACCACTGCACTTAAGTAACTTATAAGTCACCTATATGTTTACCCTTTACCTGCTAAGTTACTGGTAAAGGTTAGGTGCAAAGTTACTTAGTGTGTGGGCACCCTGGCACTAGCCAAGGTGCCCCCACATTGTTCAGGGCAAATTCCCCGGACTTTGTGAGTGCGGGGACACCATTACACGCGTGCACTACACATAGGTCACTACCTATGTATAGCTTCACAATGGTAACTCCGAATATGGCCATGTAACATGTCTAAGATCATGGAATTGCCCCCTCTATGCCATCCTGGCATTGTTGGCACAATCCCATGATCCCACGGGTCTGTAGCACAGACCCTGGTACTGCCAAACTGCCTTTTCAGGGGTTTCACTGCAGCTGCTGCTGCTGCCAACCCCTCAGACAGGTTTCTGCCCTCCTGGAGTCCAGCCAGGCTTGGCCCAGGAAGGCAGAACAAAGGACTTCCTCAGAGAGAGGGTGTTACACCCTCTCCCTTTGGAAAAAGGTGTTAAGGCAGGGGAGGGGTAGCCTCCCCCAGCCTCTGGAAATGCTTTCATGGGCACAGATGGTGCCCATTTCTGCATAAGCCAGTCTACACCGGTTCAGGGACCCCTCAGCCCTGCTCTGGCGTGAAACTGGACAAAGGAAAGGGGAGTGACCACTCCCCTGACCTGCACCTCCCCTGGGAGGTGCCCAGAGCTCCTCCAGTGTGCTCCAGACCTCTGCCATCTTGGAAACAGAGGTGCTGCTGGCACACTGGACTGCTCTGAGTGGCCAGGGCCAGCAAGTGACGTCAGAGACTCCTTCTGATAGGCTCCTTCAGGTGTTGCTAGCCTATCCTCTCTCCTAAGTAGCCAAACCCTCTTTTCTGGCTATTTAGGGTCTCTGCTTTGGGGAATTCCTTAGATAACGAATGCAAGAGCTCATCAGAGTTCCTCTGCATCTCTCTTTTCACCTTCTGCCACGGAATCGACTGCTGACTGCGCTAGAAGCCTGCAAAACTGCAAGAAAGTAGCAAAGATGACTATTGCGACCTTGTAACGCTGATCCTGCCGCCTTCTCGACTGTTTTCCTGGTGGTGCATGCTGTGGGGGTAGTCTGCCTCCTCTCTGCACTAGAAGCTCCGAAGAAATCTCCCGTGGGTCAACGGAATCTTCCCCCTGCAACCGCAGGCACCAAAGAACTGCATCACCGGTCCCCTGGGTCTCCTCTCAGCACGACGAGCGAGGTCCCTTGAATCCAGCAACTCTGTCCAAGTGACTCCCACAGTCCATTGACTCTTCAGTCCAAGTTTGGTGGAGGTAAGTCCTTGCCTCCCCACGCCAGACTGCATTGCTGGGAACCGCATCTTTTGCAGCTACTCTGGCCTCTGTGCACTTCCGGCAGAAATCCTTTGTGCGTACCCAAGCCTGGGTCCACAGCACTCTAACCTGCATTGCACAATTTTCTAAATTGTCCTCCGGTGGCGTGGGACTCCTTTGTGCAACTTCGAGTGAGCACCATTTCACTCCTCTTTGTAGTGCCTGTTCTGGCACTTCTACAGGTGCTTCCTGCTTCTGAGAGGGCTCCTTGTCCTGCTGGACGCCTCCTCTGTCCCCTGACGCAATTAGCGACATCTTGATCCCTCCTGGGCCACAGCAGCATCCAAAAACCCTAACCGCACGGTTTGCAGCTAGCAAGGCTTGTTGGCAGTCTTTTGGTGGGAAAACACTTCTGCACAACTCTTCACAACGTGTGACGTCCATCCTCTAAAGGGGAAGTTTCTAGCCCTTGTGGTTCCTGCAGAATCCTCAGCTTCTACTGCCTAGTAGCAGCTTCTTTGCACCCACAGCTGGCATTTCCTGGGCATCTGTCCATCTCCGACTTGCTTGTGACTTTTGGACTTGGTCCCCTTGTTCCAGAGGTACCCTCGTTTGGAAATCCATCGTTGTTGCATTGCTGGTTTGTGTCTTTCCTGCAGAATTCCCCTATCACGACTTCTGTGCTCTTTGGGGAACTTTAGTGCACTTTGCACTCCCTTTTCAGGGCCTTGGGGTGGGCTATTTTTCTAACCCTCACTGTTTTCTTACAGTCCCAGCGACCCTCTACAAGGTCACATAGGTTTGGGGTCCATTCGTGGTTCGCATTCCACTTTTGGAGTATATGGTTTGTGTTGCCCCTATCCCTATGTGTCCCCTTTGCATCCTATTGTAACTATACATTGTTTGCACTGTTTTCTAAGACTATACTGCATATTTTTGGTATTGTGTACATATATCTTGTGTATATTTGCTATCCTCATACTGAGGGTACTCACTGAGATACTTTGGCATATTGTCATAAAAATAAAGTACCTTTATTTTTAGTATATCTGTGTATTGTGTTTTCTTATGATATTGTGCAAGTGACACTAGTGGTACTGTAGGAGCTTCACTCGTCTCCTAGTTCAGCCTAAGCTGCTCTGCTAAGCTACCATTATCTATCAGCCTAAGCTGCTAGACACCCTATACACTAATAAGGGATACCTGGGCCTGGTGCAAGGTGTAAGTACCCCTTGGTACTCACTACAAGCCAGTCCAGCCTCCTACATTGGTTGTGCAGCGGTGGGATAAGTACTTTGCAACTACTTACCACTTTTGCCACTGTACTTTTCATAAGAGAAAAATATACAAAACAAGTTCAGTGTATGTACACCTAACCAAAAAGTTTTGCTTTCCTCCTTTCACTTCTTTGCTAAAGTGCTGAAAAGTACTTCTAAACTTTCTAAAAGTTCTTAAAAAGTTTTGAAAGTTTTTTTTCTGTCTTTCCAAAAGTTCTGAAAAACGTTTTCTTCACTTTTTCTGTCACTTAAACACTTTCTAAAATGTCTGGCACAGGCCAAACTGTTGATCTGTCCAAACTTGCTTATGATCACCTTAGCTGGAAAGGAGCAAGGAGTCTCTGCATAGAAAGAGGTTTAAGTGTAGGGAAGAATCCCTGTAGAGAACTGTTGGTTAACATGCTTGTTGAACAGGATAAGGCCAGAGGTGGCACTTCTGTTGAAAAGTTAGCTGATGGTTCCCAATCTGATCCTGGGGCACCCCTAGCAAAAGATGTAGAAGGGAAACTTCCTAGCCTGCCCATTAGCAGACAACCTAGCATAGTTGGTAGTGATGTTGAGTCACATCATACAGATAGTGTGGTCTCACATCACAGTAAGAGTATTCCTTCTCATCATAGTAGAAGTGCTGTTTCTGTTAGCCAAGCTGTTAGGGTGCCATCTGTTAGGGCCAGGTCTCCTTCTGTCCATTCTCATCATACTTCTGTTTCAAGACATGTCCCTCCCACCCACACTGATGACAGAGTGTTAGAAAGGGAGCTCAATAGATTGAGAGTGGAGGAATCCAGGCTGAAGCTCAAGAAGCAACAGCTGGATTTAGATAGGCAGTCCTTAGAAATTGAAAGAGAAAGACAGAAAATTGGGTTGGAAACCCATGGTGGCAGCAGCAGTATTCCCCATAGTCATCCTGCAAGAGAGCATGATTCTAGGAATCTGCATAAGATAGTTCCCCCTTATAAGGAGGGGGATGACATTAACAAGTGGTTTGCTGCACTTGAGAGGGCCTGTGTTGTACAGGATGTCCCTCAAAGGCAGTGGGCTGCTATCCTATGGCTATCATTTAGTGGAAAGGGTAGGGATAGGCTCCTTACTGTGAAAGAAAGTGATGCCAATAATTTTACAGTTCTTAAGAATGCACTCCTGGATGGTTATGGCTTAACCACTGAACAGTACAGGATGAAGTTCAGAGAGACCAAAAAGGAGTCTTCACAAGACTGGGTTGATTTCATTGACCATTCAGTGAAGGCCTTGGAGGGGTGGTTACATGGCAGTAAAGTTACTGATTATGAAAGCCTGTATAACTTGATCCTGAGAGAGCATATTCTTAAGAATTGTGTGTCTGATTTGTTGCACCAGTACTTGGTGGACTCTGATCTGACCTCTCCCCAAGAATTGGGAAAGAAGGCAGACAAATGGGTCAGAACAAGGGTGAACAGAAAAGTTCATACAGGGGGTGACAAAGATGGCAATAAGAAGAAGGATGGTAAGTCTTCTGACAAGGGTGGGGACAAATCTAAAAATGAGTCTTCATCAGGCCCACAAAAACACTCTGGTGGGGGTGGTGGGCCCAAATCCTCTTCAAATCAAAACAAAGAAAAGAAACCATGGTGCTATTTATGTAAAATAAAAGGCCATTGGACAACCGATCCCAGTTGTCCAAAGAAAAGCACCAAGCCTCCTACCACTACAACCCCTACTGCTACACCTAGTGTCCCTACTAATAGCAGTGGTGGTGGGAGCAAACCTACTAATAGCCAATCCAAGGAAGTAGCTGGGCTCACTATTGGTAACTTAGTTGGGGTTGGTCTGATTAGGGAGACCACAGAGGCTGTGTTAGTCTCTGAGGGGGCTATTGATTTAGCTACCTTGGTTGCTTGTCCCCTTAACATGGATAAGTACAAGCAACTACCCCTAATAAATGGTGTTGATATTCAGGCCTACAGGGACACTGGTGCCAGTGTTACAATGGTAATAGAGAAACTGGTCCACCCTGAACAACACCTACTTGGTCACCAGTACCAAGTAACCGATGCTCATAACAACACCCTTAGCCACCCCATGGCTGTTGTGAATCTCAACTGGGGGGGGGTTACTGGCCCAAAGAAAGTTGTGGTTGCCTCAGATTTACCTGTAGACTGTCTATTAGGGAATGATTTAGAGACATCAGCTTGGGCAGAAGTGGAGTTGGAGGCTCATGCAGCAATGCTGGGCATTCCAGGGCATATTTTTGCTTTGACCAGGGCTCAGGCCAAAAAGCAAAACGGACAGGGTGACTTGGATCCTGGAAGAATGGACCAAGTGTTCCCTAAAGCTAGGGGTAGCAAAGGTAAATTAGTACCTAATATCCCTCCTTCTACAGTGGATTCTACTTCTGAGGAAGAAGAATTTCCACCCTGTGCAGAACCTACACCAGAGGAGTTGGAAGCAGACACTGCTGAGCTTTTGGGTGAAGGGGGGCCTGCCAGGGAGGAGCTGAGTGTGGCACAGCAGACCTGTCCCACACTAGAGGGTCTAAGACAACAAGCTGTCAAACAAGCAAATGGGGATGTCAGTGACTCTCACAGAGTTTACTGGGAGGACAACCTCTTGTACACTGAAGCAAGGGATCCAAAACCTGGAGCTGCCAGGAGATTGGTGATTCCTCAGGAGTACAGAAAGTTCCTCCTAACTCTTGCTCACGACATTTCCTTAGCTGGACATTTGGGGCAAATGAAAACTTGGGACAGGCTTGTTCCCCTGTTTCATTGGCCTAGAATGTCAGAGGACACAAAGGAATTTTTTAAGTCCTGTGAAACCTGTCAAGCCAGTGGCAAGACAGGTGGCACTCCAAAGGCACCCCTTATTCCACTACCTGTGGTTGGGGTTCCCTTTGAAAGGGTAGGGGTTGACATAGTTGGCCCCCTTGACCCTCCTACTGCTTCAGGCAATAGGTTTATCTCAGTGGTAGTGGACCATGCCACCAGATATCCTGAAGCAATTCCTCTAAGGACAACTACAGCTCCTGCAGTGGCAAAGGCCCTCCTGGGAATCTTTTCCAGGGTGGGCTTCCCAAAAGAGGTGGTATCAGACAGGGGAAGCAATTTCATGTCTGCTTACTTAAAAGACATGTGGAAGGAGTGTGGTGTGACATACAAGTTCACTACACCCTATCATCCACAAACAAATGGAATGGTGGAGAGATTTAACAAAACTCTCAAAGGCATGATTATGGGACTCCCTGAAAAACTCCGCAGGAGATGGGATATCCTTTTACCATGCCTCCTTTTTGCTTACAGGGAGGTACCCCAGAAAGGAGTGGGCTTCAGCCCCTTTGAACTCCTATTTGGTCACCCTGTGAGAGGTCCCCTAACACTTGTTAAGGAGGGTTGGGAACAACCTTTAAAAGCTCCAAAACAAGACATAGTGGACTATGTACTTGGCCTCAGATCAAGGATGTCTGAGTACATGAAAAAGGCCAGTAAAAACCTTCAGGCCAGCCAAGAGCTCCAGAAGCAATGGCATGATCAGAAGGCTGTTTTGGTTCAGTACCAACCAGGGCAGAACGTGTGGGTCTTGGAGCCTGTGGCCCCAAGAGCACTCCAAGATAAATGGAGTGGACCCCACACAATTGTTGAAAAGAAGGGTGAAGTCACCTACTTAGTTGACTTAGGCACTGCCAGGAGTCCCCTTAGGGTGCTCCATGTCAATCGCCTGAAACCCTACTATGACAGGGCTGATCTCACCCTGCTCATGGCAACTGATGAGGGACAGGAAGAAGAGAGTGACCCTCTCCCTGATCTCTTTTCTTCCACAGAACAAGATGCTCTAGTGGAAGGGGTTGTACTGGCAGATTGTCTTACTGCTGAGCAGAAAGACCTCTGCATAAATCTCCTGGGTCCGTTTTCTGAACTCTTCTCTACTGTGCCAGGTACCACTTCTTGGTGTGAGCACACTATAGATACTGGAGACAGCTTGCCTGTCAAAAGTAAGATCTATAGGCAGCCTGACCATGTCAGAGACTGCATAAAGCAAGAGGTGCAGAAAATGTTAGAACTGATAGTGGTTGAGCACTCTGAAAGTCCACGGGCCTCTCCTGTGGTACTTGTACCAAAACCTCATTCCAAGGATGGAAAGAAAGAAATGCGGTTTTGTGTAGACTACAGAGGTCTCAACCAGGAAACCAAAACTGATGCTCACCCTATACCCAGGGCAGATGAGCTCATAGATACACTGGCATCTGGCAAGTATCTAAGCACTTTTGACTTGACTGCAGGGTATTGGCAGATCAAATTATCAGAAGATGCAAAAGTTAAAACAGCATTTTCAACCATTGGAGGCCATTACCAATTCACAGTAATGCCTTTTGGATTGAAAAATGCACCTGCCACTTTTCAAAGGTTGGTGAACACAGTCCTGCAAGGGCTGGAAGCTTTTAGTGCAGCATATCTGGACGATATAGATGAACAATTATCAAACTGGGAAGAAATTTCCAGGGGAAAACGAAAAGCGCTCCCAACAGTCCCCTTAACGTATAAGTATAGGTGCTCCCGGCCCTGGAGGAATCTTCCCCACCCCCAACAACTGTACAAGACAGATAATAAAGTGTAAGAAAAAGGACCTAGGCACTCATATAAAGAAACCGCCTCTATGTTTAACAAAAATACATAAGTTATAGAAATATTAATAGATATATAGTCGAACAATAATCCATGAAATCAGTATGTGGTGAACATTTGGTCCTTTAATAAAACAAAAGGCAACATGGAGATTCCATCATCCAAGAAAAGGAAAAACGAACAACAGCCACGAAGAACAGCCAACACGTGTTTCGTCATGGGGGGTATACTCCCCTCGACTTTTTCAAGGCTACAGAAAGTATAACAAATGTCAACACTTATTGAAATAAAACATATTACAAGAAGATGAAAAGACAGTGCTTATTCATATGCAAAAATAATATAATTCATTGCCTCATAATTCTCAAACATGCATATCAGTATATATCTTTTATCACAATCCAAAACAATTTATGTGGACCCTTTATAAGTCCTTAAATTTCATGCATACACAGATTAATTATTACATTGTCACATCCAGTGCGAAGAGTGAGAGTGAACAACCCCGGCGCAGACGTGCGGATGACTACAAAATAGAATCCAATATAACCATAATATTACTATAAAGCTATGTGTATACATAAACCACCAAAAGTATTGTGCTCAACCAAGACAAAAAGAAACACATACCTCACTGAAAATTCCAAATAGCGTTAATGCATCAACCTAAACCAATTAAAATAGGTACTGTATCAATCAACCAGGAAACCAAAACTGATGCTCACCCTATACCCAGGGCAGATGAGCTCATAGATACACTGGCATCTGCCAAGTATCTAAGCACTTTTGACTTGACTGCAGGGTATTGGCAGATCAAATTATCAGAAGATGCAAAAGTTAAAACAGCATTTTCAACCATTGGAGGCCATTACCAATTCACAGTAATGCCTTTTGGATTGAAAAATGCACCTGCCACTTTTCAAAGGTTGGTGAACACAGTCCTGCAAGGGCTGGAAGCTTTTAGTGCAGCATATCTGGACGATATAGATGTCTTTAGCTCCAGCTGGGATGATCACCTGGTCCACCTATGGAAAGTTTTAGAGGCCCTGCAAAAGGCAGGCCTCACTATCAAGGCTTCAAAGTGCCAGATAGGGCAGCGGAAGGTGGTTTATCTGGGACACCTGGTTGGTGGAGAACAGATTGCACCACTTCAGGGGAAAATCCAAACTATTATAGATTGGGTTCCCCCTACTACTCAGACTCAAGTGAGAGCCTTTTTAGGCCTCACTGGGTACTATAGGAGGTTCATAAAGAACTATGGCTCCATTGCAGCCCCTCTTAATGACCTCACTTCAAAGAAAATGCCTAAGAAGGTATTATGGACAGCAAACTGTCAGAAAGCTTTTGAGGAGCTGAAGCAGGCCATGTGCTCTGCACCTGTCCTGAAAAGCCCCTGTTACTCTAAATAATTATATGTCCAAACTGATGCATCTGAATTAGGGGTAGGGGCAGTCTTATCACAACTTAATTCTGAGGGCCAGGATCAACCTGTTGCTTTTATCAGCAGGAGGTTGACCCCTAGAGAAAAGCATTGGTCTGCCATAGAGAGGGAGGCCTTTGCTGTGGTCTGGGCACTGAAGAAGTTGAGGCCATACCTGTTTGGCACTCACTTCATTGTTCAGACAGACCACAAACCTCTACTTTGGCTAAAACAAATGAAAGGTGAAAATCCTAAATTGTTGAGGTGGTCCATATCCCTACAGGGAATGGACTATACAGTGGAACATAGACCTGGGAGTACCCACTCCAATGCAGATGGACTCTCCAGATATTTCCACTTAGACAATGAAGACCCATCAGGTAATGACTAGTCTTATTGTCCTTCGTTTGGGGGGGGGGGGGGGTAGTGTAGGAAAGTACCATCTTGCCTGGCATGTTACCCCCATTTTTCACTGTATCTATGTTGTTTTAGTTGTATGTGTCACTGGGACCCTGCCAGCCAGGGCCCCAGTGCTCATAAGTGTGCCTGAAAGTGTTACCTGTGTTATGACTAACTGTCTCACTGAGGCTCTGCTATCCAGAACCTCAGTGGTTATGCTCACTCATTTCTTTCCAAATTATCACTAACAGGCTAGTGACCAATTTTACCAATTCACATTGGCATACTGGAACACCCTTATAATTCCCTAGTATATGGTACTGAGGTACCCAGGGTATTGGGGTTCCAGGAGATCCCTATGGGCTGCAGCATTTCTTTTGCCACCCATAGGGAGCTCTGACAATTCTACACAGGCCTGCCACTGCAGCCTGAGTGAAATAACGTCCACGTTATTTCACAGCCACTTACCACTGCACTCAAGTAACTTATAAGTCACCTATATGTTTACCCTTTACCTGCTAAGTTACTGGTAAAGGTTAGGTGCAAAGTTACTTAGTGTGTGGGCACCCTGGCACTAGCCAAGGTGCCCCCACATTGTTCAGGGCAAATTCCCCGGACTTTGTGAGTGCGGGGACACCATTACACGCGTGCACTACACATAGGTCACTACCTATGTGTAGCTTCACAATGGTAACTCCGAATATGGCCATGTAACATGTCTAAGATCATGGAATTGCCCCCTCTATGCCATCCTGGCATTGTTGGCACAATCCCATGATCCCACGGGTCTGTAGCACAGACCCTGGTACTGCCAAACTGCCTTTTCAGGGGTTTCACTGCAGCTGCTGCTGCTGCCAACCCCTCAGACAGGTTTCTGCCCTCCTGGAGTCCAGCCAGGCTTGGCCCAGGAAGGCAGAACAAAGGACTTCCTCAGAGAGAGGGTGTTACACCCTCTCCCTTTGGAAAAAGGTGTTAAGGCAGGGGAGGGGTAGCCTCCCCCAGCCTCTGGAAATGCTTTCATGGGCACAGATGGTGCCCATTTCTGCATAAGCCAGTCTACAACGGTTCAGGGTCCCCTCAGCCCTGCTCTGGCGCGAAACTGGACAAAGGAAAGGGGAGTGACCACTCCCCTGACCTGCACCTCCCCTGGGAGGTGCCCAGAGCTCCTCCAGTGTGCTCCAGACCTCTGCCATCTTGGAAACAGAGGTGCTGCTGGCACACTGGACTGCTCTGAGTGGCCAGGGCCAGCAGGTGACGTCAGAGACTCCTTCTGATAGGCTCCTTCAGGTGTTGCTAGCCTATCCTCTCTCCTAAGTAGCCAAACCCTCTTTTCTGGCTATTTAGGGTCTCTGCTTTGGGGAATTCCTTAGATAACGAATGCAAGAGCTCATCAGAGTTCCTCTGCATCTCTCTTTTCACCTTCTGCCACGGAATCGACTGCTGACTGCGCTAGAAGCCTGCAAAACTGCAAGAAAGTAGCAAAGATGACTATTGCGACCTTGTAACGCTGATCCTGCCGCCTTCTCGACTGTTTTCCTGGTGGTGCATGCTGTGGGGGTAGTCTGCCTCCTCTCTGCACTAGAAGCTCCGAAGAAATCTCCCGTGGGTCGACGGAATCTTCCCCCTGCAACTGCAGGCACCAAAGAACTGCATCACTGGTCTCCTGGGTCTCCTCTCAGCACGACGAGCGAGGTCCCTTGAATCCAGCAACTCTGTCCAAGTGACTCCCACAGTCCATTGACTCTTCAGTCCAAGTTTGGTGGAGGTAAGTCCTTGCCTCCCCACGCCAGACTGCATTGCTGGGAACCGCATCTTTTGCAGCTACTCTGGCCTCTGTGCACTTCCGGCAGAAATCCTTTGTGCGCACCCAAGCCTGGGTCCACGGCACTCTAACCTGTATTGCACGACTTTCTAAATTGTCCTCCGGCGGCGTGGGACTCCTTTGTGCAACTTCGAGTGAGCACCATTTCACTCCTCTTTGTAGTGCCTGTTCTGGCACTTCTATGGGTGCTTCCTGCTTCTGAGAGGGCTCCTTGTCCTGCTGGACGCCTCCTCGGTCCCCTGACGCAATTGGCGACATCTTGATCCCTCCTGGGCCACAGCAGCATCCAAAAACCCTAACCGCACGGTTTGCAACTAGCAAGGCTTGTTGGCAGTCTTTTGGTGGGAAAACACTTCTGCACAACTCTTCACAACGTGTGACATCCATCCTCTAAAGGGGAAGTTTCTAGCCCTTGTGGTTCCTGCAGAATCCTCAGCTTCTACTGCCTAGTAGCAGCTTCTTTGCACCCACAGCTGGCATTTCCTGGGCATCTGTCCATCTCCGACTTGCTTGTGACTTTTGGACTTGGTCCCCTTGTTCCAGAGGTACCCTCGTTTGGAAATCCATCGTTGTTGCATTGCTGGTTTGTGTCTTTCCTGCAGAATTCCCCTATCACGACTTCTGTGCTCTTTGGGGAACTTTAGTGCACTTTGCACTCACTTTTCAGGGCCTTGGGGTGGGCTATTTTTCTAACCCTCACTGTTTTCTTACAGTCCCAGCGACCCTCTACAAGGTCACATAGGTTTGGGGTCCATTCGTGGTTCGCATTCCACTTTTGGAGTATATGGTTTGTGTTGCCCCTATCCCTATGTGTCCCCTTTGCATCCTATTGTAACTATACATTGTTTGCTAAGACTATACTGCATATTTTTGGTATTGTGTACATATATCTTGTGTATATTTGCTATCCTCATACTGAGGGTTCTCACTGAGATACTTTGGCATATTGCCATAAAAATAAAGTACCTTTATTTTTAGTATATCTGTGTATTGTGTTTTCTTATGATATTGTGCAAGTGACACTAGTGGTACTGTAGGAGCTTCACTCGTCTCCTAGTTCAGCCTAAGCTGCTCTGCTAAGCTACCATTATCTATCAGCCTAAGCTGCTAGACACCCTATACACTAATAAGGGATACCTGGGCCTGGTGCAAGGTGTAAGTACCCCTTGGTACTCACTACAAGCCAGTCCAGCCTCCTACACCCGGGTACTGCCAAAAACTGCCTTTCCGTGGTCTCCACTGCAGCTGCTGCTGCTGCCAACCCCTCAGACAGGTTTCTGCCCTCCTGGGGTCCAGGCAGCCCTGGCCCAGGAAGGCAGAACTAAGGATTTCCTATGAGAGAGGATGTTACACCCTCTCCCTTTGGAAATAGGTGTGAAGGGCTGGGGAGGAGTGGGCTACCCCAGCCTCTGGAAATGCTTTGATGGGCACAGATGGTGCCCATCTCTGCAAAAGCCAGTCTACACCGGTTCAGGGATCCCCCAGCCCTGCTCTGGTGCAAAACTCAACAAAGGAAAGGGGAGTGACCACTCCCCTGACCTGCACCTCCCAGGGAAGGTGCCCAGAGCTCCTCCAGTGTGTCCCAGACCTCTGCCATCTTGGAAACAGAGGTGTTGGGGGTACACTGGACTGCTCTGAGTGGCCAGTGCCAGCAGGTGACGTCAGAGGCTCCTTCTGATAGGCTCTTACCTCTCTTGGTAGCCAATCCTCCTAACCTGGTAGCCAAACCTCCTTTTCTGGCAATTTAGGGTCTCTGCTTTGGGGAATTCTTCAGATAACGAATGCATGAGCTCACCAGAGTTCCTCTGCATCTCTCTCTTCACCTTCTACCAAGGATCGACCGCTGACTGCTCAGGACGCCTGCAAAACCGCAACAAAGTAGCAAGACGACTACCAGCAACATTGTAGCGCCTAATCCTGCCGGCTTTCTCGACTGTTTCCAGGTGGTGCATGCTCTGGGGGTAGCCTGCCTTCACCCTGCACCAGAAGCTCCGAAAAAATCTCCTGTGGGTCGATGGAATATTTCCCCTGCTAACGCAGGCACCAAAAGACTGCAACACTGGTCCTCTGGGTCCCCTCTCATCCTGACGAGCGTGGTCCCTGGAACTCAGCAACTCTGTCCAAGTGACTCCTACAGTCCAGTGACTCTTTAGTCCAAGTTTGGTGGAGGTAAGTCCTTGCCTACCCACGCTAGACTGCAAAGCTGTGCACCACGTGATTTGCAGCTGCTCCGGCTCCTGTGCACTCTTCCAGGGTTTCCTTCGTGCACAGCCAAGCCTGGGTGCCGGCACTCCATCCTGAAGTGCACAACCTTCTGAGTTGTCCTCCGGCGTCGTGGGACTCCCTTTTGTGACTTCGCGTGGACTCCGGTTCACTTTTCTTCCTTGTGCCTGTTGGGGGTACTTCTGCGGGAGCTGCCTGCTTCTGTTAGGGCTCCCTGAGTTGCTGGGCGCCCCCTCTGTCTCCTCCTCCAAGTGGCAACATCCTGGTCCCTACTGGGCCACAGCAGCACCCAAAAACCTCTACCACAACCCTTGCAGTTAGCAAGTCTTGTTTGTGGTCTTTCTGCGTGGGAACACTTCTGCAAGCTTCATTGCGACGTGGGACATCCGTCTTCCAAAGGAGAAGTCCCTAGTCCTCTTCTTTCTTGCAGAACTCCAAGCTTCTTCCAACCAGTGGCAGCTTCCTTGCATCTTTAGCTGGCATTTTCTGGGCTCCTGCCCACTCTCGACACTGTTGCGACTATTGGACTTGGTCCCCTTGTCTTACATGTACTCAGGTCCGGAAATCCACTGTTGTTGCATTGCTGGTGTTTGTCCTTCCTGCAGAATCCCCCTATCACGACTTCTGTGCTCTCTGGGGATAGTAGGTGCACTTTACACCTACTTTTCAGGGTCTTGGGGTGGGCTATTTTTCTAACCCTCACTGTTTTCTTACAGTCCCAGTGACCCTCTACAAGCTCACATAGGTTTGGGTTCCATTCGTGGTTCGCATTCCACTTTTGGAGTATATGGTTTGTGTTGCCCCTATACCTATGTGCTCCTATTGTAATCTATTGTAATTCTACACTGTTTGCATTACTTTTCTTGCTATTACTTACCTAATTTTGGTTTGTGTACATATATCTTGTGTATATATCGTATCCTCTTACTGAGGGTACTCACTGAGATACTTTTGGAATATTGTCATAAAAATAAAGTACCTTTATTTTTAGTAACTCTGAGTATGGTGTTTTCTTATGATATTGTGCATATGATATAAGTGGTATAGCAGGAGCTTTACATGTCTCCTAGTTCAGCCTAAGCTGCTTTGCCATAGCTACCTTCGATCAGCCTAAGCTGCTAGAAACACCTCTTCTACACTAATAAAGGAGAACTGGACCTGGCACAAGGTGTAAGTACCTCTGGTACCCACTACAAGCCAGGCCAGCCTCCTACATTGGTTGTGCAGCGGTGGGATAAGTACTTGTAACTACTTACCATTTTGTCATTGTGTACTTTTCATAAGAGAATCATATACAAAACAGTTCAGTGTATGTACACTTAACCAAAAGGTTTTGCTTTTCTCCTCTAAAACTTTTTACAAAGTTCTGAAAAGTTTTCTAAAACTTCTAAAAGTTTTCCAAAAGTTAGAAAACGTTTTTTTCTCTGTTCTTTAAAAAGTTCTGAAACTTTTTCTTCCTTCTCACTATTTCTAAACCTTTTGCTATCATGCCTGTGGTAGAAACAGCTCTTAAAACTGTCAATACAAGTTATGACAATTTGAATTACAAGAGCCTAAGAAGTGTGTGCTTAGATAGAGGTTTAGTGATAGGAAAGAACCCTACAAAAGAGTTTCTGTTTAACATGCTTGTTGTAAATGATGAGTCCCAAGCAGGCCCATCAAATGAGAGGTTAATAGAAGGTTCCCATTCTGACTCAGGAGATCACCTTGAGGATGGTGGGGAGGGTTCTGAACAGGATCTGACCCCTAGCAGGACACCCAGTAATGTGGGTAGTAATGGTTGTTCCCATCACAGTAGGGAAGCCTTTATTCCTAGAGGCCAAGTTTCTAGGGTCCAGTTAGTTAGGGACAGATCCCCCTCTGTAGTTTCCAACTTGTCTTCTGTGTCTAAGCATACCCAACCCACCCACCCTGAGGATAACTTGTTAGAAAGGGAACTCAAAAAGTTGAGGGTTGAAGAGACCAGAGTGAAGTTTAAACAGCAACAGTTGGCCTTAGATAGGGAATCCCTAGACCTGGAGAAGGAAAGACAGAGATTAGGGTTTGGACTCCATGGTGGCAGCAGCAGTATTCCTGATAGAAATCCTGTCAGAGAGCATGATTCCAGGAATCTGCACAAGATAGTCCCCCCTTACAAGGAGGGGGATGACATTAACAAGTGGTTTGCTGCACTTGAGAGGGCCTGTATGGTACAGGGGGTCCCTCCAAGGCAGTGGGCTGCTATACTGTGGCTATTTTTCACTGGAAAGGGTAGGGATAGGCTCCTTACTGTTAGAGAAAGTGAAGCTAACAATTTTACAGTTTTGAAGGATGCACTCGTGGATGGATTTGGCTTAACCACTGAACAATACAGGATTAAGTCCAGAGACACCAGAAAAAAGTCCTCTCAAGACTGGACAGACTTTGTGGACTGTTCAGTGAAGGCCTTGGAGGGGTGGTTACATGGCAGTAAAGTTTCTGACTATGAAAGCCTGTATAATTATTCTGAGAGAGCATATTCTGAATAACTGTGTGTCTGACTTGTTACACTAATATCTAGTGGACTCAAATCTGACCTCTCCCCAAGAATTGGGAAAGAAGGCAGACAAATGGGTCAGAACAAGAGTGAACAGAAAGGTTCATACAGGGGGTGACAAGGATGGCAAGAAGAAGGATGGTAAGTCTTCTGACAAGGGAGGGGACAAAAGTAAAACTGAGTCTTCTTCAGGCCCACAAAAATCCTCTGGTGGGGTGGTGGGTCCAAATCCTCTTCCAATAATCAACCTAAAAAGCCTTGGTGTTATTTGTGTAAAGTCAAAGGCCACTGGGCAAGTGACTCCAGTTGTCCAAAGAAAAACACCAAACCTCCCACTACCACAACCCCTGCTGCAAATTCCAGTGCCCCTAGTAATAGCAGTGGAGCAAACCTACAAATAGCCAATCCAAGGGAGTAGCTGGGATCACTATTGGCAATGTTGTTGCGGTTGGTCTTGTTAGGGAGACCACAGAGGCTGTGTTAGTCTCTGAAGGTGCCATTGATTTGGCAACCTTGGCTGCTTGTCCCCTTAATATGGATAAGTACAAGCAACCTCCCCTAATAAATGGTGTTGAGGTTCAGGCCTACAGGGACACAGGTGCCAGTGTTACTATGGTCATAGAGAAACCGGTCCACCCTGAACAACACCTACTTGGTCAGCAGTACCAAATGACAGACGCTCATAACAACACGCTCAGCCACCCTATGGCTGTTGTGAATCTCAACTGGGGGGAGGGGGTTACTGGTCCAAAGAAAGTTGTGGTTGCCTCAGATTTACCTGTAGACTGTCTACTAGGAAATGATTTAGAGACATCCACTTGGGCAGAAGTGGAGTTGGAAGCTCATGCAGCAATGCTGGGCATTCCTGTGCTATATTTTTGCTTTGACAAGGGCTCAGGCCAAAAAGCAAAAAGGACAGGGTAACTTGGATCCTAGAACAATGGACCAAGTGCTCCCTAAAGGTAGGGATAGCAAGGGTAAATCCCTACCCACTATCCCTCCCTCTACAGATGATTCTCCTTCTGAGGAAGAAGAATTTCCTCCCTGTGCAGAACCTTCACCAGATGAGCTGGCAGCAGACACTGCTGAGCTTTTGGGTGGAGGGGGGACTGCCAGGGAAGAGCTGAGTGTGGCACAGCAAACCTGTCCCACATTAGAGGGTCTCAGACAGCAAGCTGTCAAACAGCAAAATGGGGATGTCAGTGACTCACATAGAGTTTACTGGGAGGACAACCTCTTGTACACCGAGTCAAGAGACCCAAAACCTGAAGAAGCCAGGAGATTGGTCATTCCCCTGCAGTACAGAGAGGTCCTCCTAACTCTTGCACATGACATTCCTTTGGCTGGGCATTTGGGCCAGATCAAAACATGGGAAAGGCCTGTCCCCCTGTTTCACTGGCCTAGGATGTCAGAGAACACTAAAGATTTTTACAAGTCTTGTGTGAACTGCCAAGCCAGTGGCAAGACTGGTGGCCCTCCAAAGGCTCCCCTTATTCCACTACCTGTGGTTGGGGTCCCCTTTGAAGGGGTAGGGGTTGACATAGTTGGCCCCCTTGACCATCCTACTGCTTCAGGCAATAGGTTTATCTTGGTGGTTGTGGACCATGCCACAAGATATCCTGAAGCAATTCCTCCAAGGACCACTACAGCTCCTGCAGTGGCAAAGGCCCTCCTGGGAATCTTTTCCAGGGTGGGTTTCCCTAAAGAGGTTGTATCAGACAGGGGTAGCAACTTAATGTCTGCATTCTTGAAAGCAATGTGGAAGGAATGTGGTGTTACCTATAAGTTCACCACTCCTTATCATCCACAGACTTATGGACTGGTAGGGAGGTTTAATAAAACTCTCAAAGGTATGATAATGGGACTGCCTGAAAAACTCAGGAGGAGATGGGATGTCCTGTTACCTTGCCTCCTTTTTGTTTACATGGAGGTACCCAAGAAAGGAGTGGGCTTCAGCCCCTTTGAACTCCTCTTTGGACACCCTGTAAGAGGTCCACTCACTCTTGTGAAGGAGGGTTGGGAACAACCTTTAAAAGCTCCCAAACAGGACACAGTGGACTATGTACTTGGCCTACGATCCAGATTGGCTGAGTACATGAAAAAGGCCAGTAAAAACCTTCAGGCCAGCCAGGAGCTGCAAAAGCAATGGCATGACCAGAAGGCTGTTCTGATCCAGTACCAACCAGGACAGAAGGTTGTGCACTGCAGGTTAGAGTGTCGGGGACCCAGGCTTGGCTGTGCACAAAGGAAATCCTGGAAGAGTGCACAGGAGCCGGAGCAGCTGCAAATCACGCGGTACCCAGCAATGCAGACTAGCGTGGGGAGGCAAGGACTTACCTCCACCAAACTTGGACTAAAGAGTCACTGGACTGTGGGAGTCACTTGGACAGAGCTGCTGAGTTCCAGGGACCACGCTCGTCATGCTGAGAGGGGACCCAGAGGACCGGTGATGCAGTCTTTTGTTGCCTGCGGTTGCAAGGGGGAAGATTTCCCCTGAAGTGGTGCAATCTGTTCTAAACCTACCAGGTGTCCCAGATAAACCACTTTCCCCTGCCCTATCTGGCACTTTGAAGCCTTGATAGTGAGGCCTGCCTTCTGCAGGGCCTCCAAAACGTTCCATAGGTGGACCAGGTGATCATCCCAGCTGGAGCTAAAGACAGCTATATCATCTAGATATGCTGCACTAAAAGCTTCCAACCCTTGCAGGACTGTGTTCACCAACCTTTGAAAAGTGACAGGTGCATTTTTCAAATCAAAGGGCATTACTGTGAATTGGTAGTGCCCTCCAATGGTGGAAAATGCAGTTTTTGCTTTTGCATCCTCTGATAACTTGATCTGCCAATACCCTGCAGTCAAATCAAAGGTGCTTAGATACTTGGCAGATGCCAGTGTATCTATTAGCTCATATGCCCTGGGTATAGGGTGAGCATTAATTTTAGTTACCTGGTTGAGACCTCTGTAGTCAACACAAAATCTCATTTCACTTTTCCCATCTTTGGAATGAGGCTTTGGTACTAGTACCACAGGAGAGGCCCATGGACTTTCAGAGTGCTCAACCACTCCCAGTTCAAGCATTTTCTGAACCTCTTGTTTTATGCAGTCTCTGACATGGTCAGGCTGCCTATAGATCTTACTTTTGACAGGCAAGCTGTCTCCAGTATCTCTAGTGTGCTCACACCAAGAAGTGGTGCCTGGCACAGTAGAAAAGAGTTCAGAAAACTGACCCAGGAGATTTATGCAGTGGTCTTTCTGCTCAGCAGTAAGAAAATCTGCCAAAACTACACCTTCCACTAGAGCATCTTGTTCAGTGGAAGAGAAGAGATCAGGGAGAGGGTCACTCTCTTCTTCCTGTCCTTCATCTGTTGCCATGAGCAGGGTGAGATCAGCCCTGTCATAGTAGGGTTTCAGGCGATTGACATGGAGCACCCTAAGGGGACTCCTGGCAGTGCCTAAGTCAACCAAGTAGGTGACTTCTCCCTTTTTCTCAACAATAATGTGGGGTCCACTCCATTTGTCTTGGAGTGCTCTTGGGGCCACAGGCTCCAAGACCCACACTTTCTGCCCGGGTTGGTACTGAATCAGAACAGCCTTCTGGTCATGCCATTGCTTTTGGAGCTCTTGGCTGGCCTGAAGGTTTTTACTGGCCTTTTTCATGTACTCAGCCATCCTAGATCTTAGGCCAAGTACATAGTCAACTATGTCTTGCTTAGGAGCTTTTAAAGGTTGTTCCCAACCCTCCTTCACAAGTGTTAGAGGACCTCTTACAGGGTGTCCAAATAGGAGCTCAAAGGGGCTGAAGCCCACTCCTTCCTGGGGTACCTCCCTGTAAGCAAAAAGGAGGCAAGGTAACAGGACATCCCATCTCCTCCGGAGTTTTTCAGGGAGTCCCATTATCATTCCTTTGAGAGTTTTATTAAACCTCTCAACCAGTCCATTTGTTTGTGGATGATAGGGTGTGGTGAACTTGTATGTTACACCACATTCCTTCCACATGGCCTTTAAGTAAGCAGACATGAAATTGCTTCCCCTGTCTGATACCACCTCTTTTGGGAAGCCCACCCTGAAAAAGATTCCCAGGAGGGCCTTTGCCACTGCAGGAGCTGTAGTGGTCCTTAGAGGAATTGCTTCAGGGTATCTGGTGGGATGGTCCACTACCACCAAGATACACCTATGGCCTGAAGCAGTAGGAGGGTCAAGGGGGCCAACTATGTCAACCCCTACCCTTTCAAAGGTGACCCCAACCACAGGTAGTGGAATAAGGGGAGCCTTTGGAGTGCCACCTGTTTTGCCTCTGGCTTGACAGGTTTCACAGGACTTACAAAATTCCTTTGTGTCCTCTGACATTCTAGGCCAATGAAACATGGGGACAAGCCTGTCCCAAGTTTTCATTTGCCCTAAATGTCCAGCCAAGGGAATGTCGTGGGCTAGAGTTAGGAGGAACTCTCTGTATTGCTGAGGAATCACCAATCTCCTGGCAGCTCCAGGTTTTGGATCCCTTGCTTCAGTATACAAGAGGTTGTCCTCCCAGTAAACTCCGTGAGAGTCACTGACATCCCCATTTGCTTGTTTGACAGCTTGCTGTCTTAGACCCTCTAGTGTGGGACAGGTCTGCTGTGCCACACTCAGCTCCTCCCTGGCAGGCCCCCCTCCACCCAAAAACTCAGCAGTGTCTGCTTCCAGCTCTTCTGGTGTAGGTTCTGCACAGGGTGGAAATTCTTCTTCCTCAGAAGTTGAATCCACTGTAGAGGGAGGGATAGTAGGTAGTGTTTTACCTTTACTAACCCTAGATTTAGGGAGCACTTGGTGCATTCTTCCAGGATCCAAGTCACCCTGTCCTTTTTGCTTTTTGGCCTGAGACCTTGTTAAAGCAAAAATATGCCCTGGAATGCCCAGCATTGCTGCATGAGCCTCCAACTCCACTTCTGCCCAAGCTGATGTCTCTAAATCGTTCCCTAGTAGACAGTTTACAGGTAAATCTGAGGCAACCACAACTTTCTTTGGACCAGTAACCCCCCCCCCCCCACACAGTTGAGATTCACAACAGCCATGGGGTGGCTAGGAGTGTTGTTATGAGCATCAGTCACTTGGTACTGGTGACCAAGTAGGTGTTGTTCAGGGTGGACCAGTTTCTCTATTACCATGGTAAGACTGGCACCTGTGTCCCTGTAGGCCTGAACCTCAACACCATTTATTAGGGGAAGTTGCTTGTACTTATCCATATTAAGGGGACAAGCAACCAAGGTGGCCAAATCAGTGGCCCCCTCAGAGACTAATACAGCCTCTGTGGTCTCCCTAACAAGACCAACCCCAACTAAATTAACAAAAGTGAGCCCAGTTACTCCCTTGGATTGGCTATTAGTAGGTTTGCTCCCACTACCACTGCTATTACTAGGGGCACTAGGTGTAGCAGCAGGGGTTGTAGTTGTAGGAGCTTTGGTGCTTTTCTTTGGACAACTGGGATCGGTTGTCCAATGGCCTTTTATTTTACATAAATAGCACCATGGTTTCTTTACTTGATTTTGATTTGAAGAGGATTTGGGCCCACCACCCCCACCAGAGTGTTTTTGTGGGCCTGATGAAGACTAATTTTTAGATTTGTCCCCACCCTTGTCAGAAGACTTACCATCCTTCTTCTTGCCATCCTTGTCACCCCCTGTATGAATGTTTCTGTTCACCCTTGTTCTGACCCATTTGTCTGCCTTCTTTCCCAATTCTTGGGGAGAGGTCAGATTAGAGTCTACCAGGTACTGGTGCAACAAATCAGACACACAATTATTAAGAATATGCTCTCTCAGGATTAAGTTATACAGGCTTTCATAGTCAGAAACTTTACTGCCATGTAACCACCCCTCCAAGGCCTTCACTGAATGGTCAACAAAGTCTACCCAGTCTTGTGAAGACTCCTTTTTGGTTTCTCTGAACTTGATCCTGTACTGTTCAGTGGTTAAGCAATACCCATCAAGGAGTGCATTCTTAAGAACTGTAAAATCATTGGCATCACTTTCTCTAACAGTAAGGAGCCTATCCCTACCCTTTCCACTGAAAGATAGCCATTGGAGAGCAGCCCACTGCCTTTGAGAGACCCCCTGTACATTACAGGCCCTCTCAAGTGCAGCAAACCACTTGTTAATGTCATCCCCCTCCTTATAAGGGGGAACTATCTTGTGCAGATTCCTAGAATCATGCTCTTTTACAGGATTACTATCTGTAATACTGCTGCTGCCACCATGGGGTCCAAACCCCAACCTCTGCCTTTCTTTTTCTAAGTCAAATGCTTCCCTGTCTAGATCCAGCTGTTGCTTTTTCAGCTTCAGCCTGGATTCTTCCACTCTCAATCTATTGATTTGCCTTTCTAACACTCTGTCTTCAGGGAGGGTGGGTTGGGCATGCCTTGACACAGAAGAATGGTGAGAATGAACAGAGGGAGACCTGTCCCTAACAGATGGCACTCTAACAACCTGGCCTAAAGGAGCAATCTCTATACTATGATGAGAACTCACATCAGTACCAGCCCTGCTAGGTGGCCTGCTAAGGGGCAGGTTGGGAAGGTCCCCTTCTAACCCTTTTACTGGGGGTGCCCCAGAATCAGAGTGGGAACCATCAGCTAATCCCTCACCAGAAGTGCCAACTAAGGTCTTATCCTGTTCAATGTGCATATTAACTAACAGTTCTCTTGAGGGGTTCTTCCCTACCCCTAAACCTCTTTCAACGCAGAGACTCCTTGCTCCTTTCCAGCTAAGGTGGTCATAAGCAACTTTGGTCAGATCAACAGCTTGACCTGTACCAGACATTATAGAAAAGGTTTAAGGGACAGAAAAAGAAAGAAAAAGTTTCCGAACTTTTTAAAGAACAGAAAAAACTTTTAAAACTTTTTAAGAACTTTTTGAAAGTTTTAGAGGTACTTTTCAGCACTTAGCAAAAGAGAAAGAGAAGAAAAGCAAAACTTTTTGGTTAGGTGTACATACACTGAACTTGTTTTGTATATTTTTCTCTTCTGAAAAGTACAAAATGACAAAGTGGTAAGTAGTTGCAAGTACTTATCCCACCGCTGCCAACAATGTAGGAGGCTGGCCTGGCTTGTAGTGGGTACCAAGGGGTACTTACACCTTGCACCAGGTCCAGGTATCCCTTATTAGTGTAGAGGGGTGTCTAGCAGCTTAGGCTGATAGAAAAGGTAGCTTAGCAGAGCAGCTTAGGCTGAACTAGGAGGCGTGTAAAGCTCCTACTATACCACTGGTGTCATATGCACAATATCATAAGAAAACACAATACACAGATATACTAAAAATAAAGGTACTTTATTTTTATGACAATATGCCAAAAGTATCTCAGTGAGTACCCTCAGTATGAGGATAGCAAATATACACAAGAAATATGTACACAATACCAAAATATGCAGTAATAGCAATAGAAACAGTGCAAACAATGTACAGTCACAATAGAATGCAAAGGGAGCACATAGGTATAGGGGCAACACAAACCATATACTCTAGAAGTGGAATGCGAACCACGAATGGACCCCAAACCTATGTGAGCTCGTAGAGGGTCGCTGGGACTGTAAGAAAACAGTGAGGGTTAGAAAAATAGCCCACCCCAAGACCATGAAAAGTGGGTGCAAAGTGCACCTAAGTTCCCCAGAGAACACAGAAGTCGTGATAGGGGAATTCTGCAAGGAAGACCGAAACCAGCAATGCAACAACGATGGATTTGCTGACGAGAGTACCTGTGGAACAAGGGGACCAAGTCCAAGAGTCACGATCAAGTCGGGAGTGGGCAGATGCCCAGGAAATGCCAGCTGTGGGTGCAAAGAAGCTGCCACTGGATGATAGAAGCTGTGGATTCTGCAAGAACGACAAGGGCTAGAAACTTCGCCTTTGGAGGATGGATGTCCCACGTCGTGAAGAAGCTTGCAGAGGTGTTTCCGTGCAGAAAGACCGCAAACAAGCCTTGCTAGCTGCAAGGGTCGCGTTAGGTTTTTCGGATGCTGCTGTGGCCCAGAAGGGACCAGGATGTCGCCAATTGCGTGACGAGACAGAGGGGGTGTCCAGCAAGGGACCTCGCTCGTCGTGCTGAGAGGAGACCCAGAGGACCGGTGATGCAGTCTTTTGGTGCCTGTGGTTGCAGGGGGAGGATTCCGTCGACCCACGGGAGATTTCTTCTGAGCTTCTAGTGCAGAGAGGAGGCAGACTACCCCCACAGCATGCACCACCAGGAAAACAGTCGAGAAGGCGGCCGGATCAGCGTTACAAGTTCACAGTAGTCGTCTTTGCTACTTTGTTGCAGCTTTGTAGGCTTCCAGAGCAGTCAGCGGTCGATTCTTTGGCAGAAGGTGAAGAGAGAGATGCAGAGGAACTCTGATGAGCTCTTGCATTCGTTATCTAAAGAATTCCCCAAAGCAGAGACCCTAAATAGCCAGAAAAGGAGGTTTGGCTACTTAGGAGAGAGGCTAGGCTAGCAACACCTGGAGGAGCCTATCAGAAGGAGTCTCTGACGTCACCTGCTGGCACTGGCCACTCAGAGCAGTCCAGTGTGCCAGCAGCACCTCTGTTTCCAAGATGGCAGAGGTCTGGAGCACACTGGAGGAGCTCTGGGCACCTCCCAGGGGAGGTGCAGGTCAGGGGAGTGGTCACTCCCCTTTCCTTTGTCCAGTTTCGCGCCAGAGCAGGGCTGGTGGATCCCTGAACCGGTGTAGACTGGCTTATGCAGAAATGGGCACCATCTGTGCCCATCAAAGCATTTCCAGAGGCTGGGGGAGGCTACTCCTCCCCAGCCCTAACACCTTTTTCCAAAGGGAGAGGGTGTAACACCCTCTCTCTGAGGAAGTCCTTTGTTCTGCCTTCCTGGGCCAAGCCTGGCTGGACCCCAGGAGGGCAGAAACCTGTCTGAGGGGTTGGCAGCAGCAGCAGCTGCAGTGAAACCCCGGGAAAGGTAGTTTGGCAGTACCCGGGTCTGAGCTAGAGACTCGGGGGATCATGGAATTGTCTCCCCAATGCCAGAATGGCATTGGGGTGACAATTCCATGATCTTAGACATGTTACATGGCCATGTTCGGAGTTACCATTGTGACGCTATACATATGTCGTGACATATGTATAGTGCACAAGTGTAATGGTGTCCCCGCACTCACAAAGTCCGGGGAATTTGCCCTGAACAATGTGGGGGCACCTTGGCTAGTGCCAGGATGCCCACACACTAAATAACTTAGCACCCAACCTTTACCAGGTAAAGGTTAGACATATAGGTGACTTATAAGTTACTTAAGTGCAGTGGTAAATGGCTGTGAAATAACGTGGACGTTATTTCACTCAGGCTGCAAGGGCAGGCCTGTGTAAGAATTGTCAGAGTTCCCTATGGGTGGCAAAAGAAATGCTGCAGCCCATAGGGATCTCCTGGAACCCCAATACCCTGGGTACCTCAGTACCATATACTAGGGAATTATAAGGGTGTTCCAGTATGCCAATGTAAATGGGTGAAATTGGTCACTAGCCTGTTAGTGACAATTTGGAAAGAAATGAGAGAGCATAACCACTGAGGTTATGGTTAGCAGAGCCTCAGTGAGACAGTTCGTCATCACACAGGGAACACATACAGGGCACACTTATGAGCACTGGGGCCCTGGCTGGCAGGGTCCCAGTGACACATACAACTAAAACAACATATATACAGTGAAATATGGGGGTAACATGCCAGGCAAGATGGTACTTTCCTACACTTACCTCCACCAAAGTTGGACTGAAGAGTCACTGGACTGTGGGAGTCACTTGGACAGAGTTGCTGAGTTCCAGGTACCACGCTCGTTGTGCTGAGAGGGGACCCAGAGGACCAGTGATGCAGTCTTTTGGTGCCTGCGGTTGCAGGGGGAAGATTCCGTCAACCCACGGGAGATTTCTTCCAAGCTCCTGGTGCAGAGAGGAGGCAGGCTACCCCCAGAGCATGCACCATCTGGAAACAGTTGAGAAAGCCGGCAGGATGAAGCGATACAAGGTTGCTAGTAGTCGTCTTGCTACTTTGTTGCGGTTTTGCAGGCGTCCTGAGCAGTCAGCGGTCGATCCTTTGGTAGAAGGTGAAGAGAGAGATGCAGAGGAACTCTGGTGAGCTCTTGCATTCGTTATCTGGTGAGATCCCCAAAGCAGAGACCCTAAATAGCCACAAAAGGAGGTTTGGCTACCTAGGAAGGAGGATTGGCTACCAAGAGAGGTAAGAGCCTATCAGAAGGAGCCTCTGACGTCACCTGCTGACACTGGCCACTCAGAGAAGTCCAGTGTGCCAGCAACACCTCTGTTTCCAAGATGGCAGAGGTCTGGAGCACACTGGAGGAGCTCTGGGCACCTCCCCTGGGAGGTGCAGGTCAGGGGAGTGGTCACTCCCCTTTCCTTTGTCCAGTTTCGCGCCAGAGCAGAGCTGGGGGATCCCTGAACCGGTGTAGACTGGCTTATGCAGAGTTAGGCACCATCTGTGCCCATCAAAGCATTTCCAGAGGCTGGGGGAGGCTACTCCTCCCAAGCCCTCTCACCTATTTCCAAAGGGAGAGGGTGTTACACCCTCTCTCAGAGGAAGTCCTTTGTTCTGCCTTCCTGGGCCAGGGCTGCCTGGACCCCAGGAGGGCAGAAACCTGTCTGAGGGGTTGGCAGCAGCAGCAGCTGCAGTGGAGACCCAGGAAAGGCAGTTTGGCAGTACCCGGGAACTATGCTAGAGACCCGGGGGATCATGGAATTGTCCCCCCAAGGCCAGAATGGCATTGGGGTGACAATTCAATGATCTTAGACATGTTACATGGCCATGTTCGGAGTTACCATTGTGACGCTGTACATAGGTAGTGACCTATGTACAGTGCACACGTGTAATGGTGTCCCCGCACGCACAAATTCCGGGGAATTTGCCCTGAACAATGTGGGGGCACCTTGGCTAGTGCCAGAGTGCCCACACACTAAGTAACTTAGCAGGTAAAGGTAAAGGTTAGACATATAGGTGACTTATAAGTTACTTAAGTACAGTGGTAAATGGCTGTGAAATAACGTGGACGTTATTTCACTCAGGCTGCAGTGGCAGGCCTGTGTAAGAATTGTCAGATCTCCCTATGGGTGGTAAAGGAAATATTGCAGCCCAGAGGGATCTCCTGGAACCCCAATACCCATATACTAAGGAATTATATGGGTGTTCCAGTATGCCAATGTGAATTGGTGAAATTGGTCACTAGCCTGTTAGTGACAATTTGGAAAGCAGAGAGAGCATAACCACTGAGGTTCTGGTTAGCAGAGCCTCAGTGAGACAGTTAGTGATCATACAGGGAACACATACAGGGCACCCTTATGAGCACCGGGGCCCTGGCTGGCAGGGTCCCAGTGACACATACACTAAAACAACATATATACAGCGAAATATGGGGGAAACATGCCAGGCAAGATGGTACTTTCCTACACAACCCCCCCCCCCAAACGAAGGACAATAAGACTAGCCATGACCTGATGAGTCTTCATTGTCTAAGTGGAAATATCTGGAGAGCCAGGTCTATGTTCCACTGTATAGTCAATTCCTTGTAGAGATATGGACCACCCTAACAATTTCTGGTTTTCACCTTTCATTTGTTTTAGCCAAAGTAGAGGTTTGTGGTCTGTCTGAACAATGAAGTGAGTGCCAAACAGGTATGGCCTCAACTTCTTCAGTGCCCAGACCACAGCAAAGGCCTCCCTCTCTATGGCAGACCAACGCTTTTCTCTAGGGGTCAACCTCCTGCTGATAAAAGCAACAGGTTGATCCTGGCCCTCAGGATTGAGTTGTGATAAGACTGCCCCTACCCCTAATTCAGATGCATCAGTTTGAACAATGAATTTCTTGGAGTAACATGGGCTTTTCAGGACCGGTGCAGTGCACATGGCCTGTTTGTGCTCCTCAAAAGCTTTCTGACGGCTAGCTGTGCACAATTCCTTTTTAGGCATCTTCTTGGAAGTGGGATCATTAAGTGGGGCTGCAATGGAGCCATAGTTTTTAATGAATCTCCTGTAATACCCAGTGAGGCCTAGGAAGGCTCTCACCTGGGTCTGTGTTGTAGGGGGAACCCAATCCATGATTGTTTGGATTTTCCCCTGAAGTGGTGCAATCTGTTCTCCACCTACCAGGTGTCCCAGATAAACCACTTTTCCCTTCCCTATGTGGCACTTTGAAGCCTTGATAGTGAGGCCTGCCTTTTGCAGGGCCTCCAAAACTTTCCACAGGTGAACCAGGTGATCATCCCAGGTGGAGCTAAAGACAGCTATATCGTCCAGATATGCTGCACTAAAAGCCTCCAACCCTTGCAGGACTGTATTCACCAACCTCTGAAAAGTGGCAGGTGCATTTTTCAAACCAAAGGGCATTACTGTGAATTGGTAGTGCCCTCCAATAGTCGAAAATGCAGTTTTTGCTTTAGCATCCTCTGATAATTTGATCTGCCAATACCCTGCAGTCAAATCAAAGGAGCTTAGATACTTGGCAGATGCCAGTGTATCTATGAGCTCATCTGCTCTGGATATAGGGTGAGCATCAGTTTTTGTTACCTGGTTGAGACCTCTGTAATCTACACAAAATCTCATCTCCCTTTTTCCATCTTTTGAGTGAGGCTTTGGTACAAGCACCACAGGAGAGGCCCATGGGCTTTCAGAATGTTCAACCACTCCTAAGTCAAGCATCTTCTGAACTTCTTGCTTTATGCAGTCCCTGACATGGTCAGGCTGCCTATAGATTTTACTCTTGACAGGCATGCTGTCTCCAGTATCAATTGTGTGTTCACACCAAGATGTGGTGCCTGGCACAGTTGAAAAGAGTTCCGAAAACTGACCTAGGAGATTTATGCAGTTGTCTTTCTGCTCAGCAGTAAGACAGTCTTCTAAAACTACAACATCCACTAGAGCATCCTCTTCTGTGGAAGAGAAGAGATCAGGGAGAGGGTCACTCTCTTCTTCCTGTCCCTCATCTGTTGCCATGAGCAGGGTGAGATCAGCCCTGTCATAGTAGGGTTTTAGGCGGTTGACATGGAGCACCCTAAGTAGGTGACCTCGCCCTTCTTTTCAACAATGAGATGGGGTCCACTCCATTTGTCTTGGAGTGCTCTTGGGGCCACAGGCTCCAATACCCACACCTTCTGTCCTGGTTGGTACTGAATCAGAACAGCCTTCTGGTCATGCCATTGCTTTTGGAGCTCTTGGCTGGCCTGAAGGTTTTTACTGGCCTTTTTCATGTACTCCGCCATTCTGGATCTTAGGCCAAGTACATAGTCCACTATATCTTGCTTAGGAACTTTTAAAGGTTGTTCCCAACCCTCCTTCACAAGTGTTAGAGGACCTGTTACAGGGTGCCCAAATAGGAGTTCAAAGGGGCTGAAGCCCACTCCTTTCTGGGGTACCTCCCTGTAAGCAAAAAGGAGGCAAGGTAACAGGACATCCCATCTCCTCCTGAGTTTTTCAGGGAGTCCGATTATCATTCCTTTGAGAGTTTTATTAAACCTCTCTACCAGTCCATTTGTCTGTGGATGATAAGGTGTGGTGAATTTGTAGGTTACACCACATTCCTTCCACATAGCCTTCAAGTATACAGACATAAAGTTGCTACCCCTGTCTGATACAACCTCTTTTGGGAAACCCACCCTGGAAAAGAGTCCCAGGAGGGCTTTGGCTACTGCATGAGCTGTAGTGGTCCTTAGAGGAATAGCTTCAGGATATCTTGTGGCATGGTCCACTACCACCAAGATAAACCTATTGCCTGAAGCAGTAGGAGGGTCAAGGGGGCCACCTATGTCAACCCCTACCCTTTCAAAGGGAACCCCAACCACAGGTAGTGGAATAAGGGGAGCCTTTGAAGTGCCACCAGTTTTGCCACTGGCTTGGCAGGTCACGCAAGATTTACAAAATTCTTTTGTGTCCTCTGACATCCTAGGCCAGTGAAACAGGGGGACAAGCCTTTCCCATGTTTTAATCTGACCCGAATTTCCAGCCAAAGGAATGTCATGTGCTAGAGTTAGGAGGAACTCTATGTACTGCAGGGGAATTACCAATCTCCTGGCTGCTCCAGGTTTTGGGTCCCTTGCCTCTGTGTACAAGAGGTTGTCCTCCCAGTAAACTCTATGGTGTGTCACTGACATCCCCATTTTGCTGCTTGACAGCTTGCTGTCTGAGACCCTCTAATGTGGGACAGGATTGCTGTGCCACACTCAGCTCTTCCCTGGCAGGCCCCCCTCCACCCAAAAGCTCAGCAGTGTCTGCTGCCAACTCCTCTTGTGAATGTTCTGCACAGGGAGGAAATTCTTCTTCCTCAGAAGTTGAATTATCTGTAGAGGGAGGGATAGTGGGTAGGGATTTACCCTTGCTACCCCTAGCTTTAGGGAGCACTTGGTCCATTGTTCCAGGATCCAAGTCACCCTGTCCTTTTTGCTTTTTGTCCTGAGCCCTTGTCAAAGCAAAAATATGCCCTGGAATGCCCAGCATTGCTGCATGAGCCTCCAACTCTACTTCTGCCCAAGCTGATGTCTCTAAATCGTTCCCTAGTAGACAGTCTACAGGTAAATCTGAGGCAACCACAACTTTCTTTGGACCAGTAACCCCCCCCCCCCAGTTGAGATTCACAACAGCCATGGGGTGGATAAGAGTGTTGTTATGAGCGTCTGTCACTTGGTACTGGTGACCAAGTAGGTGTTGTTTAGGGTGTACCAGTTTCTCTATTACCATGGTAACACTGGCACCTGTGTCCCTGTAGGCCTGAACCTCAACACCATTTATTAGGGGAAGTTGCTTGTACTTATCCATATTAAGGGGACAAGCAACCAAGGTGGCCAAATCAATGGCACCTTCAGAGACTAACACAGCCTCTGTGGTCTCCCTAACAAGACCAACCCCAACTAAATTACCAAAAGTGAGCACAGCTACTCCCTTAGATTGGCTATTAGTAGGTCTGCTCCCACCACCACTGCTATTACTAGGGGCACTAGAGGTTGCAGTAGGGGTTGTGGTAGTAGGAGGTTTGGTATTTTTCTTTGGACAACTGGCATCAGTTGTCCAATGGCCTTTTACTTTACATAAATAACACAAAGGCTTTTTGATTTGATTTGAAGAGGATTTGGACCCACCCCCCCCACCAGAGTGTTTTTGTGGGCCTGATGAAGACTCATTTTTAGATTTGTCCCCACCCTTGTCAGAAGACTTACTATCCTTCTTCTTGCCATCCTTGTCACCCCCTGTATGAACGTTTCTGTTCACTCTTGTTATGACCCATTTGTCTGCCTTCTTTCCCAATTCTTGGGGAGAGGTCAGATCTGAGTCCACTAGATATTGGTGTAACAAGTCAGACACACAGTTATTCAGAATATGCTCTCTCAGAATAAGATTATACAGGCTTTCATAGTCAGAAACTTTACTGCCATGTAACCACCCCTCCAAGGCCTTCACTGAACAGTCAACAAAGTTTATCTAGTCTTGTGAGGACTCTTATCTGGTGTCTCTGAACTTAATCCTGTATTGTTCAGTGGTTAAGCCAAATCCATCCAAGAGTGCATCCTTCAAAACTGCAAAATTATTGGCATCACTTTCTCTCACAGTAAGGAGCCTATCCCTACCCCTTCCATTGAACGATAGCCATAGAATAGCAGCCCACTGCCTTTGAGGGACACCCTGTACCATACAGGCCCTCTCAAGTGCAGCAAACCACTTGTTAATGTCATCCCCCTCCTTGTAAGGGGGAACTATCTTGTGCAGATTCCCAGAATCATGCTCTCTCACAGGATTGCTATCAGGAATACTGCTGCTGCCACCATGGGGTCCAAACCCCAACCTATGTCTCTCCTTCTCCAGATCTAGGGATTCCCTGATTAGAGCCAGCTGGTGCTGTTTAAGCTTCAGTCTGGTCTCTTCCACTCTCAACTTGTTGAGTTCCCTTTCTAACATTTTGTCTTCAGGGTGGGTGGGTTGGGAATGCTTGGACACAGAAAATATACTGGATTCAACAGAGGGAGACCTGTCCCTAACAGCTTGCACTCTAACAACCTGGCCTTCAGGAACAAAAACATCCCTACTATAATGGAAGCTTCTATTACTACCAGCATTGCTATGTGGTCTGCTAAGGGGCAGATTAGGAAGAGAACCCTGTACACCACCGTCAAGGGGCTCCCCTGAGTCAGAGTGTGAGCTATCTACCAACTTCTCAGATGAAGGGCCAACCTGGGCCTTATCCTTCTCAATGAGCATGTTAAACAGACATTCTCTCGAAGGGTTCTTTCCTACCACTAAACCTCTATCAATGCAGAGACTTTTTAGGCTCTTAAAGTTAAGATTGTCATATGTTGTATTGACCATTTTACGAGAAATTCCTACATCAGACATGATAGAAGAAGGTTTAGGGACAGTGAGAAGAGAGAAAAAGTTTCAGGACTTTTTAAAGAACAGAAAAAATAAAACTTTTTGAAACTTTTTGAAAGTTTAGGAGTTCTTTTCAGCACTTAGCAGAAAGTATAAGAGAAGAAAAGCAAAACTTTTTGGTTAGGTGTACATACACTGAACTTGTTTTGTATATTATTCTCTTATGAAAAGTGCACAATGACAAAGTGGTAAGTAGTTGCAAGTACTTATCCCACCGCTGCACAACCAATGTAGGAGGCTGGCCTGGCTTGTAGTGGGTACCAGAGGTACTTACACCTTGTGCCAGGTCCAGTTATTCCTTATTAGTGTAGAAGAGGTGTTTCTAGCAGCTTAGGCTGATAGAAGGTAGCTATAGCAGAGCAGCTTAGGCTGAACTAGGAGACATGCAAAGCTCCTACTATACCACTGGTGTCATATGCACAATATCATAAGAAAACACTATACACAGATATACTAAAAATAAAGGTACTTTATTTTTATGACAATATGCCAAAAGTATCTCAGTGAGTACCCTCAGTATGAGGATGCCAAATATACACAAGATATATGTACACAATACCAAAAATATGCAGTAATAGAAAAAGGAAGTAATGCAAGCAATGTAAAGTTACAAGAGACTGCAATAGGAGCACATAGGTATAGGGACAACACAAACCATATACTCCAAAAGTGGAATGCGAACCACAAATGGACCCCAAACCTATGTGAGCTTGTAGAGGGTCGCTGGGACTGTAAGAAAACAGTGAGGGTTAGAAAAATAGCCCACCCCAAGAACCTGGAAGGTAGGTGTAAAGTGCACCTACAACCCCCAGAGAGCACAGGAGTCGTGATAGGGGGATACTGCAAGGAAAACCAACACCAGCAAAGCAACAACAGTGGATTTCCAGACCTGAGTACCTGTAAGATAAGGGGACCAAGTCCAAGAGTCGCGATAGTGTCGAGAGTGGGCAGATGCCCAGGAAATGCCAGCTGTGGGTGCAAAGGAGCTGCCACCCGATGGAAGAAGCTTGGTGTTTTGCAAGAACAAAGAGGACTAGGAACTTCCCCTTTGGAGGATGGATGCCCCACGTCGTGAAGAAGCTTGCAGAGTTGTTCCCACGCAGAAAGACCGCAAACAAGCCTTGCTAGCTGCAAGGGTCGCGGTTAGGGTTTTTGAACGCTGCTGTAGCACCGGAGGGACCAGGATGTCGCCAATTGCGTGAGGAGACAGATTCCGTCGACCCACGGGTGATTTCTTCGGAGCTTCTAGTGCAGAGAGGAGGCAGACTACCCCCACAGCATGCACCACTAGGAAAGCAGACGAAAAGGCGGCTGGATCAGCGATACAAGGTTGCAGTAGTCGTCTTTGCTACTTTGTTGCGGTTTTGCAGGCGTCCAGAGCAGTCAGCAGTCGATTCCTTGGCAGAAGGTGAAGAGAGAGATGCAGAGGAACTCTGATGAGCTCTTGCATTTGTTATCTAAAGAATTCCCCAAAGCAGAGACCCTAAATAGCCAGAAAAGGAGGTTTGGCTACTTAGGAAGGAGGATAGGCTAGCAACACAGGTAAGAGCCTATCAGAAGGAGTCTCTGACGTCACCTGCTGGCACTGGCCACTCAGAGCAGTCCAGTGTGCCAGCAGCACCTCTGTTTCCAAGATGGCAGAGGTCTGGAGCACACTGGAGGAGCTCTGGGCACCTCCCAGGGGAGGTGCAGGTCAGGGGAGTGGCCACTCCCCTTTCCTTTGGCCAGTTTCGCGCCAGAGCAGAGCTGGGGGGATCCCTGAACTGGTGTAGACTGGCTTATGCAGAGATGGGCACCATCTGTGCCCATCAAAGCATTTCCAGAGGCTGGGGGAGGCTACTCCTCCCCAGCCCTGACACCTTTTTCCTAAGGGAGAGGGTGTAACACCTTCTCTCTGAGGAAGTCCTTTGTTCTGCCTTCCTGGGCCAAGCCTGGCTGGACCCCAGGAGGGCAGAAACCTGTCTGAGGGGTTGGCAGCAGCAGCAGCTGCAGTGAAACCCCGGGAAAGGTAGTTTGGCAGTACCCGGGTCTGTGCTAGAGACTCAGAGGATCATGGAACGTTATTTCACAGCCATTTACCACGGCAGAAATTCTGAGGTAGCCCCAGCAAAGGTGTTAGATGAGAATCTTCCCAACCTGCCCATTAGCAGGCCACCAAGCATGGCTGGTAATAATGTGAGCTCTCATCACAGTAGGGATGTAATTCCTTTAGGCCAGGTTGTTAGAGTGCCATCTGTTAGGGACAGGTCTCCCTCTGTCCATTCACACCATTCTTCTGTGTCTAAGCATGCCCAACCCACCCACCCTGATGACAGAATGTTAGAAAGGGAACTCAATAGATTGAGAGTGGAAGAGTCCAGACTGAAGCTTAAACAGCAACAGCTGGCTCTAGACAGGGAAACTTTTGACTTAGAAAAAGAAAGGCAGAGGTTGGGGTTTGGACCCCGTGGTGGCAGCAGCAGTATTACAGATAGTAATCCTGTGAAAGAGCATGATTCTAGGAATCTGCATAAGATAGTTTCCACTTACAAGGAGGGAGATGACATTAACAAGTGGTTTGCTGCACTTGAGAGGGCCTGTGTTGTACAGGGGGTCCCTCAAAGGCAGTGGGCTGCTATCCTATGGCTATCTTTCAGTGGAAAGGGTAGGGATAGGCTCCTTACTGTGAAGGAAAGTGATGCCAATAATTTTACAGTTTTAAAGAATGCACTCCTGGATGGTTATGGCTTAACCACTGAACAGTACAGGATTAAGTTCATAGAAACCAAAAAGGAGTCTTCACAAGACTGGGTAGACTTTGTTGACCATTCAGTGAAGGCCGTGGAGGGGTGGTTACATGGCAGTAAAGTTTCTGACTATGAAAGCCAGTATAACTTAATCCTGAGAGAGCATATTCTTAATAACTGTGTGTCTGATTTGTTACACCATATCTAGTGGACTTAGATCTGACCTCTCCCCAAGAATTGTAAAAGATGGCAGACAAATGGGTCAGAACAAGAGTGAACAGAAATGTTCATACAGGGGGTGACAAGGATGGCAAAAAGAAGGATGGTAAGTCTTCAGACAAGGGTGGGGAGAAATCTGAAAATGAGTCTTCATCAGGCCCACAAAAACACTCTGGTGGGGGTGGTGGGCCCAAATCCTCTTCTAATCAAGTAAAGAAACCATGGTGCTATTTATGTAAAGTAAAAGGCCATTGGACAACTGATGCCAGTTGTCCAAAGAAAAGCACCAAGCCTCCCACCACTACAACCCCTGCAGCTACACCTAATGCCCCTAGTAATAGCAGTGGTGGTGGGAGCAAACCTACTAATAGCCAATCCAAGGGAGTAGCTGGGCTCACTTTTGATAATTTAGTTGGGGTTGGTCTTGTTAGGGAGACCACAGAGGCTGTGTTAGTCTCTGAAGGTGCCATTGATTTGGCCACCTTGGTTGCTTGTCCCCTTAATATGGATAAGTACAAGCAACTTCCCCTACTAAATGGTGTTGAGGTTCAGGCCTACAGGGACACAGGTGCCAGTGTTACCATGGTAATAGAGAAACTGGTCCACCCTGAACAACACCTACTTGGTACCAAGTGACTGATGCTCATAACAACACTCTTAGCCACCCCATGGCTGTTGTGAATCTCAACTGGGGGGGGGGGTTACTGGTCCAAAGAAAGATGTGGTTGCCTCAGATTTACCTGTAGACTGTCTACTAGGGAATGATTTAGAGACATCAGCTTGGGCAGAAGTGGAGTTGGAGACTCATGCAGCAATGTTGGGCATTCCTGGGCATATTTTTGCTTTGACCAGGGCTCAGGCCAAAAAGCAAAAAGGACAGGGTGACTTGGATCCTGGAACAATGGACCAAGTGCTCCCTAAAGCTAGGGTTAGTAAAGGTAAATCCCTACCTACTATCCCTCCCTCTACAGTGGATTCAACTTCTGAGGAAGAAGAATTTCCCCCTGTGCAGAACCTTCACCAGAGGAGCTGGAAGCAGACACTGCTGATCTTTTGGGTGGAGGGGGGCCTGCCAGGGAGGAGCTGAGTGTGGCACAGCAGACCTGTCCCACACTAGAGGATCTAAGACAGCAAGCTGTCAAACAGCAAAATGGGGATGTCAGTGACTCTCACAGAGTTTACTGGGAGGACAACCTCTTGGATACAGGGGCAAGGGACCCAAGACCTGGAGCTGCCAGGAGATTGGTTATTCCCCTGCAATACAGAGAGTTCCTCCTAACTCTAGCCCACGACATTCCCTTGGCTGGACATTTAGGGCAGATGAAAACATGGGATAGGCTTGTCCTCCTGTTTCATTGGCCTAGAATGTCAGAGGACACAAAGGAATTTTATAAGTCCTGTGAAACCTGTCACGCCAGTGGCAAAACAGGTGGCACTCCAAAGGCTCCCCTTATTCCACTACCTGTGGTTGGGGTCCCCTTTGAAAAGGTAGGGGTTGACATAGTTGGCCCCTTGACCCTGCTACTGCTTCAGGCAATAGGTTTATTTTGGTGGTAGTGGACCATGCCACCAGATATCCTGAAGCAATTCCTTTAAGGACCACTACAGCTCCTGCAGTGGCAAAGGCCCTCCTCGGAATCTTTTCCAGGGAGGGCTTCCCAAAAGAGGTGGTATCAGACAGGGGTAGCAACTTTATGTCTGCTTACTTAAAGGCCATGTGGAAGGAATGTGGTGTAACATACAAATTCACCACACCCTATCATCCACAAACAAATGGACTGGTTGAGAGATTTAACAAAACTCTCAAAGGAATGATAATGGGACTCCCTGAAAAACTCAGGAGGAGATGGGATGTCCTGTTACCTTGCCTCCTTTTTGCTTACAGGGAGGTACCCCAGAAAGGAGTGGGCTTCAGCCCCTTTGAACTCCTATTTGGGCACCCTGTAAGAGGTCCTCTAACACATGTAAAGGAGGGTTGGGAAGAACCTTTAAAAGCTCCTAAGCAAGACATAGTGGACTATGCACTTGGCCTAAGATCCAGAATGGCTGAGTATATGAAAAAGGCCAGCAAAAACCTTCAAGCCAGCCAAGAGCTCCAAAAGCAATGGCATGACCAGAAGGCTGTTCTGATTCAGTACCAACCAGGACAGAAGGTGTGGGTCTTGGAGCCTGTGGCCCTAAGAACACTCCAAGACAAATGGAGTGGTCCCCACATTATTGTTGAGAAAAAGGGAGAAGTCACCTACTTGGTTGACTTAGGCACTGCCAGGAGTCCCCTTAGAGTGCTCCATGTCAATCGCCTTAAACCCTGCTATGACAGGGCTGATCTCACCCTGCTCATGGCAACAGATGAAGGACAGGAAGAAGAGAGTGACCCTCTCCCTGATCTCTTCTCTTCCACAGAACAAGATGCTCTAGTGGAAGGTGTAGTTTTGGCAGATTGTCTTACTGCTGAGCAGAAAGACCACTGCATAAATCTCCTGGGTCAGTTTTCTGAACTCTTTTCTACTGTGCCAGGCACCTCTTCTTGGTGTGAGCACACTATAGATACTGGAGACAGCTTGCCTGTCAAAAGTAAGATCTATAGGCAGCCTGACCATGTCAGGGATTGCATAAAACAAGAGGTTCAGAAAATGCTTGAACTGGGAGTGGTTGAGCACTCTGAAAGTCCATGGGCCTCTCCTGTGGTACTTGTACCAAAACCTCATTCCAAAGATGGAAAGAAGGAAATGAGATTTTGTGTGGATTACAGAGGTCTCAACCAGGTAACTAAAACTGATGCTCACCCTATACCCAGGGCAGATGAGCTAATAGATACACTGGCATCTGCCAAGTATCTAAGCACCTTTGATTTGACTGCAGGGTATTGGCAGATCAAATTATCAGAGGATGCTAAAGCAAAAACTGCATTTTCGACTATTGGAGGGCACTACCAATTCATGGTAATGCCCTTTGGTTTGTAAAATGCACCTGCCACTTTTCAGAGGTTGGTGAATACAGTCCTGCAAAGTTTGGAGGCTTTTAGTGCAGCATATCTAGATGATATAGCTGTCTTTAGCTCCACCTGGGATGATCACCTGCTCCACCTATGGAAAGTTTTGGAGGCCCTGCAAAAGGCAGGCCTCACTACCAAGGCTTCAAAGTGTCAGATAGGGCATGGGAAAGTGGTTTATCTTAGAAACCTGGTCGGTGGAGAACAGATTGCACCACTTCAGGGGAAAATCCAAACTATTATAGATTGGGTTCCCCCTACAACTCAGACCCAGGTGAGAGCCTTCTTAGGCCTCACTGGGTATTACAGGAGGTTCATAAAGAACTATGGCTCCATAGCAGCCCCTCTTAATGACCTCACATCTAAGAAAATGCCTAAAAAGGTATTGTGGACAGCTAGCTGTCAGAAAGCTTTTGAGGAGCTGAAACAGGCAATGTGCTCTGCACCTGTCCTAAAAAGCCCTTGTTACTCCAAGAAATTAATTGTTCAAACTGATGCATCTGAATTAGGGGTAGGGGCAGTCTTATCACAACTCAATCCTGAGGGCCAGGATCAACCTGTTGCTTTTATCAGCAGGAGGTTGACCCCTAGAGAAAAGCGTTGGTCTGCCATAGAGAGGGAGGCCTTTGCTGTGGTCTGGGCGCTGAAGAAGTTGAGGCCATACCTGTTTGGCACTCACTTCATTGTTCAGACAGACCACAAACCTCTACTTTGGCTAGAAACAAATGAAAGGTGAAAACCCTAAATTGTTGAGGTGGTCCATATCTCTACAGGGAATGGACTATACAGTGGAACATAGACCTGGGAGTACCCACTCCAATGCAGATGGACTCTCCAGATATTTCCACTTAGACAATGAAGACTCATCAGGGCATGGCTAGTCTTATTGTCCTTTGTTTGGGGGACTATGCACTTGGCCTAAGATCCAGAATGGCTGAGTATATGAAAAAGGCCAGCAAAAACCTTCAAGCCAGCCAAGAGCTCCAAAAGCAATGGCATGACCAGAAGGCTGTTCTGATTCAGTACCAACCAGGACAGAAGGTGTGGGTCTTGGAGCCTGTGGCCCTAAGAACACTCCAAGACAAATGGAGTGGTCCCCACATTATTGTTGAGAAAAAGGGAGAAGTCACCTACTTGGTTGACTTAGGCACTGCCAGGAGTCCCCTTAGAGTGCTCCATGTCAATCGCCTTAAACCCTACTATGACAGGGCTGATCTCACCCTGCTCATGGCAACAGATGAAGGACAGGAAGAAGAGAGTGACCCTCTCCCTGATCTCTTCTCTTCCACAGAACAAGATGCTCTAGTGGAAGGTGTAGTTTTGGCAGATTGTCTTACTGCTGAGCAGAAAGACCACTGCATAAATCTCCTGGGTCAGTTTTCTGAACTCTTTTCTACTGTGCCAGGCACCACTTCTTGGTGTGAGCACACTATAGATACTGGAGACAGCTTGCCTGTCAAAAGTAAGATCTATAGGCAGCCTGACCATGTCAGAGACTGCATAAAGCAAGAGGTACAGAAAATGCTTGAACTAGGAGTGGTTGAGCACTCTGAAAGTCCATGGGCCTCTCCTGTGGTACTTGTACCAAAACCTCATTCCAAAGATGGAAAGAAGGAAATGCGGTTTTGTGTAGACTATAGAGGTCTCAACCAGGTAACCAAAACTGATGCTCACCCTATACCCAGGGCAGATGAGCTCATAGATACACTGGCATCTGCCAAGTATCTAAGCACTTTTGATTTGACTGCAGGGTATTGGCAGATCCTCAGTGAGACAGTTAGTCATCACACAGGGAACACATACAGGGCACACTTATGAGCACTGGGGTCCTGGCTGGCAGGATCCCAGTGACACATACACTAAAACAACATATATACAGTGAAATATGGGGGTAGCATGCCAGGCCAGATGGTACTTTCCTACACCTAACACACAGGTACTTTGCACCCGGCCCTCTGGGGTGACCTGTAAGTAGAGGTCGAAGTGCAGAAGCCTTTGCATGGGCTCCCTAAGGGTGACAAAATATATGCAGCAGCCTATAGGGATCCCCTGGAACCCCAAAGCCCTGGGTACCTAAGTACCATTTACTAGGGACTTATAATGGGGCACCAGTGTGCCAATTGTGGGTGAAATATAAAGTTTTGGGAAAGAGAGCATAATCACTGGGGTCCTGGTTAGCAGAATTCCTGTGAACAGAGTCAAGCACACTGACATCAGTTAGAAAAAGGGGGTAATCATGCCAAGAAAGAGGGTACTTTCCTACACAACTTAAAATAAATAAAATAAAAAGGCAGACCTTCTTTTTTGTCCATGTTCTGTTCGGTTGTTTCTTTAAAAGAATGAATTTGTTCTAGGGTAACTGTTCTCTCTCTGAAATAAAGAAAAAAAACATGGATTTGCATGTTGTTTGAAATAATTTTTTTAATAAATTAAGCAACAATTTTAAACCCACCCTTTAAAGTTTTTTTCATAGTTAGTTAAACTGAAAATGTTTACAATGAAAACAGGAAAGAAAAAATATATATGCTAAGTTATTATTTTCTACCATTTCGCTGAAGATCAGTTAAGTCTTGGTGGAGGAGGAGCCCCATGTTAAATAAGTGTAGCCCCTCTCTCTCCTAAATCTGTGTTTCCCACATCGCTGAGAAGTGGGTGTTGTAAGTTGGGTTCTGGTTGTAGTACCACCCACTTTTTTTTGCCTGGTGGCAGTATGTCTTGTACTGTAGTGCACTGGGAGCCTGCTAACCAGGACCCCAGTGCCAGTGTTCTCTCCCCTAAATATGGTTGCTTGGTAACTTTTTACACCCACAATTGGCATACTGGGGCACTCATGCAAGTCCCTAGTATATTATACTTAGGTACCAAAGGCAATGGTACACCAGGGGTCCCCTGTGGGCGGCAGCATGTATTGTGCCACCCTTGAGAGCCCACGCAAACTGTGCCTGCAGGCCTGCCGTTGCAGCCTGCATGAAATGGTTCATGCACCATTTCACCACAGATATAAGGCTTGCCTTATATCCTGGTCACTGCACTGTGAGTCACCCCTCTGGTAGGCCCTTCAGCCCAGGGACAGGGTACATGTTGTGAGAAAGTAGCCTCTTTCTAGCAACGTGGCTACCCCCATTTTTGTCTGTTTGTGAATGTGTGTCAGTGTGTTTTTAGTGTCTCACTGAGATCCTGCTAGCCAGCACCCCAGTTCTGTGAGAAAGTAGCCTCTTTCTAACATAGTTACCCCCACTTTTGGCTTGTTTGTGAGTGTGTGTCAGTGTGATTTTACTGTCTCACTGGGACCCTGCTAGCCAGGACCCCAGTGCTCATAGTTTGTGGCCTAATGTGTGTGTTGTCAGTACTGCTTAACTGTATCACTGACGTTCTGAACACCAGTGCTTATGATCTCTCTGCTTCCAAATTAGTCACTATAGTTTAGTGACTTCATATTCCAATACCAATTGGCACACTGGACCCCCCTTATATGTACTTAGTATATGGTACCTAGGTACCCAGGGCACTGGTGTTCCAGGAGATTCTTATGTGTTGCAGCATTTCTTTTGCCACCCATAAGGAGCTCAGACAAGCCTTTCTTCAGGACTGCCACTGCAGCCGGAGTGAAATAGTGCTCACACTATTTCACAGCCATTTTCACTGCACTTAAGTAACCCTTAAGTCACCTATATGTCTAACCTTCATTTACTAAAGGCTAGGTGCAAAGTTACTAAGTGTGAGGGCACCCTTGCACTAGCAAAGGAGCCCCCACGCTGTCCAGGGCCAATTCCCTGGACTTCATGAGTGCGGGGATACCATTACATGCGTGCACTACATATAGGTCAATACCTATATGTAGCTTCACAATGTTAACTCCGAATATGGCCATGTAAGGTGTCTAAGATCATGGAATTGTCCCCCCCATTCCAAATCTGGTATTGGGGGACAATTATATGCATCCTGGGGGCTCCACCATGGACCCCTAGTACTGCCAAACCAGTACTCTGAGGATTGCACTGCAGCTACAGCTGCTGACACCTCACAGACAGGGTTCTGCCCTCCTGGGTTCTGAGCAGCTCAGTCCCAGGAAGGCAGAACAAAGCATTGCCTTTGGGAGGAGGGTGTTACACCCTCTCACTTTGGAAATATGTGTCACAGGCTTGGAAAGGGTAGCCTCCAGAGCCTCTGGAAATGCTCTGAAGAGCACAGATGGTGCCCTTCTTGCATAAACCAGTCTACACTGGTTCAGGGATCCCCAGTCCCTGCTCTGGGGTGAAACTGGACAAAGGAAAGAGGAGTGACTACTCCCACCCCAGGGGTGGTGCCCAGAGCTCCTCCAGTGTGTCCCTCACGTTAGCCATCTTGTTTTCCAAGGTGTGGGGACACTCTGGAGGTCTGTGAGTGAACAGTGACAGTAGGTGACATCAGTAACCCCTCCGGAAAGATCCATACCTGATAAGGTAGACAATCCCCTTCTCAGGGCTATTTATGGTCTATCCTGTGGGTTCCTCTTCATTGTCAGCTACATGGTCAATACCTATATGGAGCTTCACAATGGTAATTCTGAATATGGCCACGTAACATGTCTAAGATCATGGAATTGTCCCCCCATTCTAAATCTGGTATCGGGGAGCCAGTTCCATGCATTCTGGGGGCTCCACCACGGTTCCCCAGTACTGCCAAACCAGCTCTCTGAGGCTTGCACTGCAGCTACAGCTGCTGCCACCTCACAGACAGGGTTCTGCCCTCCTAGGGTCTGGGCAGCACAGTCCCAAGAAGGCAGAACAAAGCATTTCCTCTGAGAGCAGGGTGTTACACCCTCTCCCTTTGGAAATAGGTGTTACAGGCTGGGGAGGGGTAGCCTCCCCCAGCTTCTGGAAATGCTCTGAAGGGCACAGATGGTGCCCTCCTTGCATAAACTAGTCTACACCAGTTCAGGGACCCCTTCTCCCCTACTCTGGTGGGAAACTGGACAAAGGAAAGGGGAGTGACTACTCCCCTGTCCATCACCACCCCAGGGGTGGTGCCCACAGCTCCTCCAGTGTGTCCCTCGTGTTAGCCATCTTGTTTTCCAAGGTGTGGGGACCCTCTGGAGGTCTGTGAGGGAACAGTGCAAGCAGGTGACATCAGAGACCCCTCCTGAAAGATCCATACCTGATAAGGTAGACAATCCCCTTCTCAGGGCTATTTATGGTCTCTCCTGTGGGTTCCTCTTCATTGTCAGCTTGCAAGTTTCCTCCAGGAATCCTCTGCAACATCTGCTTCAGCTTCTGACCTTCTGATCAACCGCAGACTGCTCCAGGAACTGCTGTAACTGCAACAAAGTATCCATAAAGGCTACTGTGACTCTGCAATCTCAGCTCCAGCCAGAAATTACAACAGTTTCCAAGGTGTGCACGCTCTGGGGACTCCCTGTCTTCACCCTGCAGCAGAAGGACCGAAGAAATCTCCTGTGGAGTGACGGAGTCACTTCCCTGCTACAGCAGGCACCTTCTAAGATGACGACCGATACCCTTGGACTCCTCTCACAGTGACGAGCGTGCTCCTAAGGACTCAGAGGGTAGACATCATCGACATAGACTGTTCTTAGGTCCTGCTGACACAATTTGGAGGAGGTAAGACCTTGCCTTCCCCGAGAGTGATGGTACCCCTGTGTACTGCGTCTTCGTTACCTCCTGAGGCCTCTGTGCACTATTTGTAAAATTCCTTTGTGCACAGCCTGGCCCATGTCCCCAGCACTCCATCCTGTGATGCTCAACTCGCTGAGTTGTTCCCCGGTGGCGTGGGACCTTCCTTTGTTGTGCTGCATCAACTGTGTTTTGCACCTCCTTTGTCCCTGTGTCCTGGGACCTCCTGGGGTGCTGGATGGGATCCGGAGGGCTCTCTAAAGTGCTGAGAGCCCCCTCTTCCTCCTCACACAGAGTTGAGCCCCCCCGGTCCCTCCTGGGTCCATCTAGCGCCATTTTGATGAAAAATGCACTTTTGTTGTAGCCAAGGCTTGATGGCGACTTCCAACACGAAATCACATCTGCAACGATCTTCACGTCGTGATCCATCCTTTGCATCATGCAGGAACCCACTGGCATCTTCCTAGAGTGCAATTCTGCAGTCTTTGACTAACCGTGGACTCTTCTTTTGCACCCTCTTCTGGGTTGGCAGGGGCTCCTGTCCTTCCTGGAACTTCTTTCGACTTCTGGACTTGGTCCCCTTCCTTTACAGGTCTTCAGGTCCAGGAATCCAGCAGTTGTTCTTTGCAGACATGGTTGTCTGCTGCAAAATCCCAATCACGATGTGTAGTGTGTCCTAAGGAAACTTGAAGTATTTTACTGCTGCTTTTCTGTATTCTTACTCTCCCAGCAATTCTGCACACACTACACTTGTCTAGGGGGGAATTTGTGATTTGCATTCCACTTTCTTAGTATATGATTTGTGTTGCCCCTAGACCTATTTTCTCCTATTGCATTCTCTATCATTTCCTATTGTTTGCATTCTTCTATGACTATTTACTTGTCTAATTTTGGTGTCTAGTGTATATATTATCTATAATACTTACCTCCAGAAGGAGTATTGTCTCTAAGATATTTTTGGTACTGTATCACCCAAATAAATACCTTTATTTTTGGTAACACTGAGTATTGTCTTTACTTGTGTATAAATACTGTGTAACTATAAGTGGTATTGCAGGAGCTTTGCATGTCTCCTAGTTCAGACTAAGCTGCTCTGCTATAGCTACCTCTATCAGCCTAACCTGCTAGATCACTACTACATTTCACTAATAAGGGATAACTTGTGCAGTGCTTTGTGTGCGTAGATCAGGAGCTTGAAGGTGATCCTTTAGTTGACGGGGAGCCAGTGCAGGCCTCTCAGGTGGAGTGTGATGTGTCTGCGGCGGGGGACATCGAGGATGAGTCGGGCCGAGGCGTTCTGGATGCGTTGGAGTCGTCTCAGGAGCTTGTTTGTAATTCCTGAGTAGAGGGCGTTCCCGTAGTCGAGTCTGTTGGTGATGAGGGCCTGGGTAACGGTTTTTCTCGTGTCGAGGGGGATCCATTTGAAGATCCTGCGGAGCATACGAAGGGTGTTGAAGCAGGACGCGGAGACGGCGTTGACTTGCCTGGTCATGGAGAGAGTGGAGTCGAGGATGACCCCCAGGTTGCGTGCGTGGTCCGTGGGTTCCGGGGCTGTGCCTAGTGACGTGGGCCACCAAGAGTCGTCCCAGGCTGATGGGGTGGGTCCGAGAATGAGGACCTCCGTCTTGTCTGAGTTCAGCTTCAGTCTGCTGTCCTTCATCCAGTCGGCTACGGCCTTCATTCCTCTGTGGAGGTTAGCTTTGGCGGTGTGGGGATCTTCAGTGAGGGATATGATCAGCTGGGTGTCATCGGCGTAGGAGATGATGTTGAGGTTGTGTTGTCGTGCGACGTAGTCGAGGGGGGCCATGTAGATATTGAACAGTGTCGGGCTGAGGGAGGATCCCTGTGGGATGCCGCAGATGATCTCAGTGGTTTTGGAGTGTAAGGGTGGGAGGCGGACGCTCTGGGTTCTGCCGGAGAGGAAGGATATGGTCCAGGCCAGGGCCTTCTCTTGGATACCGGTGTCATGGAGGCGTGCTGATAGGGTGCGGTGGCAGACCGTGTCAAAGGCTGCTGATAGGTCCAGGAGGATGAGGGCAGCTGTTTCTCCTTTGTCCATCAGGGTCCGGATGTCGTCAGTGGCAGCGATGAGGGCGGTGTTGGTGCTGTGGTTACTGCGAAAACCGGATTGGGAAGGGTCCAGGATGTTGTTGACTTCGAGGTAGCGGGTCAGCTGTTTGTTGACAATCTTCTCGGTCACTTTTGCCAGGAAAGGGAGCAGGGAGATGGGACGGAAGTTCTTGAGGTCCTTGGGGTCCGCCTTGGGCTTCTTCAGAAGGGCGTTGATCTCGGCGTGCTTCCAGCTTTCTGGGAAGGTTGCTGTCTCGAAGGAACAGTTGATTGTTTTCCGGAGGTGGGGCGCGATGGCTGCGCTGGCTTTGTTGAAGACGTGGTGAGGGCAGGGGTCCGATGGGGATCCGGAGTGGATGGAGTTCATGGTTTTGATGGTGTCTTTGTCGCTGACGCTGGACCAGACGGTCAGGCAACTAGTGCGAGTGGTAGTCGCAGGGGTGGTGGACTCAGTGGTGGGTGCAGGGGGGTCGGGGTTGAAGCTGTCGTGGATGTCGGTGATCTTGCGGTAGAAGAAGGTGGCCAGGGAGTCGCACAGGTCTTGAGATGGCGGGATGTCGTTGGTGATGGAGCTGGGGTTGGAGAGTTCTTTCACGATGCTGAAGAGCTCTTTGGTGTTGTGTGCGTTGTTGTCTAGGTGGTCCTTGAAGGCGGTCTTCTTGGCGGTCCTGATGTGTTGGTGATGTCTGCGGGTGGCGCTCTTGAGGGCTGTGTGGTTGTCTGGTGTTCGGTCGTGGAGCCATTTCTTCTCTAGCTTCCGACAGGTGTGCTTGGAGATCCGGAGGTCCTCGGTGAACCAGGCGGCTTTCTTGTTGGTGTGATTGGTTGTAAAGGTCTTGAGAGGGGCGAGGGTGTCCAGAGCAGTCAGCGGTCGATTCCTTGGCAGAAGGTGAAGAGAGAGATACAGAGGAACTCTGATGAGCTCTTGCATTCGTTATCTAAAGAATTCCCCAAAGCAGAGACCCTAAATAGCCAGAAAAGGAGGTTTGGCTACTTAGGAAGGAGGGTAGGCTAGCAACACAGGTAAGAGCCTATCAGAAGGAGTCTCTGACGTCACCTGCTGGCACTGGCCACTCAGAGCAGTCCAGTGTGCCAGCAGCACCTCTGTTTCCAAGATGGCAGATGTCTGGAGCACACTGGAGGAGCTCTGGGCACCTCCTAGGGGAGGTGCAGGTCAGGGGAGTGGTCACTCCCCTTTCCTTTGTCCAGTTTCGCACCAGAGCAGGGCTGGGGGATCCCTGAACCGGTGTAGACTGGCTTATGCAGAGATGGGCACCATCTGTGCCCATCAAAGCATTTCCAGAGGCTGGGGGAGGCTACTCCTCCCCAGCCCTGACACCTTTTTCCAAAGGGAGAGGGTGTAACACCTTCTCTCTGAGGAAGTCCTTTGTTCTGCCTTCCTGGGCCAAGCCTGGCTGGACCCCAGGAGGGCAGAAACCTGTCTGAGGGGTTGGCAGCAGCTGCAGTGAAACCCCGGGAAAGGTAGTTTGGCAGTACCCAGGTCTGTGCTACAGACTCGGGGGATCATGGAATTGTCTCCCCAATGCCAGAATGGCATTGGGGTGACAATTCCATGATCTTAGACATGTTACATGGCCATGTTCAGAGTTACCATTGTGACGCTATACATAGGTAGTGATCTATGTATAGTGCACGCGTGTAATGGTGTCCCCGCACTCACAAAGTCTGGGGAATTTGCCCTGAACAATGTGGGGGCACCTTGGCTAGTGCCAGGGTGCCCACATACTAAGTAACTTAGCACCCAACCTTTACCAGGTAAAGGTTAGACATATAGGTAACTTATATGTTACTTAAGTGCAGTGGTAAATGGCTGTGAAATAACGTGGACGTTATTTCACTCAGGCTGCAGTGGCAGGCCTGTGTAAGAATTGTCAGAGCTCCCTATGGGAGGCAAAAGAAATGCTGCAGCCCATAGGTATCTCCTGGAACCCCAATACCCTGGGTACGTCAGTACCATATACTAGGGAATTATAAGGGTGTTCCAGTATGCCAATGTGAATTGGTGAAATTGGTCACTAGCCTGTTAGTGACAATTTGTACAGAGAGAGCATAACCACTGAGGTTCTGATTAGCAGAGCCTCAGTGAGACAGTTAGGCATTACACAGGGAACACATACATATAGGTCACAAACTTATGAGCACTGGGGCCCTGACTAGCAGGGTCCCAGTGACACATAACAAACATACTGAAAACATAGGGTTTTCACTATGAGCATTGGGCCCTGGCTAGCAGGATCCCAGTGAGACAGTGAAAACACCCTGACATCCACTCACAAACAGGCCAAAAGTGCGGGTAACAAGGCTAGAAAGAGGCTACTTTCTCACACTAGGTCACTAGAGTAGCCCCTGTTAGAGATAGGTCTGCCTCTGCATACTCTCATGTTGCCTCTGTTTCAGAGGCTTCACATAATTCTAACCCTGAGGACCAGTCCCTAGATAGGGAACTCAGAAAGCTGAGGTTAGAGGAGGCCAGACTGAGGCTAATGCAGCAACAGTTGGCCCTAGACAGGGAATCCCTGGCTGTGGAGAAAGAGAGGCAGGGTTTGGGGTTAGTTCCCCATGGTGGCACCAGCAGGTTTAGGAATACAAATGTTAGGGAATCTTCATTTGATTCTAGGAATCTGCACAAATGTGTCCCTCATTACAAGGATAGTGATGACATCAACACGTGGTTTGCTGCACTCAACAGGGCCTGTAAAGTTCAGAGGGGCCCTTATGTACAGTGGGCTGCTATACTTTGGTTATCCTTCTCTGGCAAGGGGAGAGGCAGACTTCTTATTGTCAGAGAGGATGATGCAGATAATTACCAAATTCTTAAGAATGCACACCTGGATGGTCTGGGCTTAACCACTGAACAGTGTAGGCTTAAGTTCAGAGATACCAGAAAGGAGTCATCACAGGACTGCACAGACTTTGTAGACTGTTCTGTTAAGGCCCTAGAAGGATGGTTACATGGCAGTAAGGTGACTGATTATGAAAGCCTATATAACTTGATTCAGAGAGAGCATATCTTGAATAATTGTGTGTCTGACTTGTTGCATCAATATATTGTGGACTCAGATCTGACTTCTCCCCAAGAATTGGGAAAGAAGGCAGACAAATGGGTCAGAGCAAGGGTGAGCCCAAAAGCTCATACAGGGGGTGACAAGGTTGGCAAGAAGAAGGATGGTAAGTCACATGACAAGGGTTGGGACAAAGATAAAAAATCATCAGAGTCTTCATCAGGCCTACAAAATCCTCTTGGGGTGGTGGGTCCAAATCCTCTTCTCGCAAAGATAAGAAACCTTGGTTTTATATGTGTAAAGCCAAAGGCCATTGGGCAAATGATCCTCATTGTCCAAAGAAAAACTCAAACCTACCAAAACCACAACCCCAACTGCAGCCACTAGTGCCCCTAGGAATAGCAGTGGTGATGGGAAGAACACTACTAATAGCCAGTCAAATAGTGTAGCTGGGCTCACTATTGGTAATGTAGTTAGGGTTGGACTAATTAGGGAGATCACTGAGGCTGTTTTAGTCTCTGATGGCGTGTAGGAGGCTGGCCTGGCTTGTAGTGGGTACCAGAGGTACTTGCACCTTGTGCCAGGTCCAGTTATCCCTTATTAGTCTAGAAGAGGGGTTTCTAGCAGCTTAGGCTGATAGAAGGTAGCTATGGCAAATCAGCTTAGGCTGAACTAGGAGACATGTAAAGCTCCTACTATACCACTTGTGTCATATGCACAATATCATAAGAAAAAACAATACACAGAAGTACTAAAAATAAAGGTACTTTATTATTATGACAATATGCCAGAAGTATCTCAGTGAGTACCCTCAGTATGAGGATAAGATATATACACAAGATATATGTACACAAACCAAAAATTATGTAGGTTATAGCAAGAAAAGTAATGCAAGCAGTGTAAAGTTACAACAGATTACAGTAGGAGCACATAGGTATAGGGGCAACACAAACCATATACTCCAAAAGTGAAATGCGAACCACGAATGTACCCCAAACCTATGTGAGCTTGTAGAGGGTCGCTGGGACTGTAAGAAAATAGTGAGGGTTAGAAAAATAGCCCACCCCAAGACCCTGAAAGGTAGGTGTAAAGTGCACCTACTACCCCCAGAGAGCACAGAAGTCGTGATAGGGGGATTCTGCAGGAAGAACAAACACCAGCAATGCAACAACAGTGGATTTCCGGACCTGAGTACATGTAAGACAAGGGGACCAAGTCCAAGAGTCGCGACAGTGTTGAGAGTGGGCAGGAGCCCAGGAAATGCAAGCTGAGGGTGCAAGAAAGATGCCACCTGTTCAAAGAAGCTTGGAGTTCTGCAAGAAAGAAGGGGACTAGGAACTTCCCCTTTGGAGGATGGATGTCCCACGTCGTGAAGAAGCTTGCAGAGGTATTCCCACGCAGAAAGACCGCAAACAAGCCTTGCTAGCTGCAAGGGTCGCGGTTAGGGTTTTGGATGCTGCTGTGGCCCAGGAGGCACCAGGATGTCGCCACTTGGAGGAGGAGACAGAGGGGGAGTCCAGCAACGTAGGGAGCCCTCACAGAAGCAGGCAGCACCTGCAGAAGTACCTGAACAGGCACTTAGAAGAAAAGTGAACGGGAGTCCATCCGAAGTCACAAAAGGGAGTCCCACGATGCCGGAGGACAACTCAGAAGGTTGTGCACTGCAGGTTAGAGTGTCGGGGACCCAGGCTTGGCTGTGCATGAAGAAAAACCTGGAAGAGTGCACAGGAGCTGGAGCAGCTGCCAATCACGCAGTACCCAGCAATGGAGTCTAGTGTGGGGAGGCAAGGACTTACCTCCACCAAACTTGGACTGAAGAGTCACTGGACTGTGGGAGTCACTTGGACAGAGTTGCTGAGTTCCAGGGACATTGCTCATCATGCTGAGAGGGGACCCAGAACCCAGAGGACCGGTGATGCAGTCTTTTGTTGCCTGCGGTTGTAGGGGGAAGATTCCGTCAACCCACGGGAGATTTCTTCAGAGCTCCTGGTGCAGAAAGGAGGCAGGCTACCCCCAGAGCATGCACCACCTGGAAACAGTAGAGAAAGCCGGCAGGATGAAGCGATACAAGGTTGCTAGTAGTGGTCTTTCTACTTTGTTGCGTTTTTGCAGGCGTCCTGAGCAGTCAGTGGTCGATCCTTTGGCAGAAGGTGAAGAGGAAGATGCAGAGGAACTCTGGTGAGCTCTTGCATTCGTTATCTGGTGAGATCCCCAAAGCAGAGACCCTAAATAGCCAGAAAAGGAGGTTTGGCTACTTAGGAAGGAGGATTGGCTACCAAGAGAGGTAAGAGCCTATCTGAAGGAGCCTCTGACGTCACCTGCTGGCACTGGCCACTCAGGGCAGTCCAGTGTGCCACAGACACCTCTGTTTCCAAGATGGCATAGGTCTGGGACACACTGGAGGAGCTCTGGGCACCTCCCCTGGGAGGTGCAGGTCAGGGGAGTGGTCACTTCCCTTATGTTTGTCCAGTTTTGCACAAGAGCAGAGTTGGGGGATCCCTAAACCGGTGTAGACTGGCTTATGCAGAGATGGGCACCATCTGCAATGCATTTCCAGAAGCTAGGGGAGGCTACTCCTCCCCAGCCTTCACACCTATTTCCAAAGGGAGAGGGTTTTACACCCTTTCTCAAAGGAAATCCTTTGTTCTGCCTTCCTGGGCCAGGGCTGCCTGGACCCCAGGGGGTCAGAAACCTGTCTGAGGGGTTGGCAGCAGCAGCAGCAGCAGTGGAGACCCCGGAAAGGCAGTTTGGCAGTACCCGGGTTCTGTGCTAGAGACCCGGGGGATCATGGAATTGTCCCCCCAATGCCAGAATGGCATTGGGGGGACAATTCCATGATCTTATACATGTTACATGGCCATGTTCGGAGTTACCATTGTGACGCTGTACATAGGTAGTGACCTATGTACAGTGCACGCGTGTAATGGAGTCCCCGCACTCACAAAGCCCGAGGAATTTGCCCTGAACGATGTGGGGGCACCTTGGCTAGTGACTAAATATAAAATACACTTTTCCAGAAAGGCTGCCAACCTAGGAGACCAGTAGTCTCAGGAGCGAGAGCCCTCAAGCATCACAATGGATGACTAGCATCATCATCGGGAAATGCTCCTCACCAGGCCGGCACTGCAATGCCTGGCGGGCACCCCGATAGGGGGGCTCTAAACCGTACTACTCTGATAGTGACTGGTAAGTTGAACTATACAGACCAAGATGCTTATAATTAGGCACCAGTACACAAGAGAGAGGGAAAAAAAGGTGTTAAAATTGGTTATTCATCACACAATCTACACCATAATTTTTAATCAGTTAAACGAGGATGAAGACCAAGATTAAAATCAAAAAAATGAAAGTCACAAATTGAGATGTAATGCTCAATAACTTTCAAAAGACAGATAAATATCAGAGGACTCTAGGTATTATAGGACCTCTAAGCTCGGGTCGACATGTTTCGCGTCTAGTGGTCCAGCCGGATCCATTGACGCTTCATCAGGACCAAACACATACAAACGTTAAGTCACCTCTTCATCAAAAAAGAAAAAAACTCATATTATGGTAAATAGCACCGGTCACTTACATTTAAGTAAACTGGTTAAGTCAGGTCACCCTAGGAGACAGAAACATAAAAAAATACACAAACCAACAGTACCCAAGGTGTGGATATAAAGGTAATTAAATATATATATAAGTGATGGGTCATTGAAAAATGTGACAAGTCAAGCTTACCATCCCCAATTCGAGAACAGGTTCCTTGGGAGGCACGTTCCAAGGACTCAAAATGACACTGTGCATGATAAATAACAACATCAGTCTCTTATACCACATAACATATATGAGACAAGAACGGGTATATCCTGTCAGATGTGAAGTATTATTGTAAACAATTTGTATGAAAAAAACAGAGTAATAAGGAGGAGTAAAAGTTTGTTGTAAAACTTATACCCAATGTTGTTGCATCTATGTTAGAGTAAACAATTATTTAGCAAGGTTTAGATGAAATCAAAAATAAAACTCATCGTATTGCGAGGAATGGGGGCAGGACTGATCCCTATTAGTATTGGGAGAAAGCAACTGTTACCCTCTCAACAACATCCAAAAATGCATATGGTGAAAACCAGGTCGTACTCACATACTAATCAAAGGTCCTTTGTGGTGGACCTACCCTCTGGAACGGCGTCCCGAAACCAAATGAGTCGGGCGCCATCAGAGTTCTTAATAGACGCCGCGAAACTGGGAGAGAATGAATCTCCAGGTTCGTGCGCGTCTATGTAATAGAAATTGACGACGGGCTAACGTGTAGCCCCTCGGTATGAAGAATAAGGAAGGACTACCTTCCTGTAAGAGCCAAGGTCCCAGGTAACAAACGAAGGACTCAAACCATATTGATGGTAACAGGGAAATTTAGGAAGGCACATAGCTGTCACCAACAGGAACCGGGGATCAATAGTCCCTTGCTCATCTCACAAAAGGATATACCTAGTAAGGTAAAAGATCTTAGAGACAGTCTCACATAAACTGTAAGAGACAGTGAGTGAATTTAAATATATTACCTAGTGAGGTAAATCTTACTCAGGCAAAATATCTTAGAGACAGTCTCACACAAATTATAAGCTACAATAGGTAAATTTAAAAATAGATCCTCAGCATTATGATGAGAGTGAAGTCCAGGCGATGTCATCATTCAACCCCAGTAGGTTAGTCCCCAATTTAAACACCCATCTTTGTTCAATCCTGAACAGTGCCTGTAGGAAAGTACCATCTTGCCTGCCATGTTACCCCCATATTTCACTGTATATATGTTGTTTTAGTTGTATGTGTCACTAGGACCCTGCCAGTCAGGGCCCCAGTGCTCATAAGTGTGCCCTGTATGTGTTACCTGTGTTATGACTAACTGTCTCACTGAGGCTCTGCTATCCAGAACCTCAGTGGTTATGCTCTCTCATTCTCTTTCCAAATTGTCACTAACAGGCTAGTGACCAATTTCACCAATTTACATTGGCATACTGGAACACACTTATAATTCCCTAGTATCTGGTACTGAGGAACCCAGGGTATTGGGGTTCCAGGAGATCCATATGGGCTGCAGCATTTCTTGTGCCACCCATAGGGAAATCTGACAATTCCTACACAGGCCTGCCAGTGCAGACTGAGTGAAATAACGTCCACGTTATTTCACAGCCATTTACCACTGCACTTAAGTAACTTATAAGTCACCTATATGTCTAACCTTTATCTGGTAAAGGTTGGGTGCTAAGTTACTTAGTGTGTGGGCAACCTGGCACTAGCCAAGGTGCCCCCACATTGTTCAGGGCAAATTCCCCGGACTTTGTGAGTGCAGGGACACCATTACACGCGTGCACTATACATATGTCACGACATATGTATAGCGTCACAATGGTAACTCCGAACATGGCCATGTAACATGTCTAGGATCATGGAATTGTCACCCCAATGCCATTCTGGCATTGGGGAGACAATTCCATGATCCCCAGAGTCTCTAGCTCAGACCCGGGTACTGCAAAACTACCTTTCCCGGGGTTTCACTGCAGCTGCTGCTGCTGCCAACCCCTCAGACAGGTTTCTGCCCTCCTGGGGTCCAGCCAGGCCTGGCCCAGGAAGGCAGAACAAAGGACTTCCTCAGAGAGAGGGTGTTACACCCTCTCCCTTTGGAAAAAGGTGTTAGGGCTTGGGAGGAGTAGCCTCCCCCAGCCTCTGGAAATGCTTTCAGGGGCACAGATGGTGCCCATTTCTGCATAAGCCAGTCTACACTGGTTCAGGGATCCCCCAGCCCTGCTCTGGCGCGAAACTGGACAAAGGAAAGGGGAGTGACCACTCCCCTGACCTGCACCTCCCCTGGGAGATGCCCAGAGCTCCTCCAGTGTGCTCCAGACCTCTGCCATCTTGGAAACAGAGGTGCTGCTGGCACACTGGACTGCTCTGAGTGGCCAGTGCCAGCAGGTGACGTCAGAGACTCCTTCTGATAGGCTCCTTCAGGTGGTGCTAGCCTATCCTCTCTCCTAGGTAGCCAAACCTCCTTTTCTGGCTATTTAGGGTCTCTGCTCTGGGGAATTCCTTAGATAACGAATGCAAGAGCTCATCAGAGTTCCTCTGCATCTCTCTCTTCACCTTCTGCCAAGGAATCGACTGCTGACCGCGCTGGAAGCCTGCAAAACTGCATCAAAGTAGCAAAGACGACTACTGCGACCTTGTAACGCTGATCCTGCTGCCTTCTCGACTGTTTTCCTGGTGGTGCATGCTGTGGGGGTAGTCTGCCTCCTCTCTGCACTAGAAGCTCCGAAGAAATCTCCAGTGGGTCGACGGAATCTTCCCCCTGCAACCGCAGGCACCAAAGAACTGCATCACTGGTCCTCTGGGTCTCCTCTCAGCACGACGAGCGAGGTCCCTTGAACTCAGCAACTCTGTCCAAGTGACTCCCACAGTCCAGTGTCTCTTCAGTCCAAGTTTGGTGGAGGTAAGTCCTTGCCTCCCCACGCCAGACTGCATTGCTGGGAACCGTGTGTTTTGCAGCTACTCCGGCTCCTGTGCACTTTTCCAGGATTTCCTTTGTGCAGAGCCAAGCCTGAGTCCACAGCACTCTAACCTGCATTGCACGACCTCCTGAGTTGTCCTCCGGCGGCGTGGGACTCTCTTGTGCAACTTCAGGTGAGCACCGATTTACTCCACTTTGTAGTGCCTGTTCCGGCACTTATCCGGGTGCTGCTTGCTTCTGAGTGGGCTCCTTGTCCTGCTGGACGCCCCCTTTGTCTCCTCACGCAATTGGCAACATCCTGGTCCCTCCTGGGCCACAGCAGCATCCAAAAGCCATAACCGCAAGCTTTGCAGCTAGCAAGGCTTGTTTGCGGTCTTTCTGCGGGAAAACACTTCTGCACAACTCTTCACGACGTGGGACATCTATCCTCCAAAGGGGAAGTTTCTAGCTCTTGTCGTTCTTGCAGAATCCTCAGCTTCTACCATCCTGTGGCAGCTTCTTTGCACCCACAGCTGGCATTTCCTGGTCATCTGCCCACTCCCGACTTGATCTTGACTTTTGGACTTGGTCCCTTTGTTCCACAGGTACTCTTGTCTGGAAATCCATCGTTGTTGCATTGCTGGTGTTGGTCTTTCCTGCAGAATTCCCCTATCACGACTTCTGTGCTCTTTGGGGAACTTAGGTGCACTTTGCACCCACTTTTCAGGGTCTTGGGGTGGGCTATTTTTCTAACCCTCACTGTTTCCTTACAGTCCCAGCGACCCTCTACAAGGTCACATAGGTTTGGGGTCCATTCGTGATTCGCATTCCACTTCTAGAGTATATGGTTTGTGTTGCCCCTATCCCTATGTGCCCCCATTGCATTCTATTGTGAATATACATTGTTTGCACTGTTTTCTATTGCTATTACTGCATATTTTGGTATTGTGTACATATATCTTGTGTATATTTGCTATCCTCACACTGAGGGTACTCACTGAGATACTTTGGCATATTGTCATAAAAATGAAGTACCTTTATTTTTAGTATATCTGTGTATTGTGTTTTCTTATGATATTGTGCAAGTGACACTAGTGGTACTGTAGGAGCTTCACTCGTCTCCTAGTTCAGCCTAAGCTGCTCTGCTAAGCTACCTTTTCTATCAGCCTAAGCTGCTAGACACCCCTCTACACTAAAAAGGGATACCTGGGCTTGGTGCAAGGTGTAAGTACCCCTTGATACTCACTACAAGCCAGTCCAGCCTCCTACAGTGCCCCAGGGTCGAATTCTTGGTGCTTCTATTACCACCCACCAAAGGTCATCGGGGGAGTGTGAGGACTCCAAAAAGTGTGCACTCAGTTTAGTGGAGGGCCACCACCCTTGCGGTAACTGTAATGTGTGTTGTCTCACTAGGCACCTTACAACACTGAATCTAGATCCCATGGGTACCTGGTGTCTTATAAAACACACCAATTGTAACACTAGGAATTGTATTTACATGATAACTTGCCCTTGCGATTTACGTTACATTGGCATGACATCCAGACCTGTTAAGATACGTATTAACGAACATAGAAGCAACATCAGATGTAATAGAATTACAACTAAACTGAGTGCACACTTTTTGGAGTCCTCACACTCCCCCGATGACCTTTGGTGGGTGGTAATAGAAGCACCAAGAATTCGACCTGACGACCCTGGGGCACTGTTCAGGATTGAACAAAGATGGGTGTTTAAATTGGGGACTAACCTACGGGGGTTGAATGATGATATCCCCTGGACTTCACTCTCATCATAATGCTGAGGATCTATTTTTAAATTTACATATTGTCGCTTATAATTTGTGTGAGACTGTCTCTAAGATTTTTTGCCTGAGTAAGGTTTACCTCACTAGGTAATATATTTAAATTCACTCACTGTCTCTTACAATTTATGTGAGACTGTCTCTAAGATCTTTTACCTTACTAGGTAAATCCTTTTGTGAGATGAGCAAGGGACTATTGATCCCCGGTTCCTGTTGGTGACAGCTATGTGCCTTCCTAAATTTCCCTGTTACCATCAATATGGTTTGAGTCCTTCGTTTGTTACCTGGGACCTTGGCTCTTACAGGAAGGTAGTCCTTCCTTTGTCTTCATACCGAGGGGCTACACGTTAGCCTGTCGTCAATTTCTATGACATAGACGCGCGCAAACCTGGAGATTCATTCTCTTCTGGTTTCGCGGCGTCTATTAAGAACACTGACGGCACCGACTCATTTGGTTTCGGGACGCCGTTCCAGAGGGTAGGTCTACCACAAAGGACCTTTGACTGGTATGTGAGTACGACCTGGTTTTCACTGTATGCATTCTTGGATGTTGTTGTGAGGGTAACAGTTGCTTTCTCCCAATACTAATAGGGATCAGTCCAGCCCCCATTCCTCGCAATACGATTAGTTTTATTTTTGATTTCATCTAACCCTTGCTAAATAATTGTTTACTCTAACATAGATGCAACAACATTGGGTATAAGTTTTACAACAAACTTTTACTCCTCCTTATTACTCTGGTTTTTTCATACAAATTGTTTACAATAATACTTCACATCTGACAGGATATACCCGTTCTTGTCTCATATATGTTATGTGGTATAAGAGACTGATGTTGTTGTTATTTATCATGCACAGTGTCATTTTGAGTCCTTGGAACGTGCCTCCCAAGGAACCTGTTCTCGAATTGGGGATGGTAAGCTTGACTTGTCACATTTTTCAATGACCCATCACTTATATATTTATTTAATTACCTTTATAACCACACCTTGGGTACTGTTGGTTTGTGTATTTTTTATGTTTCTGTCTCCTAGGGAGACCTGACTTAACCAGTTTACTTAAATGTGAGTGACCGGTGCTATTTACCCTAATATGAGTTTTTTTCTTTTTTGATGAAGAGGTGACTTAACGTTTGTATGTGTTTAGTCCTGATGAAGCGTCAATGGATCCGGCTGGACCACTAGACGCGAAACATGTCGACCCGAGCTTAGAGGTCCTATAATACCTAGAGTCCTCTGATATTTATTTGTCTTTTGAAAGTTATTGAGCATTACATCTCAATTTGTGACTTTCATTTTTTTGATTTTAATCTTGGTCTTCATCCTCGTTTAACTGATTAAAAATTATGATGTAGATTGTGTGATGAATAACCAATTTTAACACCTTTTTTTCCCTCTCTCTTGTGTACTGGTGCCTAATTATAAGCATCTTGGTCTGTATAGTTGAACTTACCAGTCACTATCAGAGTAGTACGGTTTAGAGCCCCAATATCGGGGTGCCCGCCAGGCATTGCAGTGCCGGCCTGATGAGGAGCATTTCCCGATGATGATGCTAGTCATCCATTGTGATGCTTGAGGGCTCTCGCTCCTGAGACTACTGGTCTCCTAGGCTGGCAGCCTTTCTGGAACAGTGTATTTTCTATTTATTCACTATATTTGGGAGACTGTACACTGGACCATATAATCTCCTGGTCCCTCCTCCCCTTTTGGGCTAGCACCTTGGCTAGTGCCAGGGTGCCCACACACTAAGTAACTTTGCACCCAACCTTCACCAGGTGATGGTTAGACATATAGGTGACTTATAAGTTACTTAAGTGCAGTGGTAAATGGCTGTGAAATAACGTGGATGTTATTTCACTCAGGCTGCACTGGCAGGCCTGTGTAAGAATTGTCAGAGCTCCCTATGGGTGCCAAAGAAATGCTGCAACCAATAGGGATCTCCTGGAACCCCAATACCTAGGTACCTAGGTATCATATGGAAGGGGATTATGTAGGTGTACCAGTTTGCCAATGAGAATTGGTAAAATTGGTCACTAACCTACAGTGACAATTTTAGAAAGCACAAAGAGCATAAACACAGGTTCTGGTTAGCAGAGCCTCAGTGATACAGTTAGGCACCACTAAGGGAACACATACAGGGCATACATTATGAGCACTGGGGTCCTGCACCAGCAGGATCCCAGTGACACATGGGCAAAAACAAACATACATACAGTGAAAATGGGAGTAACGTGCCAGGCAAGATGGCACTTTCCTACACAACCCCCCCCCCCAAACGAAGGACAATAAGGCTCACCTTGCCCAGATGAGTCTTCACTGTCTAAGTGGAAATATCTGGAAAGTCTATCTGCATTGGAGTGGGTACTCCCAGGTCTATGTTACACTGTATAGTCCATTCCCTGTAGGAATATGGACCACCTCAACAAATTAGGGTTTTCACCTTTCATTTGTTTTAGCCAAAGTAGAGGTTTGTGGTCTGTCTGAACAATAAAGTTAGTACCAAACAGGTATGGTCTCAACCTTTTCAGTGCCAAGACCACAGCAAAGGCCTCCCTCTCTATGGCAGACCAACCCTTTTCTTTAGGGGTCAACCGTCTGCTGATAAAAGCAACTGGTTGATCCTGGCCTTCAAAATTCAGTTGTGATAGTACTGCCCCTACCCCTAATTCAGATGCATCAGTTTGAACAATGAATTTCTTGGAGTAACATGGGCTTTTTAGGACAGGTGCAGTGCACATGGCCTGTTTGAGCTCCTCAAAAGCTTTCTGACAGCGGGCTGTCCATAATACCTTCTTAGGCATTTTCTTGTTAGTGAGATCATTAAGAGGGGCTGCTATGGATCCATAATTCTTTATGAATCTCCTGTAGTACTCTGTGAGGCCTAAAAAGGCTCTCACATGGGTCTGAGTAGTAGGGGGAACCCAATCCATGATAGTTTGGATTTTCCCCTGTAGTGGTGCAATCTTTTCTCCACCAACCAGGTGGCCCAGATAAACCACTTTCACCTGCCCTATCTGGCACCTTGAGGCCTTGATAGTGAGGCCTGCCTTTTGCAGGGCCTCCAAAACTTTTACATAGGTGGACCAGGTGATCATCCCAGGTTGAGCTAAAGAAAGCAATATCATCTAGATATGCTGCACTGAAAGCTTCCAACCCTTGCAGGACTGTGTTCACCAACCTCTGAAAATTGGCGGTGCATTTTTCAAACCAAAGGGCATTACTGTCAATTGGTAGTGCCCTCCAATGGTAGAAAATGCAGTCTTGGGTTTAGCATCTTTTGATAATCTAATCTGCCAATACCCTGCAGTTAGATCAAAAGTGCTAAGATACATGGCAGAAGCCAGTGTATCAATGAGCTCATCTGCCCTGGGTATAGGGTGAGCATCAGTTTTTGTTACCTGATTGAGCCCTCTGTAATCTTCACAAAACCTAATCTCTCTCTTTCCATCTTTGGTGTGAGGTTTTGGTACAAGCACAACTGGGCTAGCCCAGGGGCTTTCAGAAGGTTCAATCACCCCTAAGTCCAACATTTTCTGCACCTCTTGTTTAATGCAGTCCCTGACATGGTTAGGCTGCCTATAAATGTAACTTGTGACAGGCAGGCTGTCAATTGTATGTTTACACCAGGATGTTGTAACTGGTACAAGTGAAAAGAGGTCTGAAAACTGACTTAAGAGATTTATGCAGTTGTCTTTCTGTCCTGCAGTCAGACAATCTGCTAAGACTACTCCCTCCACTAAGGCATCAGCTTCAGTGGTGGAGAAGAGATCGGGGGAGAGTCACTCTCTTCTTCCTGTCCAGGGTGAGATCAGCCCTGTCATAGTAGGGTTTTAGGCGGTTGACATGAATCCCCCTAAGGGGACTCCTGGCAGTGCCTAGGTCTACCAAATAGGTAACCTCACCCTTCTTTTCAACAATTAGATGGGGTCCACTCCATTTGTCCTGGAGTGCTCTTGGGGCCACAGGCTCCAATACCCACACCTTCTGTCCTGGGTGTACTGAGTCAGGACAGCTTTCTGGTCATGCCATTGCTTTTGCAGCTCCTGGCTATCCTGAAGGTTTTTACTGGCCTTTCTCATATACTCAGCCATTCTGGATCTTAGGCCAAGTACATAGTCTACTATGTCCTGTTTAGGTGCTTTTAAAGGTTGTTCAAACCCTCCTTCACAAGAGCAAGTGGACCTCTTACAGGGTGCCCAAAGAGGACTTCAAAGGGGCTGAAGCCCACTCCTTTTTTGGGTACCTCTCTGTAAGCAAAAAGGAGGCAAGGTAACAGGACATCCCATCTCCTTCTGAGTTTTTCAGGGAGTCCCATTATCATACCTTTGAGAGTTTTATTAAACCTCTCAACCAGACCATTTGTTTGTGGATGGTAAGGAATTGTGAACTTGTAAGTCGCACCACACTCCTTCCACATTGTTTTTAGGTATGCAGACATGAAGTTGCTACCTCTGTCTGACACCAGTTCCTTAGGAAAACCCATCCTGGAAAAGATTCCCAGGAAGGCCTTTGCCACGGCAGGAGCTGTAGTGGTCCTTAAGGGGATGGCTTCAGGATATCTTGTGGCATAGTCCACTACCACCAAGATAAATCTATTACCTGAAGCTGTTGGAGTGTCAAGGGGGCCAACTATGTTAACCCCTACCCTTTCAAAGGGCACCCCAACCACTGGAAGTGGAATTAGAGGGGCCTTTGGAGTGCCACCAGTCTTGCCACTGGCTTGGCAGGTCACACAAGATTTACAAAAGTCTGTTAAAACAAGGGGAAAACTCTTTCCCAAGTTTTCGTCTGGCCCAAATGCCCAGCCAAAGGAATGTCATGAGCCAGGGTGAGAAGAAACTCTCTGTACTGCAAGGGAATGACCAATATCCTGGCAGCTCCAGGTTTAGAGTCCCTCGACTCTGTGTACAAGAGGTTGTCTTCCCAGTACACCCTATGGCTATCATTGACATCCCCATTCTGCTGCTTGACAGCTTGCTGTCTTAAACCCTCTAATGTGGGACAGGCTTGCTGTGCCACACTCAGCTCCTCCCTGGCAGGCCCCCCTGCACCCAAAAGCTCAGCAGTGTCTGCTGCCAGCTCCTCTGGTGTAGGTTCTGCACAAGGAGAGGATTCCTCTTCTTCAAAAGGGGAATCATTTGTAGAGGGAGGGATAGTGGGTTGGGATTTAGCCTTTCTACCCCTAGTTTTTGGGAGCACTTGGTACATTGTTCCAGGATACAAGTTTCCCTGTCCTTTTTGCTTCTTGGCCTGAGCCCTTGTCAAAGCAGAAATATGCCCAGGAATGCCCAGCATTGCTGCATGAGCCTCCAACTCTACCTCAGCCCAAGATGATGTTTCCAAATCGTTCCCTAGTAGGCAATCTACAGGTAATTCAGTGGCTACCACAACTTTCTTTGGACCAGTAACCCCCTCCCCCCCAGTTGAGATTCACACCAGCCATGGGGTGGCTAAGAGTGTTGTTATGAGCATCAGTCACTTGGTACTGCTGACCAAGCAGGTGTTGATTAGGGTGGACCAATTTTTCTATCACCATAGTTACACTGGCTCCTGTGTCCCTGTAGGCCTCAACCTCAACACCGTTGATTAGAGTTAGTTGCTTGTACTTACCCATATTAAGGGGACAAGCAACCAAGGTGGCAAAGTCAATGCCACCATCAGAGACTAAAACAGCCTCTGTGGTCTCCCTAACAAGACCAACCCCAACTAAATTGCCAATAGTGAGCCCAGCTACACCCTTGGATTGGCTATTAGTAGTAGACCTCCCACAGTGTGAGTATTGAAAATAAGTGATACACTGTTCCAATCATACAAAACAAAAAATAGTGACCGGGGTCCTAAATTCTAGGAGCAAGAGGCCTCACACACCCATGGGGTGTCATGCTTCATCATAGGCACTGCTCCTCGTCAGACCGGCGCTGCAATGTCTGACGGTCCAGGGCCAAGGTTAAAAATTAGAATCAAAAGAGTGAATAAAGAAGTTAAGATCAATCACTCTTGTAATGCAGAACATATCAAAGAGATGAGTTTGGGAATTCTCCAAAGACTACCCCCTCACGGGTCAACATGTTTCTGAGGCCTCTTGCTCCTAGAATTTAGGACCCCGGTCACTATTTTTTGTTTTGTATGATTGGAACAGTGTATCACTTATTTTCAATACTCACACAAGGAGGATATACACTGGACCATAACTCCTCCTGATCTCTCCCCTATTCTCAGTAGACCTCCCACAACCACTGCTATTACTAGGGGCACTAGAGGTTGCAGTTGGGGTTGTGGTGGTGGGAGGTTTGGTGTTTTTCTTTGGACAAGTGGAATCACTTGCCCAATGGCTTTTGACTTTACACAAATAACACCAAGGCTTTTTCTGATTGTTTGAAGAGGATTTGGACCCACCACCCCAAGAGGATTTTTGTGGGCCTGATGAAGACTCAGAATGCTTACTTTTGTCCCCACCCTTCTCAGAAGACTTATCATCCTTCTTCTTGCCATCCTTGTCACCCCCTGTATGAACTTTTCTGTTCGCCCTTGTTCTGACCCATTTGTCTGCCTTCTTTCCCAATTCTTGGGGAGAGGTCACATCAGAGTCTACTAGGTATTGGTGCAACAAGTCAGATACACAATTGTTAAGAATTTGCTCTCGCAGAATAGGATTATACAGGCTTTCATAGTCAGAAACTTTACTGCCATGCAACCAATCTTCCAAGGTCTTCACTGAATAGTCCACAAAATCTGTCCAGTCTTGAGAGGACTCTTTTCTGGTGTCTCTGAACTTAATCCTGTATTGTTCAGTGGTTAAGCCAAATCCATCCAAGAGTGCATCCTTCAAAACGTTGTAATTATTGGCATCACTTTCTATGACAGTAAGGAGCCTATCCCTACCCTTTCCAGTGAAAGATAGCCACAAGATAGCAGCCCACTGCCTTTGAGGGACCAACTGTAGCATACAGGCCCTCTCAAGTGCAGCAAACCACATATTAATGTAATCCCCCTCCTTGTAAGCGGGGACTATCTTATGCAGGTTTCTGGAATCTTGCTCTAACAGGATTACTATCTGAAACAATGCTGTTGCTACCATGGGGCACTAACCCCAATCTCTGTCTTTCCCTCTCTGAGTTCCCTTTCCATTAAGTTATCCTCAGGGTGGGAGGCTTGGGAATGTTTGGACACAGAGGAGATTTGGGAATTTGCAGAGAGAGACCTGTCCCTAACAGTCTGGACCCTAGTGACCTGGCCTCTAGGAGTGAAAGATGCCGTACTGATGTGTGACCCTCTAACATTACCAGTGTCACTAGGTGCCCTGCTAGGGGGCAGTACTTTGTAAGAACCCCCACAGCTTCTTCAGGGAACTCCTCTGAGTGTGACTGGGAAGCTTCCCCTTTTTCTACCCTCTACTGAGATGGGCCAGACTGGTTCTGGTCATCCTGTAAGAGCAGGTTAAAAAGAAACTCTTTTGTTGTTTTTTTACCTATGCTTAAACCTCTATCCAGGCAGAGACCCCTCAAACTCTTGTAGTTTAAACTTTCATAAGTTGCCTGAACAACTTTGGACATAGCCTCTACTGTAGACATGATAGCAAAAGGTTTAAGGATAGTGAGAGAAAAAGTTTTAGAACTTTAGAAAGCACAGAGAAAAAACTTGTTCAAGCTTTTGGAACACTTTTAGAAGTTTTCAAAACTTTTCAGAAACTTTGTTAAAAGTTTTAGAGTAGAAAAGTAAACTGTTTTGGTTAAGTGTACCTATACTGAACTATTTGGAATATGATTTTCCTATGAAAAGCACCAAATGACAAAGTGGTAAAGCAGTTACAAGTACTTATCCCACCGCTGCACCACCAATGTAGGAGGCTGGCCTACGTATAGTGGGTACCTGGTGGTACTTACACCCTGTGCCAGGTCCAGTTATCCCTTATTAGTAGAATAGAGGTGTTTCTAGCAGCTTAGGCTGATAGAAGGTAGTTTATGGCAAAGCAGCTTAGGCTGAACTGGGAGACATGCAAAGCTCCTACTATACCACTTATATCATGTAGCACAATATCAGAAGAAAAAACAATACTCAGACTTGCTAAAAATAAAGGTACTTTATTTTAGTGACAATCTGCCAAAAGTACCTCAGAGAATACCCTCACTTAGGAGGTAATTAATATACACAAGTTATATGTACACAAACCCAAAACAGGTAAGTAACAGTACAAAAAGTAGTGCAAACAATGTAGAATCACAATAGGATGCAATAAGTAAACATAGGTCTAGGGGCAACACAGACCATATACTCCAAAAGTGGAATGCGAATCACGAATGGACCCCAGACCTATGGGAGGTTGTAGAGAGTCACTGGGACTGTAAGAAAACTGTATGGGTGTCCTAGATACCCCACCCCAAGACCCTAGAAAGTAGGAGTAAAGTTACCCTACTACCCCAGAAAGACACAATAGTCGTGATAGGGGATTGTGCAAGAACCACAAGCACCAGCAAAACACTGAAGACAGATTCCTGGACCTGAGGACCTGTAAAGAGAGGGGACCAAGTCCACGAGTCGCGATAGTGACCAGGGGGGACTGGAGTCCAGGAAACCCCGGATGAAGGTGCAAAAGGGCTGTCTCTGGGTGGAAGAAGCCGAAGATTCTGCAACAGTGAAAAGGGCTAGAAACTTCTCCTTTGGATGGAAGATGTCCCACAGCGTGCTGGAGGTTACAGAAGTGTTTCCACGCAGAAATACCGCAAACAAGCCTTACTAGCTGCAAGAGTCGCCGTAAAGGTTTTTGGGTGCTGCTGGGGACCAGGAAGGACCAGGATGTCATCCCTTGGAGGAGGAGACAGAGGGAGCGCTCAGCAACTCAGAGAGCCCCCACAGAAGCAGGCAGCACCCGCAGAAGTACCGGAGCAGGCACTTAGAAGATTCGTGAACTCAGAGCCACAAAGGAGGGTCCCACGACGTCGGAGTCCAACTCAGAGGGTTGAACACTGCAGGACGGAGTGCTGGGAACCCAGGCTAGGCTGTGCACAAAGGATTCCTTGGAAAAGTGCACAGAAGCCGGAGCAGCTGCAAATCACGCAGTACACAGGTTTGCTGTCTTGCGTGGGGAGGCAAGGACTTACCTCCACCAAATTTGGATAGAAGGGCCACTGGACTGTGGGAGACACTTGGACCCAGCTCCTGTGTTCCAGGGACCACGCTCGTCAGGATGAGAGGGGACCCAGAGGACCGATGATGTAGAAGTTTGGTGCCTGCGTTAGCAGGGGGAAGATTCCGTCGACCCACAGGAGATTTTTTCTTGGCTTCCAGTGCAGGGTGAAGGCAGACAGCCCTCAGAGCATGCACCACCAGGAAACAGTTGAGAAAGCAAGCAGGATGAGGTGCAACAATGTTGCTGGTAGTCGTCTTGCTACTTTGTTGCGGTTTTGCAGGCGTCCTGGAGCAGTCAGCGGTCGATCCTTGGCAGAAGTCAAAGAGGGAAGTGCAGAGGAACTCTGGTGAGCTCTTGCATTCATTATCTGAGGAATAGCCCAGAGGAGAGACCCTAAATAGCCAGAAAAGGAGGTTTGGCTACCAAGAAAGGAGGTTTGGCTACCAAGAGAGGTAAGAACCTATCAGGAGGGGTCTCTGACGTCACCTGCTGGCCATGGCCAATCAGAGCAGTCCATTGTGCCCCAACACCTCTGAATCCAAGATGGCAGAGGTCTGGGACACACTGGAGGAGCTCTGAGCACCTCCCCTGGGAGGTGCAGGTAAGGAGAGTGGTCACTCCCCTTTCCTTTGTCCAGTTTCGCGCCAGAGCAGGGCTGGGGGATCCCTGAACCGGTGTAGACTGGTTTATGGAGAGATGGGCACCATCTGTGCCCATCAAAGCATTTCCAGAGGCTAGAGAGGGTACTCCTCCTCAGCCCTTCACACCTATTTCCAAAGGGAGACCGTGTAACACCCCCTCTCAGAGGAAATCCTTTGTTCTGCTTTCCTGGGACTGGGCTGCCCAGACCCCAGGAGGGCAGAAACCTGTCTGAGGGGATGGGAGCAGCAGCAGCTGCAGTGGAAACCCCGGAAAGGCAGTTTGGCAGTGTAGGAAAGTACCATCTTGCCTGACATGTTACCCCCATATTTCACTGTATGTATGTTGTTTTAGTCTTTGTGTCACTGGGACCCTGCCAGGCAGGGCCCCAGTGCTCATAGTATGTGCCCTGTATGTGGTCCCTGTGTGGTGCCTAACTGTATCACTGAGGCTCTGCTAACCAGAACCTCAGTGTTTATGCTCTCTCTGCTTTCCAAATTTGTCACTGCAGGCTAGTGACTAAATTTACCAATTCACATTGGCATACTGGTACATCCATATAATTCCCTTGTATATGGTACTAAAGTACCCAGGGTATTGGGGTTCCAGGAGATCCCTATGGGCTGCAGCATTTCCTTTGCCACCCATAGGGAGCTCAGACAATTCTTACACAGGCCTGCCACTGCAGCCTGCGTGAAATAATGTCCACGTTATTTCACAGCCATTTACCACTGCACATAAGTAACTTATAAGTCACCTATATGTCTAACCTTCACCTAGTGAAGGTTGGGTGCCAAGTTACTTAGTGTGTGGGAACCCTGGCACTAGCCAAGGTGCCCCACATTGTTCAGGGCAAATAGCCCGGACTTTGTGAGTGCGGGGACACCATTACACGCGTGCACTATACATAGGTCACTACCTATGTATAGCGTCACAATGGTAACTCCGAACATGGCCATGTAACATGTCTAAGATCATGGAATTGTCACCCCAATACCATTCTGGTATTGGGGGGAGAATTCCATGATCCCCCGGGTCTCTAGCACAGAACCCGGGTACTGCCAAACTGCCTTTTCAGTGTTTCCACTGCAGCTGCTGCTGCTGCCACCCCTCAGACAAGATTCTGCCCTCCTGGGGTCTAGGCAGCCCAGGCCCAGTAAGGCAGAACAAAGGATTTCCCCTGAGAGAGGGTGTTACACCCTCGCCCTTTGGAAATAGGTGTGAAGGGCTGGGGAGGAGTAGCCTCCCCCAGCCTCTGGAAACGTTTTGATGGGCACAAATGGAGCCCATCTCTGCATAAGCCAGTCTACACCTATTCAGGGATCCCCCAGCCTTGCTCTGGTGCGAAACTGGACAAAGGAAAGGGGAGTGACCACTCCCCTGACCAGTACCTCCCAGGGGAGGGGCCCGGAGCTCCTCCAGTGTGTCCCAGACCTCTGCCATCTTGGAAACAGAGGTGTTGGGGGCACACTGGACTACTCTGTGTGGCCAGTGCCAGCAGGTGACGTCAGAGACTCCCTCTGATAGGCTCTTACCTCTCTTGGTAGCCAATCCTCCTTCCTTGGTAGCAAAACCTCCTTTTCTGGCTATTTAGGGTCTCTGCTTTGGGGAATTCTTCAGATTACGAATGCAAGAGCTTACCAGAGTTCCTCTGCCAAGGATCGACCGCTGACTGCTCCAGGACGCCTGAAAAACCGCAACAAAGTAGCAAGACGACTACCAGCAACATTGTAGCGCCTAATCCTGCTGGCTTTCTCGACTGTTTCCAGGTAGTGCGTGCTCTGGGGGTAGCCTGCCTTCACCCTGCACCAGAAGCTCTGAAGAAATCTCCCGTGGGTCGACTGAATCTTCCCCCTGCTAATGCAGGCACCAAAGGACTGCATCTCTGGTCCTCTGGGTCCCCTTTCATCCTGATGAGCGTGGTCCCTGGAACACAGCAACTTTGTCCAAGTGACTCCCACAGTCCAGTGACTCTTCAGTCCAAGTTTGGTGGAGGTAAGTCCTTGCCTCCCCACGCTAGACTGCAAAGCTGTGTACTGCTTGATTTGCAGCTGCTCCGGCTCCTGTACACTCTTACAGGATTTCCTTCATGCACAGCCTAGCCTGGGTCCCCAGCACTCTGTCCTGCTGTGCACAAGCCTCTGAGTTGGCCTCCGACGTCGTGGGACCCTCTTTTGTAACTTCGCATGGACTCCAGTTCACTAATCTTCTAAGTGCCTGTTGGGGTACTTTTGCGGGTGCTGCCTGCTTCTGTGAGGGCTCACTGAGTTGCTGAGCACCTCCTCTGTCTCCTCTTCCAAGAGGCAACATCCTGGTCCTTCTGGTCCTCAGCAGCACCCAAAAACCTCGACTGCAACCCTTGCAGCTAGCAAGGTTTGTTTGCAGTATTTCTGCATGGGAGAACCTCTGTAAGCTTCATCGCGACGTGGGACATCTTTCCTCCAAAGGAGAAGTTCCTAGTCCTCTTCTTTCTTTCAGAATTCCAAGCTTCTTCCATCCGGAGGCAGCTTCCTTGCACCTTCATCCGGGGTTTCCTGGACTCCTGCCCCCCCTGGACACTGTCGTGACTATTGGACTTGGTCCCCTTGCCTTGCAAGTCCTCAGATCCGGAAATCCATTGTCAGTGCACTGCTGGTGTTTGTTGTTCTTGCAGAATCCCCCTCTCACGACTATTGTGCTCTCTTGGGGTAGTTGGTGTACTTTACTCCTACTTTTCAGGGTCTTGGGGTGGGGTATTTTGGACACCCTGACTATTTTCTTACAGTCCCAGCGACCCTCTACAAGCTCACATAGGTCTGGGGTTCATTCATGATTCGCATTCCACTTTTGGAGTATATGGTTTGTGTTGCCCCTATACCTATGCTTGCCTATTGCAACCTATTGTAATTCTACACTGTTTGTATTACTTTTCTGACTCTTACTTACCTGATTTTGGTTTGTGTACATATAACTTGTGTATATTACTTACCTTCTTACTGAGGGTACTCACTGAGATACTTGTGGCATATTGTCATAAAAATAAAGTACCTTTATTTTTAGTAACTCTGTGTATTGTGTTTTCTTGTGATATTGTGCATATGATATGAGTGGTATAGTAGGAGCTTTGCATGTCTCCTAGTTTAGCCTAAGCTGCTTTGCCATAGCTACCTTCTATCAGCCTAAGGTGCTAGAAACATCTCTATTCCACTAATAAGGGATAACTGGACCTGGCACAAGGTGTAAGTACCTTTGGTACCCACTACAAGCCAGGCCAGCCTCCTACAGGCAGTACCCGGGTTCTGTGCTAGAGACCCGGGGGATCATGGAATTGTCCCCCCAATACCAGAATGGTATTGGGGTGACAATTCCATGATCTTAGACATGTTACATGGCCATGTTCGGAGTTACCATTGTGACGCTACACATAGGTAGTGACCTATGTGTAGTGCACGCGTGTAATGGTGTCCCTGCACTCACAAAGTCCGGGGAATTTGTCCTGAACAATGTGGGGGCATCTTGGCTAGTGTCAGGGTGCCCACACACTAAGTAACTTGGCCTCTAACCTTCACCAAGTGCAGGTTAGACATATAGGTGACTTATAAGTTACTTATGTGCAGTGAAAATGGCTGTGAAATAAAGGGGACGTTATTTCACTCAGGCTGCAGCGGCAGTCCTGTGTAAGAATTGTCTGAGCTCCCAATGGGTGGCAAAAAAAATGCTGCAGCCCATAGGGATCTCCTGGAACCCCAATACCCTGGGTACCTAGGTACCATATACAAGGGGATTATATGGGTGTACCAGTGTGCCAATGAGAATTGGTAAAATTGGTCACTAGCATGTAGTGACAATTTTAGAAAGCAGAGAGAGCATAAACACTGAGGTTCTGGTTAGCAGAGCCTCAGTGAGAAAGTTAGGCACCACACAGGGAACAGATACAGGGCATACATTACGAGCACTGGAGTCATGCCTAGCAGGATCCCAGTGACACATGGGCAAAAAAAAACATGCATACAGTGAAAATGGGGGTAACATGCCAGGCAAGATGGTACTTTCCTACAGTCAGGGACACTCTGGAGCTCTGGGCACCACCACGGGGTGGTGATGGACAGGGGAGTGGTCACTCCCCTTTCCTTTGTCCAGTTTCGCGCCAAAGCAGGGACTGGGGGTCCCTGGACTGGCATAGACTGGATTACGCAAGGAGGGTACCATCTGTACCTTTCAAAGCATTTCCAGAGGCTACCTCTCCCTTGCCTGGAGCACGTATTTCCAAATGGAGAGGGTGAAACACCCCTTTCCCAAAGAAAGGGCTTTGTTCTGCCTTCCTGAGCTTGAGGTGCTCACGGAACAGGAGGGCAGAAACCTGTCTGTGAGGTGGCGGCAGCTGGGGCTGCCTGGAAAACCTCAGAAGGCTGGTACGGCAGTACTGGGGGTCCACTGTGGAGCCCCCAGAGTGCATGGATGTAGGAGTCTGGCCTGGCTTATAGTGGGTACCTGATGGTACTTACACCTTGTGCCAGGTCCAGTTATCCCTTATTAGTAGATTAGTAGTGTTCTAGCAGCTTAGGCTGATAGAGGTAGCTATAGCAGAGCAACTTAGGCTGAACTAGGAGACATGCAAAGCTCCTACTATACCACGTATATCATATAGCACTATGGGGGTGATTATGACCTTGGCGGACGGCGGAGACCGTCCGCCAAGGTACCGTCGCCAAATAACTGCACCGCGGTCAAAAGACCGCGGCGGCCATTCAGACATTTCCTCTGGGCCGGCGGGCGCTCTCCAAAAGAGCGCCCGCCGGCCCAGAGGAAATGCCCCTGCAACGAGGACGCCGGCTCAGAATTGAGCCGGCGTAGTTGCAGGGGTGCGACGGGTGCAGTTTGCACCCGTCGCGTATTTCAGTGTCTGCATTGCAGACACTGAAATACACAGTGGGGCCCTCTTACGGGGGCCCCTGCAGTGCCCATGCCATTGGCATGGGCACAGCAGGGGCCCCCAGGGGCCCCGCGGCACCCCCTACCGCCATCCTGTTCCTGGCGGGTCTGGATGGCGGTAGGGGGTGTCAGAATCCCCATGGCGGCGGAGCGCGCTCCGCCGCCATGGAGGATTCCCCCGAGCAGCGGGAAGTCGGCGGGAGACCGCCGACTTTCCGCTTCTGACTGCGGCTGAACCGCCGTGGTCAGAATGCTCGTGGGAGCACCGCCAGCCTGTTGGCGGTGCTCCCGTGGTCGGTGGCCCTGGCGGCCACCGGCCGCCAGGGTCAGAATGACCCCCAATATCATAAGAATCACAATACTCAGAGTTACTAAAAATAAAGGTACTTTATTTTAGTGACAATGTGCCAAATATATATCAGAGGATATACTCCCTTAGGAGGTAAGTAAAATACACAAAATATACACACAAACCAAAATCAGGTAAGTAAACAGTTAGAAAGGTAGTGCAAACACTGTAGAATACAATAGGCCTAGGGGCAACACAAACCATATACTAAGAAAGTAGAATGTGAATCACTTAGGGAACCTGGGCTAGTGTAGTGTGTAGAGGGTCGCTAGGAGTGTTAGAAAACAATAAGGATGTCCAAGATACCACACCCCAAGACCCTGAAAAGTAGGAGTAAAGTTACCCTACTTCCCCAGAAACACACTAAAGTCGTGATAGGAGATTCTGCAAAGACCACAACAGACTGCAAAGCACTGAAGATAGATTCCTGGACCAGAGGACCTGCAAAGGAAGGGGACCAAGTCCAAGAGTCATGAAAGTGTCCGGGGGGGGGGGCAGGAGCCCACTAAACCCCGGCTGAAGGTGCAAAATGGCTGCCTCTGGGTGGAAGAAGCTGAAGATTCTGCAACAACGGAAGATGCCAGGAACTTCTCCTTTGCACAGAAGATGTTCCACGGAATGCTGGAGTATGCAGTGTTTTTTCCACACAGAAAGACCGCAAACAAGCCTTGCTAGCTGCAAAGGTCGCAATTGAAGAAAATGGGTGCTGCCCGGGCCCAGGAAGGAACAGGAGATCGCCCATTGGAGGAGGAGACAGAGGGGGCACTCAGTAGCACAGAGAGCTCATGCAGAAGCAGGGAGCACCCGCAGAAGCACTTGAACAGGGGTTCAAGAGAACTGAGCACGGCGGTCGTCTCAACACTACAAAGGAGGGTCCCACGAAGTCGATGGTCAACTCAGCAAGTTGAGCAATGCAGGACGGAGTGCTGGGGACCTGGGCTGTGCTGTGCATGAAGGATTCATTGCAAAAGTGCACAGAAGCCCTAGCAGCTGCATTACACGCAGTACACAGGATTACTGTCTGGCGTGAGGAGGCAAGGACTTACCTCCACCAAATTTGGACAGATGGACCACTGGACTATTAGGGTCACTTGGATCCAGCTCCTGTGTTCCAGGGACCACACTCGTCAAGATGAGAGGGGATCCGGATGACCAGTGATGCAGAAGCTTGGTGCCTGCGGTAGCTGTCGGAAGATTCAGTCGACCCACGGGAGATTTCTTCTTGGCTTCCAGTGCAGGGTGAAGGCAGACAGCCCTCAGAGCATGCACCACCAGGAAACAGTTGAGAAAGCCGGCAGGATTAGGCGCTACAGTGTTGCTGGTAGTCTTCTTGCTACTTTGTTGCGGTTTACAGGTGTCCTGGAGCAATCAGCGGTCGATCCTTGGCAGAAGTCAAAGAGGGAGATGCAGAAGAACTCTGGTGAGCTCTTGCATTCGTTATCTGACGGGAAACTCATAGGAGAGACCCTAAATGGCCCCCAGAGGAGGATTGGACACCTAGTCAGGTAAGCTCCTATCAGGAGGGGTCTCTGACGTCACCTGCTGGCACTGGTCACTCAGAGGCCTCTATAGTGCCCTCACACCTCCGCATTCAAGATGGCAGAGGTCTGGGACACACTGGATGAGCTCTGGGCACCACCCCTGGGATGGTGATGGACAGGGGAGTGGTCACTCCCCTTTCCTTTGTCCAGTTTCGCACCAGAGCAGGGGCTGAGGGATCCCTGAACCAGTGTAGAGTGTTTTATGCAAGGGGGGCACCATCTGTGCCCTTCAAAGCATTCCCAGAGGCCAGGCAAGGCTACTCCTCTAAGGCCCTTAACACCTATTTCCAAAGGGAGAGGGTGTAACACCCTCTCTCAGAGGAAATCCTTTGTTCTGCCTTCCTGGGACTGGGCTGCCCAGACCCAAGGAGGGCAAAAGCCTGTCTGTGGGTTGGCAGCAGCGGTAGCTGCAGTGAAAACCCCAGAGAGCTAGTTTGGCAGTACCCGAAGTCCATGCTGGAGACCCAGGGATGCATGGGATTAGCACCCCAATACCACATTTGGCATGGGGGGACAATTTCATGATCTTAGACATGTTACATGGCCTTATTCGGAGTTACCATTGTGAAGCTACATATAGGTATTGACCTATGTGTAGTGCACACGTGTAATGGTGTCCCCGCACTCACAAAGTCCAGGGAAATTGCCCTGAACTATGTGGGGGCACCTTGGCTAGTGCCAGGGTGCCCTCACACTTAGTAACTTTGCACCTAACCTTCACTAAGTGAGGGTTAGACACATAGGTGACTGATAAGTTACTTAAGTGCAGTGAGAAATGGCTGTGAAATAGCCTGGACGTTATTTCACTCAGGCTGCAGTGGCAGTCTTGTGTAAGAATTGCCTGAGCTCCCTATGGGTGGCAAAAGAAATGCTGCAGCCCATAGGGATCTCCTGGAACTTCAATACCCTGGGCACCTAGGTACCATATACTAGGGAATTATAAAGGTGTTCCATTGTGCCAATCAGAATTGGTAAAAATGGTCACTAGCCTGCAATGACAATTTTAAAGACAGAGAGAGCATAAGCACTAAGGTTCTGGTTAGCAGAGTCTCAGTGACACAGTTTAGCACTACACAGGGAACACATTCAGGCCACAACTATGAGCACTGGGGTCCTGGCTAGCAGGATCCCAGTGAGACATAAAAAAAAAAAACTGACACACAAGTAAAAATGGCGGTGACATGCCAGGCAAGATGTTACTTTCCTACAATGGACTTGTACAACCCATACTAGAATCAGTATTGGGGTACAATTCCACGTTGTTAGACACCTTACATAGCCATATTCGGGTTTTCCATTGTGCAGCTGGACATAGGTATTGACCTATGTCCAGAGCACACGTAACATGGCACCCGCACTCATGAGGTCCGGGAAAATGGTCCTGGAAGATGTGAGTGTACCTCTGCTAGTGCAAGGGTGCACTCACACACAGGTACTTTACACCCAGCCTTCAGTGTTGGAAGGCCTGATATATAGGTGACTTGTAAGTGACCTGGTACAGTGTAAATGGCAGTGAAAGGGTGCACACACCATTTCACACAGGCTGAAATAGCAGTCCTGCAGAAGCGTTTGCGTGGGCTCGCTATGGGTGGCAAAATTAATGCTGCAGCCCATAGGGATCCCCTGGAACTCCAATGCCCTGCGTACCTAAGTACCATATACTAGGGACTTATAAGAGGTGACCAGTATGTCAATTTGGGATGAAATACTCGGTTACCAGTATGTTGTGACAACATTGGGAGGAGAGAGAGCATAAGCACTGGGGTCCTGGTTTGCAGGACTCCAGTGACACAGTCAAACACACTGACATCAGACAGAAATTGAGGGTAACATGCCAAAAAGAGGGTACTTTCCCACCCGGACCTGCTGCCAAAAGTGGGGCTTGGTCCGGGGGGGGTGGACATTTCCACTAGCTGGAGTGCCGTGAGGTAGCAAATCAAATGGCTGAAGTCTTTGAAGCTCACTGCCACGTATTGCTGTTCCTGCAGGAGAGAGGTGTGAAGCACCTCCACCCAGAGCAGGCTTTGTCCCTGACTCCTGAGAGCACAAAGGTCTCACCCCATGGGGTCAGAAACTCAGCTGGCTGTGGAAGGCTGGCACAGACAGTCAGCAACACACTAGTGAGTTGTGGGGAATTTCAAGGGGCATCTCTAAGATGTCCTCTGTCTGTATTTTAGAATAAATCCAACACTTGCATCATTGTGGGTTTATTGAGCTGAGAAGTTTGATACCAAACTTTCCAGCATTCAGAGAAGCCATCATGGAGCTGTAGAGTTAATAATGACAAATTCCCAGCCTGTGTACTTAATATGGCTACACTGCACTTACAGGGTCTAAGAGTAGACTTAGATACTCTAGGGTGTAGGAGGGTGGCCCTCTCTGTAGTGTGCAATACTAGGCACACTGTGCAGGGGGTCCAGGCAACCATTCATTGGATTTCAGAGGTAAAAACTAGAGGACCCATGTAGGAAGCCGGCTCTGTATATACTATCTCAAAATGAGAGATAGTGTGCACAGAGTCCAGGGGCTCCCTAAGAGGCTTGGCAGAGGCAATAATAGATAATACTAATGCTCTATTTGTGGTAGTGTGGTTGAGCAGTTAGGCTTATCAGAGGGTAGTGTTAAGCATTTATTGTACACACACAGGCAATAAATGAAAACACACTCTCAATTACTTACCTCCAGGGCAAAAGGTTTTTATGTAGAAAAATATTATTTTCTTAATTTATTTTATAACCACAAGATTCAAATTGCAGGTAAGTACATTAAATGTAAGGTACTTTGCATAGGTATAGATAGGACTTTGAATCAAAATAGTAATGTACACAGTTCGGCATAAAATGGCAATAAGCTATTTTAAAAGTGGACACTGAAAAATTCAACAATTCCAGGGGGAGGTAAGTACAGTTAGGTTAATGTGGTAAGTAAAGCATTTACAAGTTCAGTCTTCGGGGCATAGGTAGCCCACCGTTGGGGGTTCAAGTCAACCCCAAACTCCCAGCACCAGCAACACAGGGCCGGTCAGGTGCAGAGGTCAAAGAGGAGCCAAAATAACATGGGCGCCTATGGAGACAGGGGGTGCTCCAGTTCCAGTCTGCCGGCAGGTAAGTACCTGTGTCCTCAGGGAACAGGCCAGGGGGGTTTAGTAGAGCACTGGGGGGGTCCCAAGTAGGCACACAAAAAACACCCTCAGCGGCACAGGGGCGGCCTGGTGCAGTGGGCAAACAGGGCGTTGGGTTTGCAATAGATTTCAATAGAGGGACCCGGGGGTCACTCAGACGTTGCAGGCAGGGCACAGGGGGGCTTCTCAGGCCAGCCACTGACTGGGCAAGGGTGAGGGCCGCCTGCTGGTCACTCTTGTATCGGTGGTCGGTTCTTCCGGGGCCTGTGGGCTGCGGGTGCAGTGCTTCTTCCAGGTGTTGCATTTCTTCGTCCCGGACAGTCGCAGTCAGGGGATCCTCTGGATTCCCTCTGCAGACGTCGTTGTGGGGGTGCAGAGAGGTTAGCCAAGGGTGGACACGTCTTCAGAGTCACCTGGGGATCCTCTCTGGGTCGCTGGTTTCTCTGGACACGGGCCTTGGGCGTCGAGAGCAGAGTGGTGGGGACTCACACTTCTGGGGTGAGGTGAGAGTCCCTTTAAAGATGGTTTCTTCTTGCTTGGTTGGACAGGTCCGCTGTCCATGGGAGTTCTTGATCCTTTGTAGTTGCAGGGCAGTCCTCTGAGTCAGCAGAGGTCGCTGGGCCTGCAGGGTGCGTCACTGGTGCAGGTTCTCTGAAGTTGAAGACAGGCCGAAAGGGCTGCGGCCAAAGCAGTTGTCCTCTTCTTTCTTCTCTGTGGGGTTCTTCAGCTAGCATTCCTTCTTCTTTGCCAGTCGTCAGGAATCTGATTTCCTGGGTTTAGGGTCACCCCAAAATACTAAATTTAGGGGTGTATTAATGCTGGAAGGCAGTAGCCAATGGCAACTGTCCCTGAGGGTGGCTTCACCCTCCTTGTGCCTCCTCCCTTTGGGGAGGGGGTCACATCCCTATTCCTTTTGGGCTAAATCCTCCAAAGCAAGATGGAGGATTTTCTAAGGAAGGGGTTACTTCAGCTCTGGTCACCTTAGTGGTGGACCTGGCTGACGGGGTGACTCCCCCTTGCTTTTCTCATTATCTCCCCGGACTTGCCGCCAAAAGTGTTTGCTGTGACCGGGGGGTTGGGGTGGCGAGAATCTCCACTACCTGGAGTGCCCTTGGGCGCTGTAACACCAGGCTTGAGCCTTTGAGGCTCACAGCCAGGTGTTACATTTCCTGCAGGGTGCGGTGTAAGCACCTCCACCCAGGACAGGCTTTGTTCCTGGTCACAGAGTGCACAAAAGCATTCACCCCATGTGGCCAGAAACTGGTCTGGAAGTGACAGGCTGGCAAAGACCGGTCAGCCTAGCACTAGTAGTTTGCTGGCATGCAGGGGGCATCTCTAAGATGCCCTCTGTGTGCATTTCTCAATAAATTCCACACTGGCATCAGTGTGGATTTATTGTGCTGAGAAGTTTGATATCAAACTTCCCAGTATTAAGTGTGGCCATTATGGAACAGTGGAGTTTGTGTTTGACAAACTCCCAGACCATATAATCTATATGGCTACCCTGCACTTACAATGTCGAAGAATTGGTTTAGACACTGCAGGGGCATAGTGCTCATGCAGCTATGCCCTCACCTGTGGTATAGTGCACCCTGCCTTTGGGCTGTAAGGCCTGCTAGATGGGTGACTTACCTACGCCACAGGCAGTGGGTTGTGGGCGTGGCACTCTGAGGGGAGGGCCATGTCGACTTAGTATTTTTCTCCCCACCAGCACACACAAGCTGTGAGGCAAGGTGCATGTGCTGAGTGACGTGTCCCCATAGTGGTATAATACATGCTGCAGCCCTTACAGACCTTCCCTGGCCACAAGGGACTTATCTGTGCACCAGGGCTGTGCCAATTGTGGAGACAAAGGTACAGTTTTAGGGAAAGAACACTGGTGCTGGAGCCTGGTTAGCAGGGCCACAGCACACTTTCAATCAAAGCTGGCATCAACAAAAGGCAAAAAATTAGGGGGTAAACATGCCATCAGTGGGATTTTCCTATACAACCCCCCTAAACAAAAGAGGATGAGACTAACCTTTCCCAATAGAGTCTTCATTTTCTAAGTGGAAGAACCTGGAAAAGCCATCTGCATTGGCATGGGCAGTCCGAGGTCTGTGTTCGACTACAAAGTCCATTTCCTGTAGGGATATGGACCACCTCAACAGTTTAGGGTTCTCTCCTTTCATCTGCATGAGCCATCTGAGAGGTCTTTGGTCAGTTTGAACTATAAAGTGAGTACCAAACAGGTATGGTCCCAATGTTTTCAGTGACCAAACCACAGCAAAGGCCTCCCTCTCAATGGCACTCCAATGCTGCTCCCTGTGGAGTATCCTCCTGCTAATAAAAGCAACAGGCTAGTCAAGGCCATCATCATTGGTTTGGTATAGGACTTCTCCTATCCCATGTTCAGAGGCATCTGTCTGCATAATGAATTGCTTAGAATGATCTGGAGCTTTCAGAACTGGAGCTGAGCACATAGCTTATTTTAGGGTGTCAAAGGCCTTTTGACAGTCTAAGATGCAGTTAATTTTCTTGGGCATTTTCTCGGAGGTAAGTTCTGTATGGGAAGTCACTATGGATCCATATCCCTTCACAAGCCTCCTGTAGTAACCAGTCAAGCCAAGGAATGCCCTGACTTGAGTATGGGTTTTTGGAGCTTCCCAGCCCAGAATTGTCTGGATCTTGGGTTGTAATTGCTGCACTTGGCCTCCACCTACAAGGTGTCCCAAGTAAACCACTGTGTCGTGCCCTATCTGACATTTTGATGCCTTGAAATAGAGGCCTGCTGCAAAACCTTCTTCAGGTTTGTAGGAAAGTACTGTAGGAAAGTACCATCTTGCCTGGCATGTTACGCCCATTTTTCACTGTATATATGTTGTTTTAGTTGTATGTGTCACTAGGACCCTGCCAGCCAGGGCCCCAGTGCTCATAAGTGTGCCTGAATGTGTTACCTGTGTTATGACTAACTGTCTCACTGAGGCTCTGCTATCCAGAACCTCAGTGGTTATGCTCTCTCATTTCTTTCAAATTGTCACTAACAGGCTAGTGACCAATGTTACCAATTTATATTGGCTTACTGGAACACCCTTATAATTCCCTAATATATGGTACTGGGGTACCCAGGGTATTGGGGTTCCAGGAGATCCCTATGGGCTGCAGCATTTCTTTTGCCACCCATAGGGAGCTCTGACAATTCTTACACAGGCCTGCCACTGCAGCCTGAGTGAAATAACGTCCACGTTATTTCACAGCCATTTTACACTGCACTTAAGTAACTTATAAGTCACCTATATGTCTAACCTTTACCTGGTAAAGGTTAGGTGCAAAGTTACTTAGTGTGAGGGCACCCTGGCACTAGCCAAGGTGCCCCCACATTGTTCAGGGCCAATTCCCCGGACTTTGTGAGTGCGGGGACACCATTACACGCGTGCACTACATATAGGTCACTACCTATATGTAGCTTCACAATGGTAACTCCGAATATGGCCATGTAACATGTCTATGATCATGGAATTGCCCCCTCTATGCTATCCTGGCATAGTTGGCACAATCCCATGATCCCAGTGGTCTGTAGCACAGACCCTGGTACTGCCAAACTGCCTTTCCCGGGGTTTCACTGCAGCTGCTGCTGCCAACCCCTCAGACAGGCTTCTGCCCTCCTGGGGTCCAGCCGGCCTGGCCCAGGATGGCAGAACAAAGGACTTCCTCTGAGAGAGGGTGTTACACCCTCTCCCTTTGGAAAATGGTGTGAAGGCAGGGGAAGAGTAGCCTCCCCCAGCCTCTGGAAATGCTTTCATGGGCACACATGGTGCCCATTTCTGCATAAGCCAGTCTACACCGGTTCAGGGACCCCTTAGCCCTGCTCTGGCGCGAAACTGGACAAAGGAAAGGGGAGTGACCACTCCCCTGACCTGCACCTCCCCTGGGAGGTGTCCAGAGCTCCTCCAGTGTGCTCCAGACCTCTGCCATCTTGGAAACAGAGGTGCTGCTGGCACACTGGACTGCTCTGAGTGGCCAGTGCCATCAGGTGACGTCAGAGACTCCTTCTGATAGGCTCCTTCAGGTGTTGCTAGCCTATCCTCTCTCCTAGGTAGCCAAACCCTCTTTTCTGGCTATTTAGGGTCTCTGTCTCTTGGGATTCCTTAGATAACGAATGCAAGAGCTCATCCGAGTTCCTCTGCATCTCTCTCTTCACCTTCTTCCAAGGAATCGACTGCTGACCGCGCTGGAAGCCTGCAAAACTGTAACAAAGTAGCAAAGACGACTACTGCGACCTTGTAACGCTGATCCTGCCGCCTTCTCGACTGTTTTCCTGGTGGTGCATGCTGTGGGGGTAGTCTGCCTCCTCTCTGCACTAGAAGCTCTGACGAAATCTCCCGTGGTTCGACGGAATCGTCCCCCTGCAACCGCAGGCACCAAAGAACTGCATCACCGGTCCCCTGGGTCTCCTCTCAGCACGACGAGCGAGGTCCCTTGAATCCAGCAACTCTGTCCAAGTGACTCCTACAGTCCAGTGACTCTTCAGTCCAAGTTTGGTGGAGGTAAGTCCTTGCCTCCCCACGCCAGACTGCATTGCTGGGAACTGCGACTTTTGCAGCTACTCCGGCCTCCGTGCACTTCCGGCGGAAATCCTTTGTGCACAGTCCAGCCTGGGTCCACGGCACTCTAACCTGTATTGCACGACCTCCTAAGTTGTCCTCCGGTGACGTGGGACTCCTTTGTGCGACTTCGGGTGAGCACCGTTTCACACATCCTTGTAGTGCCTGTTTCTGGCACTTCTGCGGGTGCTGCCTGCTGCTGAGAGGGCTCCTTGTCTTGCTCGACGCCCCCTCTGTCCCCAGACGCAATTGGCGACATCCTGGTCCCTCCTGGGCCACAGCAGCACCCAAAAACCCTAACCGCACGATTTGCAGCTACCAAGGCTTGTTGGCGGTCTTTCTTCAGAAAAACACTTCTGCACGACTCTCCACGGAGTGAGGAATCCATCCTCCAAAGGGGAAGTCTCTAACCCTTGTCGTTCCTGCAGAACCTTCAGCTTCTACTGTCCAGTAGCAGCTTCTTTGCACCCACAGCTGACATTTCCTGGGCATCTGCCCATCTCCGACTTGCTTGTGACTTTTGGACTTGGTCCCCTTGTTCCACAGGTACCCTCAACTGGAAATCCATTGTTCTTGCATTGCTGGTTTGTGTCTTTCCTGCAGAATTCCCCTATCACGACTTCTATGTCCTTTGGGGAACTTTAGTGCACTTTGCACTCTCTTTTCAGGGTCTTGGGGTGGGCTATTTTTCTAACCCTTACTATTTTCTAATAGTCCCAGCGACCCTCTACTAGGTCACATAGGTTTGGGGTCCATTCGTGGTTCGCATTCCACTTTTGGAGTATATGGTTTGTGTTGCCCCATCCCTATGTGTCCCCATTGCATCCTATTGTAACTATACATTGTTTGCACTGTTTTCTAATACTATTACTGCATATTTTGGTATTGTGTACATATATCTTGTGTATATTTGCTATCCTCATACTGAGGGTACACTCTGAGATACTTTGGCATATTGTCATAAAAATAAAGTACCTTTATTTTTAGTATATCTGTGTATTGTGTTTTCTTATGATATTGTGCATATGACACTAGTGGTACTGTAGGAGCTTCACTCGTCTCCTAGTTCAGCCTAAGCTGCTCTGCTAAGCTACCATTATCTATCAGCCTATGCTACTAGACACCCTATACACTAATAAGGGATACCTGGGCCTGGTGCAAGGTGCAAGTACCCCTTGGTACTCACTACAAGCTAGTCCAGCCTCCTACATTGGTTGTGCAGCGGTGGAATAAGTGCTTTGAGACTACTTACCACTCTTGTCATTGTACTTTTCATAAGAGAAAAATATACAAAACAAGTTCAGTGTATGTACACATAACCAAAAAGTTTTGCATTTCTTTTCTCACTTCTATTCTAAAGTGCTGAAAAGTACTTCTAAACTTTCAAAATGTTCTTAAAAAGTTTAAAAAGTTTTTTTCTGTCTTTCTAAAAGTTCTGAAAACTTTTTTCTCTTTTTCTATCACTTAAACTCTTTCTAAAAATGTCTGGCACAGGCCAAAATGTTGATCTGTCCAAACTTGCATATGACCACCTTAGCTGGAAAGGAGCAAGGAGTCTCTGTGTAGAAAGAGGTTTGAGTGTAGGAAATAATCCTTCCTTGGAGTTATTACTTAACATGCTTAGAGAACAAGATAAGGCCAAAAGGGCCCCATCTGTTGAAAAAGTAGCTAATGGTTCCCAATCTGATCCAGGGACACCCCTAGGAAAAGATTCAGGAAAGAAACTTCATAGCCTGCCCATTACTAGACAGTCTAGCATAGTTGGTACTGATGTTGAGTCACACCATACAGATAGTGTTGTCTCACATCATAGCAAGAGCATTCATTCTCACCACAGTAGAAGTGATGTTTCTGTTAACCAAGCTGTTAGGGTGCCTTCTGTAAGGGACAGGTCTCCTTCTGTCCATTCTCATCATACTTCTGTTTCAAGGCATGTCCCTCCCACCCACCCTGATGACAGATTGTTAGAAAGGGAGCTCAATAGATTGAGAGTGGAACAAACCAGACTGAAGCTCAAGAAGCAACAGCTGGATTTGGATAGACAGACCTTAGAAGTAGAGAAGGAGAGACAGAAGTTGGGTTTAGAAACCCATGGTGGCAGCAGCAGTATTCCCCATAGTCATCCTGCAAAAGAGCATGATTCCAGGAATCTGCACAAGATAGTTCCCCCTTATAAGGAGGGGGATGACATTAACAAGTGGTTTGCTGCACTTGAGAGGGCCTGTGCTGTACAGGATGTCCCTCAAAGGCAGTGGGCTGCTATCCTATGGCTATCATTTAGTGGAAAAGGTAGGGATAGGCTCCTTACTGTGAAAGAAAGTGAAGCCAATGATTACAAAGTTCTTAAGAATGCACTCCTGGATGGTTATGGCTTAACCACTGAACAATACAGGATAAAGTTCAGAGAGACCAAAAAGGAGTCTTCACAAGACTGGGTTGATTTCATTGACCATTCAGTGAAGGCCTTGGAGGGGTGGTTACATGGCAGTAAAGTTACTGATTATGACAGCCTGTATAACTTGATCCTGAGAGAGCATATTCTTAATAATTGTGTGTCTGATTTGTTGCACCAGTACTTGGTGGACTCTGATCTGACCTCTCCCCAAGAATTGGGAAAGAAGGCAGACAAATGGGTCAGAACAAGGGTGAACAGAAAAGTTCATACAGGGGGTGACAAAGAGGGCAACAAGAAGAAGGATTTTAAGTCTTCTGACAAGGGTGGGGACAAATCTAAAAATGAGTCTTCATCAGGCCCACAAAAACACTCTGGTGGGGGTGGTGGGCCCAAATCCTCTTCTAATCAAAACAAAGAAAAGAAACCATGGTGCTATTTATGTAAAATGAAATGCCACTGGACAACAGATCCCAGTTGTCCAAAGAAAAGCACCAAGCATCCTACCACTACAACCCCTACTGCTACACCTAGTGTCCCTACTAATAGCAGTGGTGGTGGGAGCAAACCTACTAATAGCCAATCCAAGGGAGTAGCTGGGCTCACTTTTGGTAACTTAGTTGGGGTTGGTCTGATTAGGGAGACCACAGAGGCTGTGTTACTCTCTGAGGGGGCTATTGATTTAGCCACCTTGGTTGCTTGTCCCCTTAACATGGATAAGTACAAGCAACTACCCCTAATAAATGGTGTTGAGGTTCAGGCCTACAGGGACACAGGTGCCAGTGTCACAATGGTGATAGAGAAACTGGTCCACCCTGAACAACACATACTTGGTCACCAGTACCAAGTAACCGATGCTCACAACAACACACTTAGCCACCCCATGGCTGTTGTAAACCTCAACTGGGGGGGGTTACTGGTCCAAAGAAAGTTTTGGTAGCCTCAGATTTACCTGTAGACTGTCTACTAGGAAATGATTTGGAGACATCAGCTTGGTCAGATATGGAGTTGGAGGCCCATGCAGCAATGCTGGGCATCCCAGGGCATATTTTTGCTTTAACCAGGGCTCAGGCCAAAAAGCAAAAAGGACAGGGAAACTTGGATCCTGGAACAATGGACCAAGTGCTCCCTAAAGCTAGGGCTAGTAGAAGTAAAGCACTTCCTACTATCCCTCCCTCTACTGTGGATTCTACTTCTGAGGAAGAAGAATTTCCACCCTGTGCAGAACCTACACCAAAGGAGCTGGAAGCAGGCACTGCTGAGCTTTTGGGTGAAGGAGGGCCTGCCAGGGAGGAGCTGAGTGTGGCACAGCAAACCTGTCCCACACTAGAGGGTCTAAGACAGCAAGCTGTCAAACAGGCTAATGGGGATGTCAGTGACTCTCACAGAGTTTACTGGGAGGACAACCTCTTGTACACTGAAGCAAGGGATCCTAAACCTGGAACTGCCAGGAGGTTAGTGATTCCTCAGGAGTACAGAAAGTTCCTCCTAACTCTAGCCCACAACATTCCCCAAGCTGGACATCTGGGACAAATGAAAACTTGGGACAGGCTTGTTCCCTTGTTTCATTGGCCTAGAATGTCTGAGGACACAAAAGAGTTTTGTAAGTCCTGTGAAACCTGTCAAGCCAGTGGCAAGACAGGTGGCACCCCAAAGGCACCCCTTATTCCACTGCCTGTGGTTGGGGTTCCCTTTGAAAGGGTAGGGGTTGACATAGTTGGCCCCCTTGACCCTCCTACTGCTTCAGGCAATAGGTTTATCTTGGTGGTAGTAGACCATGCCACAAGATATCCTGAAGCAATTCCTTTAAGGACCACTACAGCACCTGCAGTGGCAAAGGCCCTCCTGGGAATATTTTCCAGGGTGGGCTTCCCAAAGGAAGTAGTATCAGACAGGGGAAGCAATTTCATGTCTGCTTACTTAAAGGCCATGTGGAAGGAGTGTGGTGTGACTTACAAGTTCACTACACCCTATCATCCACAAACAAATGGACTGGTGGAGAGATTTAATAAAACTCTCAAAGGCATGATTATGGGTCTCCCTGAAAAACTCCGCAGGAGATGGGATATCCTGTTACCATGCCTCCTTTTTGCCTACAGGGAGGTACCCCAGAAAGGAGTGGGCTTCAGCCCCTTTGAACTCCTCTTTGGACACCCTGTGAGGGGTCCACTAACACTTGTCAAGGAGGGTTGGGAACAACCTTTAAAAGCTCCAAAACAAGATATTGTGGATTATGTACTTTGTAGGAAAGTACCATCTTGCCTGGCATGTTAACCCCATTTTTCACTGTATATATGTTGTTTTAGTCGTATGTGTCACTGGGACCTTGTTCACCAGGGCCCCAGTGCTCATAAGTGTGCCTGAATGTGTTACCTGTGTAGTGACTAACTGTCTCACTGAGGCTCTGCTAATCAGAACCTCAGTGGTTATGCTCTCTCATTTCTTTCTAAATTGTCACTAACAGGCTAGTGACCAATTTAACCAATTTACATTGGCTTACTGGAACACCCTTATAATTCCCTAGTATATGGTACTGAGGTACCCAGGGTATTGGGGTTCTAGGAGATCCCTATGGGCTGCAGCAATTCTTTTGCCACCCATAGGGAGCTCTGACAATTCTTACACAGGCCTGCCACTGCAGCCTGAGTGAAATAAGGTCCACGTTATTTCACAGCCATTTTACACTGCACTTAAGTAACTTATAAGTCACCTATATGTCTAACCTTTACCTGGTAAAGGTTAGGTGCAAAGTTACTTAGTGTGAGGGCACCCTGGCACTAGCCAAGGTGCCCCCACATTGTTCAGAGCCAATTCCCTGAACTTTGTGAGTGCGGGGACACCATTACACGCGTGGACTACATATAGGTCACTACCTATATGTAGCTTCACAATGGTAACTCCGAATATGGCCATGTAACATGTCTATGATCATGGAATTGCCCCCTCTATGCCATCCTAGCATAGTTGGCACAATCCCATGATCCCAGTGGTCTGTAGCACAGACCCTGGTACTGCCAAACTGCCCTTCCTGGGGTTTCACTGCAGCTGCTGCTGCTGCCAACCCCTCAGACAGGCATCTGCCCTCCTGGGGTCCAGCCAGGCCTGGCCCAGGATGGCAGAACAAAGAACGTCCTCTGAGAGAGGGTGTGACACCCTCTCCCTTTGGAAAATGGTGTGAAGGCAGGGGAGGAGTAGCCTCCCCCAGCCTCTGGAAATGCTTTTTTGGGCACAGATGTGCCCAATTCTGCATAAGCCAGTCTACACCGGTTCAGGGGACCCCTTAGCCCTGCTCTGGCGCGAAACTGGACAAAGGAAAGGGGAGTGACCACTCCCCTGACCTGCATCTCCCCTGGGAGGTGTCCAGAGCTCCTCCAGTGTGCTCCAGACCTCTGCCATCTTGGAAACAGAGGTGCTGCTGGCACACTGGACTGCTCTGAGTGGCCAGTGCCACCAGGTGACGTCAGAGACTCCTTCTGATAGGCTCCTTCAGGTGTTGCTAGCCTATCCTCTCTCCTAGGTAGCCAAACCCTCTTTTCTGGCTATTTAGGGTCTCTGTCTCTGGGGAAACTTTAGATAACGAATGCAAGAGCTCAGCCGAGTTCTTCTGCATCTCTCTCTTCACCTTCTGCCAAGGAATCGACTGCTGACCGCGCTGGAAGCCTGCAAACCTGCAACATAGTAGCAAAGATGACTACTGCAACTCTGTAACGCTGATCCTGCCGCCTTCTCGACTGTTTTCCTGGTGGTGCATGCTGTGGGGGTAGTCTGCCTCCTCTCTGCAGTAGATGCTCCGGAGAAATCTCCCGTGGGTCGACGGAATCTTCCCCCTGCAACCGCAGGCACCAAAAAGCTGCATTACCGGTCCCTTGGGTCTCCTCTCAGCACAACGAGCGAGGTCCCTCGAATCCAGCAACTCTGTCCAAGTGGCCCCCACAGTCCAGTGACTCTTCAGTCCAAGTTTGGTGGAGGTAAGTACTTGCCTCACCTCGCTAGACTGCATTGCTGGGAACCGCGACTTTTGCAGCTACTCCAGCCTCCGTGCACTTCCGGCGGAAATCCTTTGTGCACAGTCCAGCCTGGGTCCACGGCACTCTAACCTGCATTGCACGACCTCCTAAGTTGTTCTCCGGCGACGTGGGACTTCTTTGTGCGACTTCGGGTGAGCATCATTTCACGCATCCTTGTAGTGCCTGTTTCTGGCACTTCTCCGGGCGCTACCTGCTGCTAAGAGGGTTCCTTGTCTTGCTCGACGTCCCCTCTACCTCCTGGTCCAATTTGCGACCTCCTGGTCTCTCCTGAGCCACAGCAGCGTCCAAAAACTTTAACCGCACAATTTGCAGCTAGCAAGGCTTGTTGGCGTTCTTTCGGCGGGAAAAGACTTCTGCACGACTCTCCACGGCGAGGGGGATCCGTCCACCAAAGGGGATGTCTCTAGCCCTTTTCATTCCTGCAGAAACCTCAGCTTCTTCTGTCCAGTAGAAGCTTCTTTGCACCCGCAGCTGGCATTTCCTGGGCATCTGCCCATCTCCCACTTGCTTGTGACTTTTGGACTTGGTCCCCTTGTTCCACAGGTACCCCAGATTGGAAATCCAGCGTTGTTGCATTGTTGGTTTGTGTCTTTCCTGCATTATTCCTCTGACACGACTTCTTTGTCCTTAGGGGAACTTTAGTGCACTTTGCACTCACTTTTCAGGGTCTTGGGGAGGGTTATTTTTCTAACTCTCACTATTTTCTAATAGTCCCAGCGACCCTCTACAAGGTCACATAGGTTTGGGGTCCATTCGTGGTTCGCATTCCACTTTTGGAGTATATGGTTTGTGTTGCCCCTATCCCTATATTTCCCCATTGCATCCTATTGTAACTATACATTGTTTGCACTGTTTTCTAAGACTATACTGCATATTTTTGCTATTGTGTATATATATCTTGTGTATATTTCCTATCCTCTCACTGAGGGTACACTCTAAGATACTTTGGCATATTGTCATAAAAATAAAGTACCTTTATTTTTAGTATAACTGTGTATTGTGTTTTCTTATGATATTGTGCAAGTGACAGTTGTGGTACTGTAGTAGCTTCACACGTCTCCTAGTTCAGCCTGAGCTGCTCTGCTAAGCTACCATTATCTATCAGCCTAAGCTGCTAGACACCCTATACACTAATAAGGGATAACTGGGCCTGGTGCAAGGTGCAAGTACCCCTTGGTACTCACTACAAGCCAGTCCAGCCTCCTACATACTTGGCCTCAGATCAAGGATGGCTGAGTACATGAAAAAGGCCAGTAAAAACCTTCAGGCCAGCCAAGAGCTCCAAAAGCAATGGCATGACCAGAAGGCTGTTTTGGTTCAGTACCAACCAGGGCAGAAAGTGTGGGTCTTGGAGCCTGTGGCCCCAAGAGCACTCCAAGATAAATGGAGTGGACCCCACACAATTGTTGAGAAAAAGGGTGAAGTCACCTACTTAGTTGACTTAGGCACTGCCAGGAGTCCCCTTAGGGTGCTCCATGTCAATCGCCTGAAACCCTACTATGACAGGGCTGATCTCACCCTGCTCATGGCAACTGATGAGGGACAGGAAGAAGACAGTGATCCTCTACCTGATCTCTTCTCTTCCACAGAACAAGATGCTCTAGTGGAAGGTGTAGTTTTGGCTGATTGTCTTACTGCTGAGCAGAAAGACCATTGCATAAATCTCCTGGGTCAGTTTTCTGAACTCTTCTCTAAGGTGCCAGGTACCACTTCTTTGTGTGAGCACACTATAGATACTGGAGACAGCTTGCCTGTCAAAAGTAAGATCTATAGGCAGCCTGACCATGTCAGAGACTGCATAAAGCAAGAGGTGCAGAAAATGTTAGAACTGGGAGTAGTTGAGCACTCTGAAAGTCCATGGGCCTCTCCTGTGGTATTTGTACCAAAACCTCATTCCAAGGATGGAAAGAAGGAAATGCGGTTTTGTGTAGACTACAGAGGTCTCAACCAGGTAACAAAAACTGATGCTCACCCTATACCCAGGGCAGATGAGCTCATAGATACACTGGCATCTGCCAAGTATCTAAGCACTTTTGATTTGACTGCAGGGTATTGGCAGATCAAATTATCAGAAGATGCTAAACCTAAAACTGCATTTTCAACCATTGGAGGCCATTACCAATTCACAGTAATGCATTTTGGATTGAAAAATGCACCTGCCACTTTTCAAAGGTTGGTGAACACAGTCCTGCAAGGGCTGGAAGCTTTTAGTGCAGCATATCTGGACGATATAGCTTTCTTTAGCTCCAGTTGGGATGAACACCTGGTCCACCTATGGAAAGTTTTGGAGGCCCTGCAAAAGGCAGGCCTCACTATCAAGGCTTCAAAGTGCCAGATAGGGCAGGGAAAGGTGGTTTATCTGGGACACCTTGTTGGTGGGGAACAGATTGCACCACTTCAGGGGAAAATCCAAACTATTATAGATTGGGTTCCCCCTACTACTCAGACTCAGGTGAGAGCCTTCCTAGGCCTCACTGGGTATTACAGGAGGTTCATTAAGAACTATGGCTCCATTGCAGCCCCTCTTAATGACCTCACATCCAAGAAAATGCCTAAAAAGGTATTATGGACAGCAAACTGTCAGAAAGCTTTTGAGGAGCTGAAGCAGGCCATGTGCTCTGCACCTGTCCTGAAAAGCCCTTGTTACTCTAAAAAATTCTATGTCCAAACTGATGCATCTGAATTAGGAGTAGGAGCAGTCCTATCACAACTAAATTCTGAGGGCCAGGATCAACCTGTTGCTTTTATTAGTAGAAGGTTGACCCCTAGAGAAAAGCGTTGGTCTGCCATTGAGAGGGAGGCCTTTGCTGTGGTCTGGGCACTGAAGAAGTTGAGGCCATACCTGTTTGGCACTCACTTCATTGTTCCCACAGACCACAAACCTCTACTTTGGCTAAAACAAATGAAAGGTGAAAATCCTAAATTGTTGAGGTGGTCCATATCCCTACAGGGAATGGACTATACAGTGGAACATAGACCTGGGAGTAGCCACTCCAATGCAGATGGACTCTCCAGATATTTCCACTTAGACAATGAAGACTCATCAGGTCATGGCTAGTCTTATTGTCCTTCGTTTGGGGGGGGGGGGTTTTGTAGGAAAGTACCATCTTGCCTGGCATGTTACCCCCATTTTTCACTGTATATATGTTGTTTTAGTTGTATGTGTCACTAGGACCCTGCCAGCCAGGGCCTCAGTGCTCATAAGTGTGCCTGAATGTGTTACCTGTGTTATGACTAACTGTCTCACTGAGGCTCTGCTATCCAGAACCTCAGTGGTTATGCTCTCTCATTTCTTTCAAATTGTCACTAACAGGCTAGTGACCAATGTTATCAATTTATATTGGCTTACTGGAACACCCTTATAATTCCCTAGTATATGGTACTGAGGTACCCAGGGTATTGGGGTTCCAGGAGATCCCTATGGGCTGCAGCATTTCTTTTGCCACCCATAGGGAGATCTTACTATTCTTACACAGGCCTGCCAGTGCAGCCTGAGTGAAATAACGTCCACGTTATTTCACAGCCATTTACCACTGCACTTAAGTAACTTATAAGTCACCTATATGTCTAACCTTCACCTGGTGAAGGTTGGGTGCAAAGTTACTTAGTGTGTGGGCACCCTGGCACTAGCCAAGGTGCCCCCACATCGTTCTGGGCAAATTCACCGGACTTTGTGAGTGCGGGGACACCATTACACGTGTGCACTATACATAGGTCACTACCTATGTATAGCGTCACAATGATAACTCCGAACATGGCCATGTAACATGTCTATGTGAGAAGGTAGCCTCTTTCTAGCCTTGTTACCCCCACTTTTGGCCTGTTTGTGAGTGTATGTCAGGGTGTTTGTCACTGTTTTTACTGTCTCACTGGGATCCTGATAGCCAGGCATCAGTGCTCATAGTGAAAACACCATGTTTTCAGTATGGTTGTTATGTGTCACTGGGATCCTGCTGGTCAGGACCTCAGTGCTCATAGGTTTGTGGCCTATATGTATGTGTCACTGGGACCCTGTCACACAGGGCCCCAGTGCTCATAGGTGTGCATGTATATGTTCCCTGTGTGGTGCCTAACTGTCTCACTGAGGCTCTGCTAACCAGAACCTCAGTGGTTATGCTCTCTCATTACTTTCAAATTGTCACTAACAGGCTAGTGACCAATTTTACCAATTTACATTGGCTTACTGGAACACCCTTATAATTCCCTAGTATATGGTACTGAGGTACCCAGGGTATTGGGGTTCCAGGAGATCCCTATGGGCTGCAGCATTTCTTTTGCCACCCATAGGGAGCTCTGACAATTCTTACACAGGCCTGCCACTGCAGCCTGAGTGAAATAACGTCCACGTTATTTCACAGCCATTTTACACTGCACTTAAGTAACTTACAAGTCACCTATATGTCTAACCTTTACCTGGTAAAGGTTAGGTGCAAAGTTACTTAGTGTGAGGGCACCCTGGCACTAGCCAAGGTGCCCCCACATTGTTCAGAGCCAATTCACTGAACTTTGTGAGTGCGGGGACACCATTACACGCGTGCACTACATATAGGTCACTACCTATATGTAGCTTCACCATGGTAACTCCGAATATGGCCATGTAACATGTCTATGATCATGGAATTGCCCCCTCTATGCCATCCTGGCATTGTTGGTACAATTCCATGATCCCAGTGGTCTGTAGCACAGACCCTGGTACTGCCAGACTGCCCTTCCTGGGGTTTCACTGCAGCTGCTGCTGCTGCCAACCCCTCAGACAGGCAGCTGCCCTCCTGGGGTCCAGCCAGGCCTGGCCCAGGATGGCAGAACAAAGAACTTCCTCTGAGAGAGGGTGTGACACCCTCTCCCTTTGGAAAATGGTGTGAAGGCAGGGGAGGCGTAGCCTCCCCCAGCCTCTGGAAATGCTTTGTTGGGCACAGATGTGCCCAATTCTGCATAAGCCAGTCTACACCGGTTCAGGGACCCCTTAGCCCCTGCTCTGGCGCGAAACTGGACAAAGGAAAGGGGAGTGACCACTCCCCTGACCTGCACCTCCCCTGGGAGGTGTCCAGAGCTCCTCCAGTGTGCTCCAGACCTCTGCCATCTTGGAAACAGAGGTGCTGCTGGCACACTGGACTGCTCTGAGTGGCCAGTGCCACCAGGTGACGTCAGAGACTCCTGCTGATAGGCTCCTTCAGGTGTTAGTAGCCTTTCCTCTCTCCTAGGTAGCCAAACCCTCTTTTCTGGCTATTTAGGGTCTCTGTCTCTGGGGAAACTTTAGATAACGAATGCATGAGCTCAGCCGAGTTCCTCTGCATCTCCCTCTTCACCTTCTGATAAGGAATCGACCGCTGACCGCGCTGGAAGCCTGCAAACCTGCAACATAGTAGCAAAGACGACTACTGCAACTCTGTAACGCTGATCCTGCCGCCTTCTCGACTGTTTTCCTGCTTGTGCATGCTGTGGGGGTAGCCTGCCTCCTCTCTGCACCAGAAGCTCCGAAGAAATCTCCCGTGGGTCGACGGAATCTTCCCCCTGCAACCGCAGGCACCAAAAAGCTGCATTACCGGTCCCTTGGGTCTCCTCTCAGCACGACGAGCGAGGTCCCTCGAATCCAGCGACGCTGTCCAAGTGACCCCCACAGTCCAGTGACTCTTCAGCCCAAGTTTGGTAGAGGTAAGTCCTTGCCTCACCTCGCTGGGCTGCATTGCTGGGAACCGCGACTTTGCAGCTACTCCGGCCCCTGTGCACTTCCGGCGGAAATCCTTCGTGCACAGCCAAGCCTGGGTCCACGGCACTCTAACCTGCATTGCACGACTTTCTAAGTTGGTCTCCGGCGACGTGGGACTCCTTTGTGCAACTTCGGCGAGCACCGTTTCACGCATCCTCGTAGTGCCTGTTTCTGGCACTTCTCCGGGTGCTACCTGCTTCAGTGAGGGCTCTTTGTCTTGCTCGACGTCCCCTCTCTCTGCAGGTCCAATTTGCGACCTCCTGGTTCCTCCTGAGCCCCAGCAGCGTCCAAAAACGCCAAACGCACGATTTGCGTGTACCAAGGCTTGTTGGCGTCCTTCCGGCGGGAAAACACTTCTGAACGACTCTTCAAGGCGAGAGGGATTCGTCCACCAAAGGGGAAGTCTCTAGCCCTTTTCGTTCCTGCAGAAACCTCAGCTTCTTCTGTCCAGTCGAAGCTTCTTTGCACCCGCAGCTGGCATTTCCTGGGCATCTGCCCATCTACGACTTGCTTGTGACTTTTGGACTTGGTCCCCTTGTTCCACAGGTACCCTAGATTGGAAATCCACAGTTGTTGCATTGCTGGTTTGTGTCTTTCCTGCATTATTCCTCTAACACGACTCTTTTGTCCTTAGGGGAACTTTAGTGCACTTTGCTCTCACTTTTCAGGGTCTTGGGGAGGGTTATTTTGCTAACTCTCACTATTTTCTAATAGTCCCAGCGACCCTCTACAAGGTCACATAGGTTTGGGGTCCATTCGTGGTTCGCATTCCACTTTTGGAGTATATGGTTTGTGTTGCCCCTATCCCTATGTTTCCCCATTGCATCCTATTGTAACTATACATTGTTTGCACTGTTTTCTAAGACTATACTGCATATTTTTGCTATTGTGTATATATATCTTGTGTATATTTCCTATCCTCTCACTGAGGGTACACTCTAAGATACTTTGGCATATTGTCATAAAAATAAAGTACCTTTATTTTTAGTATAACTGTGTATTGTGTTTTCTTATGATATTGTGCATATGACACTAAGTGGTACTGTAGTAGCTTCACACGTCTCCTAGTTCAGCCTAAGCTGCTCTGCTAAGCTACCATTATCTATCAGCCTAAGCTGCTAGACACCCTATACACTAATAAGGGATAACTGGGCCTGGTGCAAGGTGCAAGTACCCTTGGTACTCACTACAAGCCAGTCCAGCCTCCTACATTGGTTGTGCAGTGGTGGGATAAGTGCTTGAGACTACTTACCACTCTTGTCATTGTACTTTTCATAAGAGAAAAATATACAAAACAAGGTCAGTGTATATACACATAGCCAAAAAGTTTTGCATTTCCTCTTTTCACTCTTTTCTAAGTGCTGAAAAGTACTTCTAAACTTTCAAAAAGTTCATAAACATTTTAAAAAGTTTTTACTGTCTTTCCAAAAAGTTCTGAATTTTTTTTTCTCTTTTCCTATCACTTTAACTCTCTCTAAAAATGTCTGGCACAGGCCAAAATGTTGAACTGTCCAAACTTGCATATGATCACCTTAGCTGGAAAGGAGCAAGGAGTCTCTGCATAGAGAGAGGTTTGAGTGTAGGGAAGAATCCTTCCTTAGAACTGTTAATTAACATGCTTAGAGTACAGGATAAGGCCATAAGTGCCCAATCTGGTGAAAAAGTAGCTAATGGTTCTCAATCTGATCCAGGGACTCCCCCAGGAAAAGGTTCAGGAAAGAAACTTCTCAGCCTGCCCATTACTAGACAGTCTAGCATAGTTGATACAGAGGTTGAATCACACCATACTAATGGTGTGCTCTCACATTATACTGGTAGCCAAGCTGTTAGGGTGCCCTCTGCAAGGGACAGGTCTCCTTCTGTTCATTCCCATCATACCTCTGTATCTAGAAATGTCCCTCCCACCCACCCTGATGACAGATTGTTAGAAAGGGAGCTCAATAGATTGAGAGTGGAACAAACCAGACTGAAGCTCAAGAAGCAACAGCTGGATTTGGATAGACAGTCTTTAGAAATAGAGAGGGAAAGACAGAAGTTGGGTTTAGATACCCATGGTGGCAGCAGCAGTATTCCCCATAGTCATCCTGCAAAAGAGCATGATTCCAGGAATCTGCACAAGATAGTTCCCCCTTATAAGGAGGGGGATGACATTAACAAGTGGTTTGCTGCACTTGAGAGGGCCTGTGCTGTACAGGATGTCCCTCAAAAGCAGTGGGCTGCTATCCTATGGCTATCATTTAGTGGAAAAGGTAGGGATAGACTCCTTACTGTGAAAGAAAGTGATGCCAATAATTTTACAGTTCTTAAGAATGCACTCCTGGATGGTTATGGCTTAACCACTGAACAGTACAGGATAAAGTTCAGAGAGACCAAAAAGGAGTCTTCACAAGACTGGGTTGATTTCATTGACCATTCAGTGAAGGCCTTGGAGGGGTGGTTACATGGCAGTAAAGTTACTGATTATGAAAGCCTGTATAACACAATCCTGAGAGAGCATATACTTAATAATTGTGTGTCTGATTTGTTGCACCAGTACCTGGTAGACTCTGATCTGACCTCTCCCCAAGAATTGGGAAAGAAGGCAGACAAATGGGTCAGAACAAGGGTGAACAGAAAAGTTCATACAGGGGGTGACAAAGATGGCAATAAGAAGAAAGATGGTGAAAAATCTCAAGATAAGCATGGGGATAAGGGTAAAACCAAAGATCCCACTTCAAATCTTAAACACTCTTCAGAGGGTGGGGATAAAACAAATTCTTCCTCTTCTTCCCAACCTGCACACATTAAAAAGCCTTGGTGCTTTGTGTGTAAAAACAGAGGCCATAGGCCAGGGGATAAGTCCTGTCCAGGTAAACCCCCTGAGCCTACCACCACTAATACATCAAGCTCTAGTGCCCCTAGCAGTAGTGGTACTAGTGGTGGGACTGCTGGCAACAGTCAAGCAAAGGGTGTAGTTGGGTTCACTTATGGGTCCATAGTGGAAACTGATTTAATCAGTCCCAAGACAGTTTCTGTCACACCTAGTGGCATTGGCCTTGCCACACTGGCTGCTTGTCCCCTTACAATGGATAAGTACAGGCAGACAGTTTCAATAAATGGTGTTGAGGCCTTGGCCTACAGGGACACAGGTGCCAGTTTCACTTTGGTGACTGAAAACCTAGTGCCTCCTGAACAACACATCATTGGACAACAGTATAAGATTATTGATGTCCATAACTCCACTAAGTTCCTTCCCTTAGCTATAATTCAGTTTAGTTGGGGTGGAGTTACTGGCCCTAAGCAGGTGGTGGTATCACCTAGCTTACCTGTAGACTGTCTCTTAGGTAATGACCTAGAGGCCTCAGGTTGGGCTGATGTAGAGTTTTATGCCCATGCAGCCATGCTGGGCATCCCTGAGGAATTGTTCCCTCTCATTTCTACTGAAATGAAAAAGCAAAGGAGAGAAGGCCTGAAAACTCAGGATCCCTCTCCATCAACAGGTAAAAAGGGTATCACAGTATCCCCTAACCACCCTACCATTCAGGATACCATTCCTGTGGTGGGAGAAACCTCTCCTGGGGTGGCACCTGTTCCAAGGGAATCATCAGCTGGCATAGCTGGACTCCCTGAGGTAGAAGTACCTCTCTGTGGGATAACTAACATTGGTGACAAAAAGAGCACCATTTTAGTTAACATGGAGCATCCCTCCAACCCGCCCAGAGAAACTTTAGTGCAGAAACCCTGTACTGCCTCACAACACTTAGGACAGCATCCCTGCCCTAGTGTGGAGCTCATAGGACAGCATCCCTGCCCTGCTCCATCTCAAGAGAAACAGCATCCCTGTTCTCTCTTCCAGCCAAATGGACAAAGTTTTTGCCCAGCTATGGCTTTACTGAGACAGCATCCCTGTCTGGCATTTCCATCATTACAAATAGGTTCAGTGGATTATTCCCACTGCTCTAAACTAAAACTTACTGATAGAAACTCTGAAAATACATCTTCACATTGTTGGTTAGCTAAAAAACTTCAAACAGGGTGGTTTACATCCCCACAGGGAAGTAACCATATAGTGGATGATAAAGGAAGTAACCAGTCTATTGCAGAGCTACTCTCTACTTATCACCACTTAGACAATAAAGTCTCAACTGGCCAAGGTTAGCCTTATTGTCCTTCGTTTGGGGGGGGGTTGTGTGAGAAGGTAGCCTCTTTCTAGCCTTGTTACCCCCACTTTTGGCCTGTTTGTGAGTGTATGTCAGGGTGTTTGTCACTGTTTTCACTGTCTCACTGGGATCCTGATAGCCAGGCCTCAGTGCTCATAGTGAAAACACTATGTTTTCAGTATGGTTGTTATGTGTCACTGGGATCCTGCTGGTCAGGACCCCAGTGCTCATAGGTTTGTGGCCTATATGTATGTGTCACTGGGACCCTGTCACACAGGGCCCCAGTGCTCATAGGTGTGCATGTATATGTTCCCTGTGTGGTGCCTAACTGTCTCACTGAGGCTCTGCTAACCAGAACCTCAGTGGTTATGCTCTCTCATTACTTTCAAATTGTCACTAACAGGCTAGTGACCAATTTTACCAATTTACATTGGCTTACTGGAACACCCTTATAATTCCCTAGTATATGGTACTGAGGTACCCAGGGTATTGGGGTTCCAGGAGATCCCTATGGGCTGCAGCATTTCTTTTGCCACCCATAGGGAGCTCTGACAATTCTTACACAGGCCTGCCACTGCAGCCTGAGTGAAATAACGTCCACGTTATTTCACAGCCATTTTACACTGCACTTAAGTAACTTACAAGTCACCTATATGTCTAACCTTTACCTGGTAAAGGTTAGGTGCAAAGTTACTTAGTGTGAGGGCACCCTGGCACTAGCCAAGGTGCCCCCACATTGTTCAGAGCCAATTCACTGAACTTTGTGAGTGCGGGGACACCATTACACGCGTGCACTACATATAGGTCACTACCTATATGTAGCTTCACCATGGTAACTCCGAATATGGCCATGTAACATGTCTATGATCATGGAATTGCCCCCTCTATGCCATCCTGGCATTGTTGGTACAATTCCATGATCCCAGTGGTCTGTAGCACAGACCCTGGTACTGCCAGACTGCCCTTCCTGGGGTTTCACTGCAGCTGCTGCTGCTGCCAACCCCTCAGACAGGCAGCTGCCCTCCTGGGGTCCAGCCAGGCCTGGCCCAGGATGGCAGAACAAAGAACTTCCTCTGAGAGAGGGTGTGACACCCTCTCCCTTTGGAAAATGGTGTGAAGGCAGGGGAGGCGTAGCCTCCCCCAGCCTCTGGAAATGCTTTGTTGGGCACAGATGTGCCCAATTCTGCATAAGCCAGTCTACACCGGTTCAGGGACCCCTTAGCCCCTGCTCTGGCGCGAAACTGGACAAAGGAAAGGGGAGTGACCACTCCCCTGACCTGCACCTCCCCTGGGAGGTGTCCAGAGCTCCTCCAGTGTGCTCCAGACCTCTGCCATCTTGGAAACAGAGGTGCTGCTGGCACACTGGACTGCTCTGAGTGGCCAGTGCCACCAGGTGACGTCAGAGACTCCTGCTGATAGGCTCCTTCAGGTGTTAGTAGCCTTTCCTCTCTCCTAGGTAGCCAAACCCTCTTTTCTGGCTATTTAGGGTCTCTGTCTCTGGGGAAACTTTAGATAACGAATGCATGAGCTCAGCCGAGTTCCTCTGCATCTCCCTCTTCACCTTCTGATAAGGAATCGACCGCTGACCGCGCTGGAAGCCTGCAAACCTGCAACATAGTAGCAAAGACGACTACTGCAACTCTGTAACGCTGATCCTGCCGCCTTCTCGACTGTTTTCCTGCTTGTGCATGCTGTGGGGGTAGCCTGCCTCCTCTCTGCACCAGAAGCTCCGAAGAAATCTCCCGTGGGTCGACGGAATCTTCCCCCTGCAACCGCAGGCACCAAAAAGCTGCATTACCGGTCCCTTGGGTCTCCTCTCAGCACGACGAGCGAGGTCCCTCGAATCCAGCGACGCTGTCCAAGTGACCCCCACAGTCCAGTGACTCTTCAGCCCAAGTTTGGTGGAGGTAAGTCCTTGCCTTACCTCGCTGGGCTGCATTGCTGGGAACCGCGACTTTGCAGCTACTCCGGCCCTTGTGCACTTCCGGCGGGAATCCTTCGTGCATAGCCAAGCCTGGGTCCACGGCACTCTAACCTGCATTGCACGACTTTCTAAGTTGGTCTCCGGCGACGTGGGACTCCTTTGTGCAACTTCGGCGAGCACCGTTTCACGCATCCTCGTAGTGCCTGTTTCTGGCACTTCTTCGGGTGCTACCTGCTTCAGTGAGGGCTCTTTGTCTTGCTTGACGTCTCCTCTCTCTGCAGGTCCAATTTGCGACCTCCTGGTCCCTCCTGGGCCCCAGCAGCATCCAAAAACGCTAAACGCACGATTTGCGTGTACCAAGGCTTGTTGGCGTCCTTCCGGCGGGAAAACACTTCTGCACGACTCTCCAAGGCGAGAGGGATCCGTCCACCAAAGGGGAAGTCTCTAGCCCTTTTCGTTCCTGCAGAAACCTCAGCTTCTTCTGTCCAGTCGAAGCTTCTTTGCACCCGCAGCTGGCATTTCCTGGGCATCTGCCCATCTACGACTTGCTTGTGACTTTTGGACTTGGTCCCCTTGTTCCACAGGTACCCTAGATTGGAAATCCACAGTTGTTGCATTGCTGGTTTGTGTCTTTCCTGCATTATTCCTCTAACACGACTCTTTTGTCCTTAGGGGAACTTTAGTGCACTTTGCACTCACTTTTCAGGGTCTTGGGGAGGGTTATTTTGCTAACTCTCACTATTTTCTAATAGTCCTAGCGACCCTCTACAAGGTCACATAGGTTTGGGGTCCATTCGTGGTTCGCATTCCACTTTTGGAGTATATGGTTTGTGTTGCCCCTATCCCTATGTTTCCCCATTGCATCCTATTGTAACTATACATTGTTTGCACTGTTTTCTAAGACTATACTGCATATTTTTGCTATTGTGTATATATATCTTGTGTATATTTCCTATCCTCTCACTGAGGGTACACTCTAAGATACTTTGGCATATTGTCATAAAAATAAAGTACCTTTATTTTTAGTATAACTGTGTATTGTGTTTTCTTATGATATTGTGCATATGACACTAAGTGGTACTGTAGTAGCTTCACACGTCTCCTAGTTCAGCCTAAGCTGCTCTGCTAAGCTACCATTATCTATCAGCCTAAGCTGCTAGACACCCTATACACTAATAAGGGATAACTGGGCCTGGTGCAAGGTGCAAGTACCCCTTGGTACTCACTACAAGCCAGTCCAGCCTCCTACAGTCTAAGATCATGGAATTGTCACCCCAATGCCATTCTGGCATTGGGGAGACAATTCCATGATTCCCCCGGGTCTCTAGCACAAAACCCGGGTACTGCCAAACTGCCTTTCCGGGGTCTCCACTGCAGCTGCTGCCAACCCCTCAGACAGGTTTCTGCCCTCCTGGGGTCCAGGCAGGCAGAACAAAGGACTTCCTCTGAGAGAGGGTGTTACACCCTCTCCCTTTGGAAATAGGTGTGAAGGGCTGGGGAGGAGTAGCCTCCCCCAGCCTCTGGAAATGCTTTGATGGGCAAAGATGGTGCCCATCTCTGCATAAGCTAGTCTACACCGGTTCAGGGATCCCCCAGCCCTGCTCTGGCGCGAAACTGGACAAAGGAAAAGCGAGTGACCACTCCCCTGACCAGTACCTCCCAGGGGAGGTGCCCAGAGATTCTCCAGTGTGTCCCAGACCTCTGCCATTTTGGAAACAGAGGTGTTGGGGGCACACTGGACTGCTCTGAGTGGCCAGGGCCAGCAGGTGACATCAGAGACCCCCTCTGATAGGCTCTTACCTTTCTTGGTAGCCAATCCTTCTTTCTTGATAGCCAAACCTCCTTTTCTGGCTATTTAGGGTCTCTGCTTTGGGGAATTCTTCATATAACGAATGCAAGAGCTCACCAGAGTTCCTCTGCATCTCCCTCTTCGCCTTCTACCAAGGATCGACCGCTGACTGCTCCAGGACGCCTGCAAAACCGCAACAAAGTAGCAAGACAACTACCAGCAACATTGTAGAGCCTAATCCTGTCGGCTTTCTCGACTGTTTCCAGGTGGTGCATGCTCTGGGGGTAGTCTGCGTTCACCCTGCACCAGAAGCTCCGAAGAAATCTCCATGGGTCAACGGAATATTCCCCCTGCTAACGCAGGCACCAAAAGATTGTATCACCGGTCCTCTGGGTCCTCTCTCATCCTGACGAGTGTGGTCTCTGGAACACAGGCACTATATCCAAGTGACTCCCACAGTCCAGTGATCCTTCAGTCCAAGTTTGGTGGAGGTAAGTCCTTGCCTCCCCACGCTAGACTGCAAACCTGTGTACTGCGTGATTTGCAGCTGCTCTGGCTCCTATGCACTTCTCCAAGGATTCCTTTGTGCACAGCCTATCCTGGGTCCTCAGCACTCCGTCCTGCAGTGCTCAACCCTCTTTGGAAATAAGTGTGAAGGGCTGGGGAGGAGTAGCCTCCCCCAGCTTCTGGAAATGCTTTGATGGGCACAGATGGTGCCCATCTCTGCATAAGCCAGTCTACACTGGTTCAGGGATCCCCCAGCCCTGCTCTGGCCCAAAACTTGACAAAGGAAAGGCGAGAGACCACTCCCATGACCAGTACCTCCCAGGGGAGGTGCCCAGAGCTCCTCCAGTGTGTCCCAGACCTCTGCCATCTTGGATTCAGAGGTGTTGGGGGCACACTGGACTGCTCTGAGTGGCAAGTGTCAGCAGGTGACATCAGAGACCCCCTCTGATAGGCTCTTACCTTTCTTGGTAGCCAATCCTCCTTTCTTGGTGGCCAAACCTCCTTTTCTGGCTATTTAGGGTCTCTCCTCTGATTTATTCTTTGGATAACCGATGCAAGAGCTCACCAAAGTTCCTCTGCACTTCCCTCTTCGACTTCTGCCAAGGATCGACCGCTGACTGCTCCAGGACGCCTGCAAAACTGCAACAAAGTAGCAAGACGACTACCAGCAACATTGTAGCACCTCATCCTGACGGCTTTCTTGACTGTTTCCTGGTGGTCCATGCTCTGGGGGCTGTCTGCCTTCACCCTGCACTGGAAGCCAAGAAGAAATCTCCCGTGGGTCAACGGAATCTTCCCCCTGCTAACGCAGGCACCAAAAGACTGTATCACCGGTCCTCTGGGTCCCCTCTCATCCTGACGAGCGTGGTCTCTGGAATACAGGCACTATATCCACGTGACTCCCACAGTCCAGTGATCCTTCAGTCCAAGTTTGGTGGAGGTAAGTCCTTGGCTTCCCACGCTAGATTGCAAACCTGTGTACTGTGTGATTTGCAGCTGCTCCGGCTCCTGTGCACTTCTCCAAGGATTCCTTTGTGCACAGTCTAGCCTGGGTCCCCAGCACTCCGTCCTGCAGTGTTCAACCCTCTGAGTTGGACTCCGACGTCGTGGGACCCTCCTTTGTACTCTGAGCCAGCTCTGGTTCACAAATCTTCTAAGTGCCTGCTCAGATACTTCTGCGGGAGCTACCTGCTTTTGCGGGGGCTCTCTGAGTTGCTGAGCACCCCCTCTGTCTTCTCCTCCAAGGGGTAACATCCTGGTCCTTCCTGGTCCCCAGCAGCACCCAAAAACCTCTACCATGACCCTTGCAGCTAGCAAGGCTTGTTTGAAGTATTTCTGTGTGGGAATACTTCTGCAACCTTCAGCTTGCCATGGGACATCTTCCATCCAAAGGAGAAGTTCCTAGCTCTCTTTGTTTTTGCAGAATCCTAAGCTTCTTCCATCCAGAGCCAGCTACCTTGCACCTTCATCCGGGGTTTCCTGGGCTCCTGCCCCGCCCTGCACACTATCGCGACTCTTGGACGTGGTCCCCTTGCCTTGCACGTCCTCAGGTCCAGGAATCCATCCTCAGTGCTTTGTTGGTGTTTGTAGTTCTTGCAGAATCCCCCTATCACAACTATTGTGCTCTCTTGGGGTAGTAGGTCTACTTTACTCTTACTTTTTAGGGTCTTGGGGTGGGGTATCTTGGACACCCTGACTATTTTCTTACAGTCCCAGTGACCCTGTACAAGCTCACATAGGTCTGGGGTCCATTCGTGATTCGCATTCCACTTTTGGAGTATATGGATTGTGTTGCCCCTATACCTATGCTTGCCTATTGCAACCTATTGTAATTCTACACTGTTTGCATTACTTTTCTGACTCTTACTTACCTGATTTTTGGTTTGTGTACATATAACTTGTGTATATTACTTACCTTCTTACTGAGGGTATTCACTGAGATACTTGTGTCATATTGTCATAAAAATAAAGCACCTTTATTTTTAGTAACTCTGTGTATTGTGTTTTCTTATGATATTGTCCATATGATATAAGTGGTACAGTAGGAGCTTTGCATGGCTCCTAGTTCAGCCTAAGCTGCTTTGCCATAGCTACCTTCTATCAGCCTAAGCTGCAAGAAACACCTCTATTCTACTAATAAGGGATAACTGGACCTGGCACAGGGTGTAAGTACCACAAGGTACCCACAATAAGCAAGGCCGGCCTCCTACATTGGTGGTGCAGCGGTAGGATAAGTACTTGCAACTGCTTTACCACTTTGTCATTTGGTACTTTTCATAAGAGAATCATATACCAAATAGTTCAGTATATGTACACTTAACCAAAAAAGTTTACTTTTCTATTCTAAAAATTTTAACAAAGTTCTGAAAAGTTTTTGAAAACTCCTAAAAGTTTTCCCAAAGGTTGAAAAAGTTTTTTTCTGTACTTTCTAAAGTTCTAAAACTTCTTTCTCTCACTATCCTTAAACCTTTTCTAATCATGTCTGTTGTAGACCCAACTCCCAAAACTGTTAATGCAACATATGAGAGCTTCAACTACAAAAGTTTAAGGGGTCTCTGCCTGGATAGAGGTTTGAGTATAGGAAGGAATCCTACAAAAGAGCTTCTCTTTCACATGCTTGTTGTAGATGACCAGAACCAGTCTGGACCATCACATGAGAGGTTAGAAAATGGGGAAACTTCCCAGTCTGACTCAGGAGAGTTCCTTGAGAAAGCTGGGAAGGATTCTTACAAGGGCCTGCCCCCTTAGCAGGACACCTAGTGAAGCTGGTAGTGATAGAGGCTCCCACAACAGTAGGGCATATTTTATCCCCAGAGGCCAGGTTACTAGGGTCCAGACAGTTAGGGACAGGTCCCCCTCTGAAACTTCCCACATTTCCTCTGTGTCAAAGCATTGCCAACCCACCCACCCTGAGGATAACTTGTTAGAAAGGGAACTCAAAATGTTGAGGGTTGAAGAGACCAGACTGAAGCTTAAACAGCAGCAACTGGCCTTAGACAGGGAATCCCTAGACATAGAGAGGGAAAGACAGAGGTTGGGGTTAGTTCCCCATGGTGGCAGCAGCAGTATTTCTGATAGCAATCCTGTTAGAGAACAAGATTCCAGGAATCTGCACAAGATAGTCCCCCCTTCAAAGGAGGGGGATGACATTAATAAGTGGTTTGCTGCACTTGAGAGGGCCTGTATGGTACAGTTGGTCCCTCAAAGGCAGTGGGACGCTATTTTGTGGTTATCTTTCACTGGAAAGGGTAGGGATAGGCTCTTTACTGTCAGAGAAAGTGATGCCAATAACTACAAAGTTCTGAAAGATGCACTCTTGGATGGATTTGGCTGAACCACTGAACAATACAGGATTAAGTTCAGAGACACCAGAAAAGAGTCTTCTCAAGACTGGACAGATTTTGTGGACTGTTCAGTGAAGGCCTTGGAAGGGTGGTTGCATGGCAGTAAGGTATCTGACTATGCAAGCCTGTACAATCGTATTCTAAGAGAGCATATTCTTAACAATTGTGTGTCTGACTTGTTGCACCAATACCTAGTGGACTCTGATCTGACCTCTCCCCAAGAAATGGGAAAGAAGGCAGACAAATGGGTCAGAACAAGGGTGAACAGAAAAGTTCATACAGGGGGTGACAAGGATGGCAAGAAGAAGGATGGTAAATCTTCTGAGAAGGGTGGGGACAAAAGTAAGCATTCTGAGCCTTCATCAGTGTAGGAAAGTACCATCTTGCCTGGCATGTTACCCCCATATTTTACTGTATATATGTTGTTTTAGTCTATGTGTCACTGGGACCCTGCCAGGAAGGGCCCCAGTGCACATAAGTATGTGCCCTGTGCGTGTTCCTTGTGTGATGCCTAACTGTCTCACTGAGGCTCTGCTGACCAGAACCTCAGTGGTTATGCTCTCTCTGCTTTCCAAATTTGTCACTAACAGGCTAGTGACTAAATTTACCAATTCACATTGGCATACTGGTACACCCATATAATTCCCTAGTATATAGTACTGAGGTACCCAGGGTATTGGAGTTCCAGGAGATCACTATGGGGTGCAGCATTTCTTTTGCCACGCATAGGGAGATCTGACAATCCTTACACAGGCCTGCCAGTGCAGCCTGAGTGAAATAACGTCCACGTTATTTCGCAGCCATTTACCACTGCACTTAAGTAACTTATAAGTCACCTATATGTCTAACCTTCACCTGGTGAAGGTTGGGTGCAAAGTTACTTAGTGTGTGGGCACCCTGGCACTAGCCAAGGTGCCCCCACATCGTTCAAGGCAAATTCCCCGGACTTTGTGAGTGCGGGGACACCATTACACGCATGCACTGTACATATGTCACTACCTATGTACAGCGTCACAATGGTAACTCCGAACATGGCCATGTAACATGTCTAAGATCATGGAATTGTCCCCCCAATGCCATTCTGGCATTGGGGGGACAATTCCATGATCCCCCAGGTCTCTAGCAGAGAACCCGGGTACTGCCAAACTGCCTTTCCGGGGTCTCCACTGCAGCTGCTGCCAATCCCTCAGACAGGTTTCTGCTCTCTTGGGGTCCAGGCAGCCCTGGCCCAGGAAGGCAGAACAAAGGATTTCCTCTGAGAGAGGGTGTAACACCCTCTCCCTTTGGAAATAGGTGTGAGGGCTGGGGAGGAGTAGCCTCCCCCAGCATCTGGAAATGCTTTGATGGGCACAGATGGTGCCCATCTCTGCATAAGCCAGTCTACACCGGTTTAGGGATCCCCCAGCCCTGCTCTGGCGTGAAACTGGACAAAGGAAAGGGGAGTGACCACTCCCCTGCACCTCCCAGGGGAGGTGCCCAGAGCTCCTCCAGTGTGTCCCAGACCTCTGCCATCTTGGAAACAGAGGTGTCTGTGGCACACTGGACTGCTCTGAGTGGCCAGTGCCAGCAGGTGACGTCAGAGGCTCCTTCTGATAGGCTCTTACCTCTCTTGGTAGTCAATCCTCCTTCCTTAGTAGCCAAACCTCCTTTTCTGGCTATTTAGGGACTCTGCTTTGGGGAATTCTTCAGATAACGAATGCAAGAGCTCACCAGAGTTCCTCTGCATCTCCCTCTTCACCTTCTACCAAAGGATCGACCACTGACTGCTCAGGATGCCTGCAAAACCGCAACAAAGTAGCAAGACGACCACTAGCAACCTTGTATCGCTTCATCCTGCCGGCTTTCTCGACTGTTTCCAGGTGGTGCATGCTCTGGGGGTAGCCTGCCTCCTCTCTGCACCAGGAGCTCTGAAGAAATCTCCTGTGGGTCAACGGAAATTTCCCCCTGCAGCCGCAGGCAACAAGAGACTGCATCACCGGTCCTCTGGGTCCCCTGTCAGCACGACGAGCGTGGTCCCTGGAACTCAGCAACTCTGTCCAAGTGACTCCCACAGTCCAGTGACTCTTCAGTCCAAGTTTGGTGGAGGTTAGTCCTTGCCTTCCCACGCTAGACTGCATTGGTGGGTACCACATGATTTGCAGCTGCTCCGGCTCCTGGGCACTCTTCCAGGATTTCCTTCGTGCACAGCCAAGCCTGGGTCCCAACACTCTAACCTGCAGTGCACAACCTTCTGAGTTGTCCTCCGGCGTCGTGGGACTCCTTTTTGTGACTTTGGGTGGACTCCGGTTCACTTTTCTTCTAAGTGCCTGTTCAGGTACTTCTGCGGGTGCTGCCTGCTTCTGTGAGGGCTCCCTTTATTGCTCGGCACCCCCTCTGTCTCCTCATCCAAGTGGCGACATCCTGGTCCCTCCTGGGCCACAGCAGCATCCAACAACCCTAACAGCAACCCTTGCAGCTAGCAAGGCTTGTTTGTGGTCTTTCTGCGTGGGAACACCTCTGCAAGATTCTTCACAATGTGCAACATCCATCCTCCAAAGGGGAAGTTCCTAGTCCTCTTCTTTCTTGCAGAATTCCAAGCTTCTTCCAACAGGTGGCAGCTTCCTTGCACCCTCAGCTGGCATTTCCTGGGCTTCTGCCCACTCTCGACACTGTCGCGACTATTGGACTTGGTCCCCTTGTCTTACAGGTACTCAGGTCTGGAAATCCGCTGTTGTTGCATTGCTGGTGTTTGTTCTTCCTGCAGAATCCCCCTATCACGACTTCTGTGCTCTCTGGGGGTAGTAGGTACACTTTACAACTACCTTTCAGGGTCTTGGGGTGGGCTATTTTTCTAACCCTCACTGTTTTCTTACAGTCCCGGCGACCATCTACAAGCTCACATAGGTTTGGGGTCCATTCGTGGTTCGCATTCCACTTTTGGAGTATATGGTTTATGTTGCCCCTATACCTATGTGCTCCTATTGCAATCTATTGTAACTTTACACTGTTTGCATTACTTTTCTTGCTATTACCTGCATAATTTTGGTTTGTGTACATGTATCTTGTGTATATAACTTATCCTCATACTGAGGGTACTCACTGAGATACTTTTGGAATATTGTCATAAAAATAAAGTACCTTTATTTTTAGTACTTCTGTGTATTGTGTTTTCTTATGATATTGTGCATATGACACCAGTGGTATAGTAGGAGTTTTACATGTCTCCTAGTTCAGCCTAAGCTGCTTTGCCATAGCTACCTTCTATCAGCCTAAGCTGCTAGAAACACCTCTTCTACACTAATAAGGGGATAACTGGACCTGGCACAAGGTGTAAGTACCTCTGGTACCCACTACAAGCCAGGCCAGCCTCCTACATTGGTTGTGCAGCGGTGGGATAAGTACTTGTAACTACTTACCACTTTGTCATTGTGTACTTTTAATAAGAGAATAATATACAAAACAAGTTCATTGTATGTACACCTAACCAAAATATTTTGCTTTTCTTCGCTCAAACTTTTTACAAAGTTCTGAAAAGTTTCTGTAAACTTCTAAAAAGTTTCTAAAAGTTTGAAAACGTTTTTTTCTCTGTTCTTTAAAAAGTTCTGAAACTTTTTCTTTCTTCTCACTGTCTCTAAACCTTCTTCTATCATGTCTGATGTAGAGTCTGCTCTTAAAATGGTCAATACTACCTAGGACAATTTGAAATACAAGAGCATAAGGAGTTTCTGCTTAGATAGATGTTTAGTGATAGGAAAGAACCCCACAAAAGAGTTTCAACATAACATGCTTATTGTGAATGAGGAGTCTCTAGGAGGCACTTCAAATGAGAAGTTAATAGATGGCTCCCATTCTGACTCAGGGGATCTCCTTGAGGGAGGTGGGGAGGGTTCTGTTCCAAATCTGCCCCCTAGCAGACCACCTAGTAATGCTGGTAGTAATAGAGATTCCCATCATAGTAGGGGTGTCTTTATTCCTGGAGGCCAGGTTATTAGAGTCCAGTCAGTTAGGGACAGATCTCCCTCTGTTGTTTCCAATTTATCTTCTGTGTCCAAGCATTCCCAACCCACCCACCCTGAAGACAACATGTGGGAGCAAACCTACTAAGAGCCAATCGAAGGGAGTAGCTGGGCTCACTTTTGGTAATTTAGTTGGGGTTGGTCTTGTTAGGGAGACCACAGAGGCTGTGTTAGTCTCTGAAGGTGCCATTGATTTGGACATCCTGGTTCCAATATGGATAAGTAGAAGCAACTTCCCCTAATAAATGTGTTAAGGGTCAGGCCTACAGTGACACAGGTGCCAGTGTTACCATGGTGATAGAGAAACTGGAGCACCCTGAACAACACCTACTTGGTCAGCAGTACTAAGTGACAGACGCTCATAACAACACTCTTAGCCACCCCATGGCTGTTGTGAATCTCAACTGGGGGGGGGGGGGGTTAATGGTCCAAAGAAAGTTGTGGTTGCCTCAGATTTACCTGTAGACTGTCTACTAGGGAACGATTTAGAGACATCAGCTTGAGCAGAAGTGGAGTTGGAAGCTCATGCAGCAATGCTGGGCATTCCTGGGCATATTTTTGCTTTGACAAGGGCTCAGGCCAAAAAGCAAAAAGGACAGGGTAACTTGGATCCTGGAACAATGGATCAAGTGCTCCCTAAAGCTAGGGGTAGCAAGGGTAAATCCCTACCCACTATCCCTCCCTCTACAGATGTTTCTCCTTCTGAGGAAGAAGAATTCCCTCCCTGTGCAGAACCTTCACCAGGTGAGCTGGCAGCAGACACTGCTGAGCTTTTTGGTGGAGGGGGGCCTGCCAGGGAAGAGCTGAGTGTGGCACAGCAATCCTGTCACACATTAGAGGGTCTAAGACAGCAAGCTGTCAGACAGCAAAATGGGGATGTCAGTGACTCACATAGAGTTTACTGGGAGGACAACCACTTGTACACAGAGGCAAGGGATCCAAAACCTGGAGCAGCCAGGAGATTGGTCATTCCCCTGCAGTACAGAGAGTTCCTCCTAACTCTGGCACATGACATTCCTTTGGCTGGACATTTGGGCCAGATCAACACATGGGGAAGGCTTGTCCCCCCGTTTCACTGGCCTAGGATGTCAGAGGACACTAAAGATTTTTGCAAGTCTTGTGTGACCTCCCAAGCCAGTGGCAAGACTGGTGGCATACGAAAAGCTCCCCTTATTCCACTACCTGTGGTTGGGGTCCCCTTTGAAAGGGTAGGGGTTGGCATAGTTGGCCCCCTTGACCCTCCTACTGCTTCAGGCAATAGGTTCATCTTGGTGGTTGTGGACCATGCCACAAGATATCCTGAAGCAATTCCTCTAAGGACCACTACAGCTCCTGCAGTGGCAAAAGCCCGCCTGGGAATCTTTTCCAGGGTGGGTTTCTCAAAAGAGGTTGTATCAGACAGGGGTAGCAACTTTATGTCTGCATACTTGAAGGCTATGTGGAAGGAATGTGGTGTAACCTACAAATTCACCACACCTTATCATCCACAGACTAATGGACTGGTAGAGAGGTTTAATAAGACTCTCAAATGTATGATAATGGGACTCCCTGAAAAACTCAGGAGGAGATGGGATGTCCTATTACCTTGCCTCCTTTTTGTTTACAGGGAGGTACCCCAGAAAGGAGTGGGCTGCAGCCCCTTTGAACTCCTCTTTGGGCACCCTGTAAGAGGTCCACTAACACTTGTGAAGGGGGGTTGGGAACAACCTTTAAAAGCTCCCAAACAGGACATAGTGGACTATGTACTTGGCCCAAGATCCAGAATGGCTGAGTACATGAAAAAAGCCAGTAAAAACCTTCAGGCCAGCCAAGAGCTCCAGAAGCAATGGCATGACCAGAAGGCTGTTCTGATCCAGTACCAACCAGGACAGAAGGTGTGGGTATTGGAGCCTGTGGCCCCAAGAGCACTCCAGGACAAATGGAGTGGACCCCATCTAATTGTTGAAAAAAAGGGTGAGGTTACCTATCTGGTAGACCTGGGCACTGCCAGGAGTCCCCTTAGGGTGATTCATGTCAACCGCCTAAAACCCTACTATGACAGGGCTGATCTCACCCTGCTCATGGCAACAGATGAGGGACAGGAAGAAGAGAGTGACCCTCTCCCTGATCTTTTCTCCACCACTGAAGCAGATGCCTAAGTGGAGGGAGTAGTTTTGGCAGATTGTCTGACTGCAGAACAGAAAGACAACTGCATCAACCTCCTAAGCCAATTTTCAGACCTCTTTTCACTGGTATCAGCTACAATATCCTGGTGTGAACATACAGTTCACACTGGAGACAGCCTGCCTGTCAAAAGTAAAATTTATAGGCAGCCTGACCATGTCAGAGACTGAATAAAACAAGAAGAACAGAAAATTTTGGATTTAGGGGTGATTGAACCTTCTGAAAGCCCCTGGGCTAGCCCTGTGGTGCTTGTACCTAAACTTCACACCAAAGATGGAAAGAGAGAGATGAGGTTTTGTGTTGATTACAGAGGGCTCAATCAGGTAACCAAAACTGATGCTCACCCTATACCCAGGGCAGATGAGATCATTGAAACGTTGGCTTCTGCCAAGTATCTTAGCACTTTTGATCTAACTGCAGGGTATTGGCAGATTAGATTGGCAGAAGATGCTAAACCCAAGACTGCATTTTCTACCATTGGAGGCACTACCAATTCACAGTAAAGCCCTTTGGTTTGAAAAATGCACCTGCCACTTTTCAGAAGTTGGTGAACACATTCCTACAAGGGTTGGAAGCTTTCATTGCAGCATATCTAGATGATATTGCTGTCTTTAGCTCAACCTGGGATGATCACCTGGTCCACCTTTGGAAAGTTTTGGAGGCCCTGCAAAAGGCAGGCCTCACTATCAAGGCCTCAAAGTGCCAGATAGGGCAGGGAAAAGTGGTTTATCTGGGCTACCTGGTTGGTGGAGAACAGATTGCACCACTTCAGGGGAAAATCCAAACTATTATAGATTGGGTTCCCCCTACAACTCAGACTCAGGTGAGAGCCTTTTTTGCAAGGTGTAAGTCCCTCTTGGTACCCACTACAAGCCAGTCCAGCCTCCTACACCATCTCAGTGATCTATCCATGGTTTCAACCCGTTTCTTTACTACCTGAAAAAATTGTCTTAACCGGTTGACCAAAATACCATGCAAATTAATCAGGTCAACCAGTGCAAAGTCAGTATGCTTTAGGGGAAGAAGAGTCGATATAACTACATTGTAAATTGAAATCTGGAACTTCGCATCTTCTGCCACCATTTCCCATCTTACATTTTTATAATTGTTTGTCGATTTTAAAATATTACCCTTCACCCATTTAGTCAGTTTGCTACTATTAAATGTGGAGATTAAGAAGGATGTGCAGAGAGCTTGGTGGTCGCTATCATCTCGTGGGGAGACAGCCATATCAATGAGAGAGTTCCAGAGAATATCGTCTACTAGTATATAGTCTAAGTGGCTTGAATATAGTACTTTTTTATATGTAGGCAAGGCCTGAGTATCCGACTTCGTATTCCCATTTACTACTCTTAGTCCCATAGTTTTTTTTAGGTTCTCAAATAGGACTAATGCTCCTCCTATTTTCTTTGTTATGACCTGGACCGGGCCTGATCTGTCCCAGGGGTCTGCAAACTGAGTTCCTTCTTGCAGGTAATCATCCTTGTGATTCAACTGCATATTGCAATCCCCTGCAATGATTATGCCCTGCCCCCCCTGGTAGATGATTCAAAAGATCTGTGAGAGAATTCAGCAAAGCAATCTGTGTGCTTTGTGGGCCAGGTCTAATATGGATATTTACGATTACTATACGAGTAGGCCCCTTTGGACTGCTGAATTCCACCTCCACAGCTAGTATGTCCCTAGTGGGGCTAAATAGTTCCTTCACCTTGGGGAACAGATCGTGTTTTAGCCAAATTATCAATCCCCCTGATGCCCTCCCAGATGGCGATGGGAGCGCAACCTTCTGGAAGGTCCAGTATCCGCTCTATAAATCATTGAAGGGGCCCATGTCTCCTGTAAGAGAATGATATGATGTTGATCTATAAAACTGCACCACTCTGGATTAGTTGTTTTTGATAGCATACCTGCCACATTCCAGGATAAAAGTTTGATTAGGGAATCATTACCATCCCCTATATCTAACAATCTCTCATTAGCCTTTTTTATAGAGGATGCTACTTTACAGTCCCACCCTTCTACTTGGCCACTACAATGTATTTCTACCTCTGCTCCCGCGATGCCCAATGACAGATTACTTGGGGCACAGGGTTCCATAACCCTTTCAATAGATACATCGTCCCTCCCTGCCTTCCCTATGGGAGCTTTGCGTCAATCCACAGTTGAAATTGGACTACTCCTATGGCCCTACCTTGAGGTACATGTACTCGGAAGCGGTATGTTGCTGGGGCTACCTCTAAAAAACAAATTAGCCATTAATGGCGGAATCGTTTAGGTAAGAGTTACTTGGGATAGGGTACCAGGCCTCAATCTTTGCTCAAGCGCTAAAAGACCCTTTACTCGACTCTGACTATTCAATTTCAACCCTATGAGGTCCGTTTCTAGGCTATCACCTGAATATCTCTGGACATTAACTATGTTGTCCCATATAATGGACCTACATTTCTTTACTCCCCTTTTCCAGTGGATTACTTTATTTTTGAGTGAATCCCCTTGTTCCTTGAGGCCATGGTTTAACTTTGGAATGTTCATCATATATATATCATACTGGCTGTGCTTAGTCTGGGTCAGCAGAATAGTCCGTAGGGGGTCTCTATTGCTGTTGTCTAAGGGCTTGTTTCTATGCGCCTCTTGGTTTACCCCTCTTCTCATGTTGGCGTCACATTTATTTGGGTTAGCCACTTCAGGGGCTACATAGCCTTCCGTTTGGCAATTTTGCAGTGCCACTCCAGCCCTCTTTCCCTTGTGTTTTCCTGCAGAAGGTGTTTCAATTGACTGAGTTTGCATAGATAGAAAGTTAAACTCAGGTTTGGGAGAGGATTTCCTTATGTCCCCAATTACAGCAGTTATATCGTCCAGCTTCTCATGTATCATACGACTCAAGGATGTAATATATTCTCTGAAGTTCACTATCTCTACTCTTATTTGTGTTAGCTGGAACTCAACAGAGCGTTCCCCATGGGTGACTAAGGGCCAGATGTAGCAACAAAGCAAATTGCGACTTGCAATTTGCGAGTCCGTGCGACTCGCAAATTGCAAGTCGCAATTTGCTATGCAGAAAGGTGTCTCAGACACCTTCTGCAACTCGCAATGGGGTCGCAAAGACCCACCTTATTATTATTAATGAGGTGGGTTGCAGTTTGCAACCCCATTGCGAGTATGGGCACTCACGGGGATGGTGGCCTGCTGGAGTCAGCAGACCACCATGTCCATGACTGCTTTTTAATAAAGCAGTTTTTTTTTTCCATCTGCAGCCCGTTTTCTTTAAAGGAAAACGAGCTGCACTTGGAAAAAAAAAACCGAAACCTTTAGTTTCGGTTTTTTTCAGGGCCGGCAGTGGTCCATTGGACCACTACCTGCTGTGAAAAAATATTTTTTTTTCCAGTCACAAAGGGGAAGGGTCCCATGGGGACCCCTTCCCGTTTGCGACTGGGTTACCATCCACTTCAAGTGGATGGTAACTGCGATTTCATTTGCGACCGCTTTTGCGGTCGCCAATGAAATTGAATAGCATTGCGAGTCGCAAATAGGAAGGGAACACCCCTTCCTATATGCGAGTCGGATATGCATTTTGCGAGTCGGATCCGACTCACAAAATGCATTTCTGCATAGCAGAGGGGCTTTTACGCCTCGCAAACGGCGTTTTTCGCCGTTTGCGACTCGCAAACCCTTTGCTACATCTGGCCTCAAGTGTGTTAATACCTCCTCAGCTTCCCTTGGTGCACTCTCCTCTTTGCTTGGAGTTGTCAGAGAAACAAGGGGTAAGAAACGATTAATACAGTTTATAGGGGGTGACGCGCTGACCTGCTGAATAGGCACGCTCATGCATGGCACTCTATGGGGTAAGCGGGGATTTCTGGTGTATTAGACTCCAGGTGAGTCCCCCGTGGAGATTCTAACAGCAGCTCTCTGTTCGCGGGGATAAAAATGACTTTGGTGGTCATTACAACCCTGGCGGGCTGTGTTAAAGCGGCAGTAAGACCGCCAACAGGCCGGCGGTAAAAATATTGCAATTACGACTGTGGCGGAAAGCGCCAACAAAGACAGCCACTTTAACACTCCGACCGCCACGGCGGTACAAACAAACAGCGCGGCGGTCACCGCCAACAGACAGGCGGAGGACAAAGTACCGTCCACAGTATCACAACCTACCAATCTGCCACCTTTTCCGTGGCAGATTCACCGCTGATAAAAACACGGCGGAAACAGGATTCCGAAGGGATAATGCTCACCTCTACACACCCCACGAGGAACTAGGACACCATGGAGCCGGAACTCCAAATTCTCCCTTTGATAGTCTTCCAGCTCCTCTACCAGGAGCACGAACACCGGCGGCGAAGACCACGGTGAGTACTGCACCTACCACACATGGGAGGGGGGAGGGAAAAAACAGGGACATACACATGCAACACCCCCACCCCCACCCCCACCCCCACCCTCACCTACCACAACACACACACTAATCCATGTTGATACATCACAGTTACACCCCCCAACCACCCCGGAAGAATGTAAAGACAAAAGAAAATGAGTGTAACCATTGTAATCTATTAAAATCAAGTAGGCAAAAATATATATATACACCATTAACAAAATATACACCAAGCATAGATGTCCAGGTAGTGCTCCAATTAAGTCCGTGGAACACAACAAGATCCCCGACCATGACGGAGAGAACACTGCAGGGGCATCAGATAGCAATAAAACAGGCACCTCAGGGGGAGGGAAAGGGGGGGCACCTCAGCCGGTTGAGTGCACAACGCCAAATCCACGAGGGGGCCACATGCCCACTGTTCAATCCCAGGGAGTGCAAAGCCACAGTCTCTCAAGTCTATACAGTGGGTGGGTTGCCCACTGTTCCATCCTGGGGAATGCAAAGCCACAGTCTCTCAAGTCTATACAGTGGGTGGGTTGCCCACTGTTCCATCCTGGGGAGTGCAAAGCCACAGTCTGCCAAGTCTATACAGTGGGTGGGTTGCCCACTGTTCAATCCTGGGGAGTGCAAAGCCACAGTCTCTCAAGTCTATACAGTGGGTGGGTTGCCCACTGTTCAATCCTGGGGAGTGCAAAGCCACAGTCTCTCAAGTCTATACAGTGGGTGGGTTGCCCACTGTTCAATCCTGGGGAGTGCAAAGCCACAGTCTCTCAAGTCTATACAGTGGGTGGGTTGCCCACTGTTTAATCCTGGGGAGTGCAAAGCCACAGTCTCTCAAGTGGATAACAGTCTCCACTGGTTCTGGAGGGGGCATTGTGCCCAGAGTGCTTCATCCTGCTAAGGACAGAGATAGTGGATGTATCTCTCCACTGGTTCTGGAGGGGGCTTTGTGCCCAGAGTGCTTCATCCTGCTAAGGACAGAGGTAGTGGATGTATCTCTCCACTGGTTCTGGAGGGAGCATAGTGCCCAGAGTGCTTCATCCTGCTAAGGACAGAGGTAGTGGATGACAGACTCCACTGGTTCTGGAGGGGGCTTTGTACCCAGAGTGCTTCATCCTGCTAAGGACAGAGGTAGTGGATGACAGACTCCACTGGTTCTGGAGGGGGCTTTGTGCCCAGAGTGCTTCATCCTGCTAAGGACAGAGGTAGTAGATGTATCTCTCCACTGGTTCTGGAGGGGGCATGGTGCCCAGAGTGCTTCATTCTGCCCGTGACGGACTCAGTAGCGTCAGTGCCCTTTGCGCTCATGGGCCAGCGTTGCTTGAGACGGCGGTGCCATGTTCAGCGGTGCTTGAGACGGCGGTGCTTGAGACGGCGGTGCCCTGTTCAGCAGTGCTTGAGACGGCGGTGCCCTGTTCAGCGGTGCTTGAGACGGCAGTGCCCTGTTCAGTGGTGCATGAGATGGCGGTGCCCTGTTCAGCGGTGATTGGAGCGGCGGGCTCCTTTGCAGTGACTCAGCTGCTGGCGGTCCTTCATGGCCCAGCTGGGGTCGTGCTGGCGGTCCCCTCTAGCCCAGCGGGGCTTGTGCTGGCGGTCCTCTCTAGCCCAGCGGTGCTTGTGCTGGTGGTCCCATCTAGCCCAGCGGGCTTGTGCTGGCGGTCCACTGTAGCCCAGCGGGGCTTGTGCTAGCGGTCCTCTCTGTCCCAGCGGGGATGACGGCTGTGGCCTCCTGGGCAGCGGGGATGACGGCTGTGGCCTTCTGGGCAGCTGGGCTGGTGTGTGCGGTGGCCTCCTGGGCAGCAGGGCTGGTGGCGGGGGCCTCCTGGGCAGCAGGGCTGGTGCTGGTGGTGGCCTCCTGGGAAGCGGGGATGATGGCGGTCTTCTCCGCCGTGCTGCTCTTCCCAGACTTGCTGAGTTTCTTGTGCCCCTTCCACACCTTGGAAGGTGTCGCAGCTGACTCCACACTCCCACCGGGACCACTGGGGGTGGCTTTGGTGGCTGGAGTCTTCCCCCTCTCCCACCGGGCACTGGCCAACTTCTGATGCTTGACAGGTGGGGGACTGTCTGTGCTGTAGCTCCCTGCCACACTGGCTGCCCTGGTGGCCGGTGCACTCCAGATTCCGGTGACTACAGGCACCACTGGTCCCGGAGATGTTGTGGCTGAGGTGCTAGTTCAGGACCTAGGAGACGGACGGGGTGGGGTAGGTGTGGGAAAGAGGTCAAGGTTGGACAGGAAAAGTTTCTTGGAGACACTGGGACGGGTAGCTGGAGGGGATTTGGGAGTGGAGGAAGAGGTTGTGGTTGTAGGAGGTGTTCGTTTGCTGACTTTGGGTGAAGGTGCATGCCCTGGAGGCTGTCGTTAGGTGGATGGCTGTTGGGTGGGTGTGTGTCTGCGTTTGTGTATCTTGGGAGGGGGCGTCACAGACACACTGGGAGAGGGCACAGGGGATGTGTGAATGGTAGTGGGGTTGGTGACTGCACGTGAGCAGGGTGTGGTGGTGGGTGTGCTGGCGATGGTAGTAGTGGCTGTAGAGGTAGTGCATGCAGGTGTAAGTGTAGACGAGACTGGGAGGGAGGAGGCAGACGATGAGGAGGGGGACACAGTGGAGGCAGTGGATGTTGGTGTGTCTGCATGTGTGTAATGCTTGCGTGAGTGCCTGTTTGTATGTGTGGTGCTTATGTTTGCCTGAGCTTCCCTTGTGTGTTGACGTGTGTGCATGCTGGTCTAGAGGTGTTCTTGGGATACGGTGGGGTACAGGGGATTGGGTCTGGGTGGAGGAAGTTGGAGGGGGGAGGCTAGAGACAGGGACAATGGCTGCCATCAGTGCTGAGGCCAGAGTCTGAAAAGCTCGCTGAAGGGCCGCCTGCCCAGAATGAATGCCCTCCAGGAATGCATTTGTTTGTTGCAACGGCCTTTCTACACCCTGGATGGCATTCAAAATGGTAGACTGCCCAACAGTGAGGGACCTGAGGAGGTCAATGGCCTCCTCACTGAGGGCAGCAGGGGTGACTGGGGCAGGGCCTGAGGTGCCTGGGGCAAAGGTGATGCCCACCCTCCTGTGTGAGCAGGCACGGGGCAAAGGCTGAGGGGTTGCTGGGAGGGCGGTGCTGGAAGGGGGGGTGGCGGCTGTACCTGTAGATGGGGGGGGCACAGATGTTGCTGCCACAACAAGGGAGCTCCCATCAGAGCACGAGTCCGTGTCACTGGTCTCAGCTCCTGTCCCCGCTGTGGAGCTCCCCTTTCCCTCCATCCCACTGGTGAAGTCCGATTCCGTAGTGTGGCCCTCCATGGCCATGTGGGATGCAGCCCCCTCGTGCTCCGGTGCCACTGCTCCTCCGCCTGATGATGCTAATGCACACAAGAACAGGGAGACCACAAAAAGAGGGGGGGATGACAGAAGAAAGACATGTTGAGTGCATGCATTACCGCTACCGTTGGCGGACACGACAGACACAGAAGCCCCCTGCACTACGCCGCGTTCTTGGGCTCCACTGTTCAATTCCTGGGAAATGGCCTACTAGGCTATGGACGACATCTGCACACATGTATGACACAGGGGCATGACTAGGTGTAGTTTGCACTCTACAGAGGTGCGGTGGGGTGCCACATGGCCTGCCTTACGGAGAGACCTTGCCTACGGAACTCGCCCTGGCCTAGGGAAACCCACAGCCCACCTCCCCCACCCAGACCCCTCCACTGCGTGCAAAATCAGCAGAATGAGAGTGTACTCACCCCCTTGTGGCTGCTGTGATGCCCTCAAGCGCCCATCGAACTCCGGGTATGCCACCGCCAGGATCCTGAACATCAGGGGGGTCATGGTGCGACGGGCACCCCTCCCACGTTGGGAGGCCATCCCCAGCTGAGCCTCTGCCGTTTTCTTGCTCCAGCGGCGGATGTCCTCCCATCTTTTCCAGCAGTGGGTGCTCCGTCTGTGGTAGACCCCCAGGGTCCGGACGTCCTTGGAGATGGCATGGCAAATATATTTTTTCTGGTGGGTGCTGACCTACATGATTTGTACAGGGGGAAGAGAAACTTATTACCAACTGCACCGTCACAGTCATTGGCCCCCATCCCTACCCTTGGCATGTGGCATATGCACTCACCGTCGTTTCATGCACACCGCACTCTCCCCCCTTCCTTCTTACATCCACCCCTCTCCACACAGGCATAGCCCATACAGCATGCTCCAGTGTACTTACCTGTTTGTCTGGAGGACCGTAGAGTAGCGTGTACTGGGGGAGGACCCCATCCACGAGTTTCGCCAACTCCTCCGATGTGAAGGCAGGGGCCCTTTCCCCAGACACTCGAGCCATTGTCTCTTCCAGACCAAGGTCACAGCAGCACTTGCAGTGTAGGTCCTCTCCTGTCGAAGATGAGGTATCGAGTGATTGAACAGATAGAAAATGGCGGTCACGTCCGCGGCGGTGCGTACCGTCACCACTGGCGTACATCGTAATTGGCTCCTGGGGCCCATAGGGTCCAATGTTAACCAATGCAGCATTGCGCTGCGGTCTTCGACCGCTACCGCGACGGTGTACAACACCAGCGCAGTTACCTCACATCCCATTGTCTCACTTTACAGGTCAGGCAGCCGCCATTTCAGGGGCCCACATGGCTTTATTTTCAACTGCGTGACACATACCTAGGCCTAGACTCAACACACATACAGGCCACTTTTTAGATTATGATTGGTGTTCTGTGTAAGCTCTGGGTACGTACCTCTGAGTTGTTTGACTCTGTGCTCGCTGTTGTCCTTCATAGGCATCGTCCGCTGGGACATGTGAGGAGATGGTGGCATCCTCCGGTGTACCGACCGTTGGTGGACCTGTCGACAATGGAGGAAAGACATGTGATTATCACATACAGGCTTGACCGTGCCACAATCCAGGAACTGTGTACCCAGTTGGAGCCAGACCTGATGTCAGCTATCCGCCATCCCACAGGAATCTCCCCTCAAGTGCAGGTGCTGTCAGTGCTCCATTTCCTTACAAGTGGGTCATTTCAAACAACAGGGGCCATAGCATCAGGAAGGTCCCAGCCTATGTTTTCCAACGTGTTGTCCAGAGTGTTGTCTGCCCTGCTGAAACACATGCGGAGCTACATCGTTTTCCCTCAGGTGGAGGATTTGCCTACCATGAAAGGTGATTTCTATGCCCTGGGACATATCCCCAACATCATAGGTGCCATTGATGGGACACATGTGGCTTTGGTACCCCCCCACAGGAGTGAACAGGTGTACAGAAACCGGAAGAGTTATCATTCGATGAATGTACAGATGGTATGTTTGGCCGACCAGTACATCTCCCATTTGAATGCCAAGTTCCCTGGCTCAGTGCATGATGCCTACATCCTGCGGAATAGCAGCATCCCTTATGTGATGGGTCAACTCCAGAGGCACCGTGTGTGGCTATTAGGTGAGCACCTGGAAGCTAGTCAGTGGGAATGGTTGTCTGGGTCTGGGGATATCCCTCCAGGTTAGTGTGTGTCTAACAGTTGTCCCTCGCCATTTGCAGGTGACTCTGGTTACCCCAGCCTGTCATGGCTACTGACCCCAGTGAGGAATCCCAGGACAAGGGCAGAGGAATGCTACGATGAGGCCCATGGACGAACTAGGAGGGTGATCGAGCGGACCTTCGGCCTCCTGAAGGCCAGGTTCAGGTGCCTCCATATGACAGGTGGATCCCTATTCTGCTCACCAAAGAAGGTGTGCCAGATCATCGTGGCCTGCTGTATGCTTCACAACTTGGCTTTGCAACAACAAGTGCCTTTTCTGCAGGAGGATGGTCCAGATGGCGCTGTTGTTGCAGCTGTGGAGCCTGTGGACAGTGAAGACGAGGAAGCAGAAGAAGAAGACATGGACAACAGGGACTCAGTGATCCAGCAATATTTCCAGTGAAACACAGGTAAGAATACTAACCGGCCTACTACATGTACTTAAACACTACTACCTCTCTACTGTCTGTCGTTTTCACCCAGTGTATGGTCACTGAGTTGTCACTTTCCCTTACGATTTCACAGATGTGGGTCCCACAGTGTGACATCTGCTTTGATTCCTCATGGACTAGAGCTGTGTGACATAGGTATGTTGACATTACAAATGAAAGAGCTGTTTGCCACAGTAATTGCTAATACAGTATTCCGAAATCACAGACTGACTCCAGATTGTTTTGTGCTTTAGGGGGGTTTATTTTAGAATTGGAGGGGGGAGCAAAATGGTGAGGGGTGATGGCGGAGGAATGTCCATGGCAGTGTCCAGTCTATTAGTCTCACAGGTGCATGCCCAAATGGGCATAGGAAGTGGAGCTGGGGCAGTTTAAGGATGGACAGGGTGACAAAGTGGGACAGTAGGATGACAATCAGGGTGGTCTCATTTCTTGGCTGGGTCTTGGCATCGTTCTCTGTCTTTGTCCTGCATGTCTCAGGGACCGTTTGCGAGGTGGTACTCCCTCCGGAAGGGGTGGGGTGCTGGTGTGGTGGTCCTGTGGCGGTGCCTCTTGTCCACTAGCGCTGGCGGAGGTGGTGGGCAGTTCATCGTCCAGGCTAGTGTCAGGGGCCCCTTGTAGTGCCACAGTGTCCCTCCTGGTGTTGAGTAGTTCCTCCCTGAAGCCCAAATACTGTTCCTCCTGCAGCAGCTGGGTCTCCTGAAACTTGGCCAGTACCAATGCCATCGTCTCCTGGGAGTGGTGGTATGCTCCCATGATGTTGGAGAGGGCCTCGTGGAGAGTGGGTTCCCTGGGCCTGTCTGCCCCCTGTCGCACAGCAGCTCTCCCAGTTCCCCTATGTTCCTGGGCCTCCATCCCCTGGACTTTGTGCCCACTACCACTGCCCCCAGGTCCCTGTTGTTGTTGGGGTGGTGGGTTAGCCTGGGTTCCCTGTAGTGGTGGACACACTGCTGACTGAAGTGTCCTGGGGACGGAGGTATGGGCCCGCTGGGTGGGTGCTGTGCTGGTGTTTCCAGAGGGGGGAAGCTCTGTGGTGGCCTGTGACTGGGTGAGGGGAACTGACAGTCCTGAGGTCCCCGATGGGCTGGTCATCTAGATCCAGTTGGACAGAGGTGCTGTCATCACTGTGGGCCTCTTCTGTTGGTGGTGTGGACATGTGTGGACCCTCCTGTCCGGTGACGTTGGGTAGGGGTCCTGCAGGGGTATAAAAGGATGTTTATTACATCTGTGTGTGCCATGGTGTACATTGGGTGGGTGACCGTGTACCCCAGTGCTTGCATTCCTGTGTGGGACCTTGTGTGATGAATGTTTAGGGGGGTGTATGGGTATGTGCAGTGGCCATGCTTTAGTTATGGGTGTCCATGCTTTGTCGTTGCATGCAGGGCTTGGGGTTAGGATGTGTGGTTTGTGATGTTGGGACGTTTGTGAGGAGTTAGAGTGATGGGGGTGAGGGTGAGGGTGGGGGTATGTGCTGGCATGCAGGTAGGGTAGGGGATGTAATAGTTAAGATTTGACTTACCAGAGTCCATTCCTCCACCTACTACTGCGAGGCCCTCAGGATGCAGAATCGCCAAGACCTGCTCCTCCCATGTTGTTAGTTGTGGGGGAGGAGGTGGGGGTCCCCCACCAGTCTGCTGAACCGCAAGGTGGTGTCTTGAGACCACGGAACGCACCTTCCCCCGTAGGTCGTTCCACCTCTTTCTGATGTCCTCCCGATTTCTTGGGTGCTGTCCCACTGCATTGACCATGTCCACTATTCTTCGCCATAGCTCCTCTTCCTTGCAATGGAGGTGTGATGCACCTGTGATCCGAATAGCTGTGGCTCTACCCGGACGATTTCCTCCACCATGACCCTGAGCTCCTCCTCCGAGAACCTGGGGTGTCTTTGCCGTGCCATGGGGTGGTGTAGGTGATGTGTGGGGTGGTGTGTGGGGTGATAAGTGTGCTGGTATGTAGTGGTGTGTAG